>NC_092875.1:447854219-448166563 GCF_028372415.1 Notamacropus eugenii
CTCTAAAATTCTGGAGCTGCAGAACCTACAGAAAGACAGAGTGAAGCAAATCTCCAAACCAATAGCCTGGAAGGTCAAGAGGAAGTGTATATCCTTGCAAGCTAGGAGCAGAGCATAGTCTAGCATGGGCCATACTGGCACAGATGGGACCTAAGCAGGCCTTGAGGGGACTGAATCTTAGGCATCTGTTATGGTTTTCAGACTTTATGACACCAAAACTTTGAGGACAAATTAGAAGGTCAGTGGGAAAAAACCTATGTGACCTGTGTGAGTCAGTAGAGTAGTCTGACCCCAGTCACATGGCAGTGGAGGGGATAGAGTAGCATGCTGAGGAGTAGCCCATGAAGGAACAGCAGTGACTGTTTATGGAACTCTAGGCCCACAGATTGTGGGGGGATTGAATGACTGACAGGACATGATCCGCCCAGACTAGAAGCAGAGAACTACCTTGACAAAGAGCTCAAAAGTCAATTAAATAGCTGGGGAAATGAGCAACAACCAGAAAAAGAATCAGACTATAGAATCTTACTTGGTGATAAAGAAGACCAAAATATACAAACAAAAGAAGACAACAAAGTCAAAGCTCCTCCATCCAAAGCCTCCAAGAAAAATAGCAATTGGTCTCAGGCCATGGAAGAGCTCAAAAAGGATTTTGCACATCAAATATGAGAAGTAGAGCAAAAATTGGGAAGAGAAATGAGAGTGATTCCAGAAAATCAGAAAAAAATGAGTCAACTGCTTCCTAAAGGAGACCCCAAAAATGCTGAAGAAAATAACACTTTAAAAAATAGACTAACCCAAATGGCAAAAGAGATTCAGAAAGCTAATGAGGAGAGGAATGCCCTGAAAAGCAGAATTGGCCAGATGGAAAAGGAGATCCAAAAGCCCCCTGAAGAAGATAATCCCTTAAAGATTAGAATGAAGCAGATGGAAGCTAATGTCTTTATGAAAAATCAAGAAATTATAAAACAAAACCAAAGGAATGAAAAAAATAGCAGATGATGTGAAATATCTCATTGGAAAAATAACTGACTTGGAAAATAGATCCAGATGATAGAATTTAAAAATTATTGGATTACCTGAAAACCATGGTCAATAAAAGAGCATAGACATCATCTTTCAAGAAATTATCAAGGAAAATTGCCCTGATATTCTAGAACTACAGGATAAAATAGATATTGAAAGAATCCACCAATTGTCTCCTGAGATTCCAAAAGGAAAACTCCTAGGAATATTGTAGCCAAATTCCAGAGTTCTCAGATCAAGGAGAAAATATTGCAAGCAGCCAGAAAGACACAATTTGAGTATTGTGGAAATACAATCAGGAAGACACAAGATCAAGCAGCTTCTACATTAAAGGATCTCAGGGCTTGGAATATGATATTCCAGAGGTCAAAGGAGTTAATATTAAAACCAAGAATCACCTATCCAACAAAAGTGAGTATAATACTTCAGGGGAAACAATGGTCATTCAATGAAATAGAGGACTTTCAATCATTCTCGTTAAAAAGACCAGAGCTGAATAGAAAATTTGACTTTCAAACACAAGAATCAAGAGAAGCATGAAAGGTAAACAGGAAAGAGAAATCATAAGGCACTTACTAAAGTTGAACTGTTTACATTCCTACACATAAAGATCATGTTTGTGATTCTTGACACTTTTCTCAGTATTAGTGTAGTTGGAGGGATTATAATATATATATAGACAGAGGGCACATGATGAGTTCAATAGGTAGGAATGATATCTAAAAAAATGAAATTAAGGGATGAAAGGGGAATATGTTGGGAGGAGAAAGGGAGAAATAGAATGGGGCAAATTATCTCACATAAAAGAGGCAAGAAAAAGCTTTTTCAATGGAGGTGAAAAGGGGTGAGGTGAGAACAAAAGAGTGAGCCTTATTTTCATCCCATTTAGCTTAAGGAGGGAATAATATGCATGCTCAATTTGTTATGAGAATCTATCTTACACTACAGTATAGTAGGGGGAAGGGGTTAAATGGGGGTTGGGAGATGATAGAAGGGAGGGCAAATTGGAAGATGAAATAATTAGAAGTAAACACTTTTGTGGAGGGATAGGGTCAGAAGAGAGAACAGAATAAATGGGGGGAAGGATAGGATGGAGGGAAATGTAGTTAGTCTTTCACAATATCAGTGTCATAGAAGTGTTTTGCATACCTGCACAAGTATAGCCTATACTTAATTACCTTCTCAGTGCGGATGGGTGAGGAGGGAGGAAGGGAGAATAGTTGGAATTAAAGTATTAAAAATGAATATTAAAAAATATTTTTACATGCAAGTGGGAAATAAGACATACAGTCAATGGGGAATAGAAATCCGTCTTGCCCTATAGAAAATAGAGGGGATGAGGATAAGAGAGGACAGGTGTGTGATAGAAGGGAGGGCAGACTGGGGGAAGGGGTAATTAGAATGCTCTCTGTCTTGGGGTGGGTGGAGGGGAGAAATGGGGGAAAATTTGAATCTCAAAATCTTTTGGAAGTGTCTGTTGAAAACTAAAAATAAATTTTAAAAATGAAACCATTTTTTAAAAATTTGTTCTCCCCTTGTACCTCAAATCAATTGAATGAGACAGGAAAGAATAAACGTCTTGTAACAGATAGGAATTGTTGACCAAAACAAATTCCTTCAATGACTGCATAAATAAATAAATATATATGTATATGTATATATATATATGTGTATATATATATATATATATATATATATATATATATATATATATATGTTTCATTCAGTACTCTACATTCATCACCTCTCAGTAAGGGATAGCATTTTTCATCATTAGTCCTCTGAGATAATGAATGGTCTTTGTATGGATTGTAAAGCCAATCACAGCAGCACACCTGAAGACTGCTGCTGTGAATGATTTTAAGGGTCTAAACACATAGTACAGTGAGCTCTCTATTTATTTGACAATAAATTAAATATTGTTAAATAAAGGTAAAACACAACATTCATAGAAACATCCTTAAGCAAAACATATCCTGAAATACATATATGTGTCTCATATATATATGTCACATGACACACAGCATATATCATTACATTCCCAAAGTCGGTGCATCCCAGGTTAGGGACATCTCTAGCATGATGAATCCTTAACGGGTAACAGAAAATACCACACCATCCACCCTAGGTCACTGTAAGATCAATATTTTTTATCAGCATACAGGGTCTAAGTAAAATCCTCCTCATCTTGACTCAAGGCTGACTTTCAAACCCCATGGTTCTTCGTAGTGGGCAACCATGCGCAGCTCTTGCCAGGGTTCACACAGAGGCAGCTCTCTGCTCCTGCTCCTTGATCCAGCTTACAGGGACTGTTCCACTCCAAACTCTTTCTGATTCAACCTGAGAGCAGGCTCCAGGGTTTCCTGCCTGCAGCTTCTCTTTCTGGGAAAACAAAGCTTAACAGGGCTATAACAATATCTAAGCACGTTACCAGTGCCATTATCTCAATTCACTCATAAAGACCAACAGACAGGGCTTCTGTCTGAAGATTAACAAGGATCAACAGAGTGCCAACATCACAAACATTCTTTCTTTTAGACCTCTCTACAAGCAAGTTGCCCTAGCCTGACCATTCTTGATTACCTCTCAGCTCTGTTTCTGTCTGTTCTCTCTCAGCTCTGCTTCTGACTGTTCTCTCTCTACAATGTATATAGATAGATAGATAGATGATAGATAGATAGATAGACAGACAGACAGACAGACAGACAGACAGACAGACAGATAGATAGATAGATAGATAGATAGATAGATAGATAATAGATAGATAGATATTGTTTCTAATCAAAGATTGTTGACTGATTCAATCAAAGGCACTTGATTGGCTAAAACTTGAACAGTAAAACATTCTACTTTGTTTGCATTTACAGGATCAGAGCTCTTATAGCTTTCAAAGTTCTTTGCCCTTATAGTATTAGTGTGTGTATACATATGTATATATATATATATATATATATGTACATATATGGCAGGAGAGAGAGGTCTCCTGATTCTACTTATTTCATTCATTTGTTTTAAGTTGCTGACTGTTAAAATATTGATGTTATAGTTTAAATTATTCTGCTTCTATTTATTCCACATGTATCAGTTCATAGATTTTTCCATTTCTTTTTTTATCATTGATTTTTATACAACACAATATCACTTCATCATATTCCTTAACCATAATTTATTCAGCTGTTCTTCACTTGATGAGAATCTCTTTAGTTTCCAGTTGCCAATACAAAAAATACCAGATAGACAGACATATATGTACCAATGGATATATCTGATATAGATGTATATGTGTTGCATGTATATATACATACATGAACACATACACATATACATACATGTATACACACATATATATGTATATATGTGTATATATATATATATATATGTATATATATATATATATATATATATATATATATATATATATATATATATATATATATTACCTTTTCCTCTGTGTTTCATCCCTTATGGGTATGGGTCTAGCAGTTGTATATCTGGGTCCCCAGCAACTACTACAATAGTAATTCACTATTTTGACAAAAATTGTTGAGAAATGGTCAATAGTATGGAAAAAGTTATAATTAAACTAATACTTCATACTATTTACCAATATTAACTCCAGATGAATATGTGACCAAGATATAAAAGATCATCATAAACAAATCAGTGAAGTATGGGAAAAGTTTCCTACAATATGTATGGATAGTAGAAATGAAATACAGGGGATCACAGAAGAAAAAATAGATAATTATTTTACATAAAATTAAAAAAAAAAGATTTTCTCAAATATCTAATAATACTGTGATTAAAAGAAACAATGATCCGGGAAAAATCATTGCAGCAAGTTTCTCTGATAAAGGTTATCTCAAACACATATAAGGAACTGATTCAAGTTTATAAGAAAAAGAGTCATACATCGTTTGAGAAAAGTTTTAAAGACATTATGAGCTGGCAATTTTCAAAGTAAGAAATGGAGGCTGTGTATAAACATGAAAAAATGTTCTCAATTACTTGTAACTTATTCTAGTACTTAAGAGCTCCATCTTCCTCTCCTTCTTCCTCCTTATCAATGTGATTTGTTGCTGACATGTTTCTGTTATCTCCTCATACTTTCTCTGTTCAAGATGATGATAGAGACATCTTTGAATTTTCAAAACTCTACAATTTAGTTGATTCATAAGTACACTTTCCCACTGAAGCACCTAGTTGATGGCCTTGAGTCAAGAAGACCTGAATTCAAATATGATCTCAGACATTTACTAAATGTGTGACCCTGGGCAAGTCAATTATATGCTGTCTGTCTCAGTTTCCTCAACTGCAAAATGGAGATGATAAAAGCAAACATTACCTTACTGGAGTTGTTGTGAGGATCAAATGAGATGATATTAGTGAAGTGATTGGTAAATTTTCTGGCACATAGGAGGCATTTAGTAAATGCTTTTTTTCTCCCCTCCTTCCTCACTTCTTCCCTTCCTTCCTTCTGTTCTTTCTCTCTATTTACCTCTTTTCCTTTCTCCCTCCCTCCATTTCTCTTTTCTTCCTTCACCTTTCACCTTCCTTCACCTTCTTCCTAACCTTTCCTTTTTTTCTTTTTTTCCTTCCTTCCTGTTTCATGGAGATCCAATTTCTTCAAACCATACTAGATGATTTAATGAGTTGCCATAATTGCAAAAAAATCACTTGATGCCAATGTACAGATAACGAGCATTTCTGATCTTGGATGGGTTGTTCCTCAGAACCAGGCAGGCATTTGAAGTTCGTATGGCTTGTCAGGTCTTATCATTTGGTCATATTTCCCTGACAGCCTGGAGAATTCAAGGCCAAACAAATAGGAATATTGTTATTTTCACAATCTTATGTAAGTAACTTGGGGTCATATACGAGTTTTTAGTCTTGTATAAATAGCTTGCCCCCTAAAAATGTCTCTCATTATCTCAGATTGCTTTAATATTTATATTAAATTATACTTCTTATCTTTATTTGCCTATCCCAATAAATCTGTCAGTAATGAAGGTAAAAGGCATTAAGGAAGCATTAATTCATTTTCAGCAGACAACATTTAGATGGGGGAGTCCTGTTTGTAAAAATAATCAGGTTGTAGTGGAATGAAAGCTAGAAGTGACCTTAGAAGTTATATAGTCCAATCCCCAAATTCATGATGGTCATGGAATTCTCACCAATGATATCTTGGACATCCACTCCCATTTTCTGTTCACATTTGTAATTGCACCTGTGTTTCACTAATCTGAGAAGACTGTCTAAATATTCAGGACAATCTCACAAAGGTATCTTAATTCACAGTAGACAAGTTCCTTGAGAGCATGACTCTCAACTTTATATTTATATAGAGAGTTTAGGACATACTTTACAGTTGGTTGGTTGATTGCTTAATAAATACTTGTTGATTGAATGATTAATTGACTGTAATTTTAACCCAGATTATTAAATATCATCAAGATACATTACTGGAATTTCTGTTGAGAATGATAATCTTTTAAGCACCTTTTAAAAGTAATCTAAACATATTCCAGATCAACTGATAGATAATAAAATAAATGTCAATTTTAAAACATTAGACACATTCAGAAAATATATCTATTGCTGAAGTTATGGAAGAGAGTATTAACAATTTTGAGAAAATTGTTCAGTGTGATGGTATCTTTGCATTGAGCATTTTCAATTTCATAAGATCCACTGCTACTCCTTCATGAATGATCCTTAGTATCAGCACCTGTTGAAATTCTCCATCAACTTGTCAGAAGCTGATCCTTTTCTACTGAGTTTGTGTAGATGCCTACAAGTTCTCATTCTGCTTATCAAGTCTATACCATGGTCTGGGCACAAATTCTAATGATGGTGGCATAGCATGTTTCAAGTACAGTCCAAGTGTCACCAGTCATTAATGCCTTTCAGCACGTTTCAGTTTCCAAAACTTACACCTTCAGCTGTCACTCTGAAGTGTAAAACATCCCTGAGAGGCAAAAAAGTAGCTGTTCCTTTCTCTATCAGCTGTCCTTTCTCAACAAGGTAGGTTTCTCAGTGAAGAAAAATTCATTCTATATCAGTAGACAGGCATAGTTCACTTTATATAACAGCTATACTCCTGAATGATTACTGGTCTAAAGAAACAATTCAGTGAATTCTTCCACAAAGCTATTCATTATATAATTTATTTTTTATATAAATCTTTTTCTAACATCCCTGTTTTAGGCAGGAATACCACTACCCTTCCAGTCACAAGTTTCATAACCTTGAAATTATCCTTGAATCTTCTCTCTTTCTTAAGTCCCATATTCAAGACAGTTGATAAGGTTTACTAATTTTATGTCCTAATCCTCTATCCATTTGTCTTGTCTTCTCTCTTTATAGTGCCACTAGCTTTACTCATGCTCCGTTAACTTCATCTGGATTATTTTAATAGTCAGAAGTTCTTAGTAGTGCCCATGCTTCTAGTCTTTCTCCTCTTCAATCCATCTTCCACACACCTGCTAAATTGATATTCCTAACACACAAATCTTGCCAAGCCATGGTTCAGCTTAAGATTCTCTAATAGTGGGGGGCAGATCCAAGGTGGTTGAGTAGAAAGACACATATACTCTAGTACTTCCCCCACAGCCCACAAAATACCTGTAAAAAATGACACTCAACAAATTCTAGAGAAGCAAAAGCCACAGAACAACAGAGTGAAAGAGATTTCCAGCCGAAAGTAACCTGGACGGTCGACAAGAAAGGTCTATCTCACGAGACACTGAGTGGAATGGAGCCCAGCCCTGGCCACATGGCACTGGGAGGAACAAGACCTAAATAGACCATTGGGGCAGAATTCCCAGCAGGGAAGGTCCCAGATCCCTCAACCCACAGGTGACAAATAAAGCTCCAAAGGTCAGTGTGGGAGGGCTTTCCCAGCTGGGCAAGAGTGAAGAAGGGTCCCCTCCAGCACTGGCCCCAGATGACAGCAGAGGCAGCTGCAGTAGACCACAGGCAGCTACAGTGGCCACAGAAGCAGCCTTGATCCATTGTCCAGGCAGCTCAGCTTAAAGCCTCTGGGAGAATTAAGCAGCTACTCTGAACCTCAGCCCTCAGTGGCAGCCCCACTCCCACCCAAAACTCCTGGGGAAATTGAGCAGCTGATCTGAACCTCAGCCCTCAGTGGTGGCCCCACCCCTACTCAAAGTCCTTGGAGGAATTGAGCAGCTGATCTGAATCTCAAACTTGAGCACCATCCAGGGGGGAGGACGAACACTAGGACCCTCCTCTTGACAAAGGATCCAGAAGTTGAGTAACTGGTTTGGAAAATGCCCAAAAAAGGGAAAAAAAATAAGGTTACTTTCTTGGTGAACAGATGTCCCCTTCCATTCTTTCAGATGAGGAAGAACAAGGCATACTGTCAGAGAAAGTCAAGGCTTTTGCCTCCAGTACCTCCAACATGAATATGAAATGGGCTCAGGTCACAGAAGAGTTTGAAAAGCAAGTCAGCAGCTTGCTAAAGGAGAATCAAAAAAATACTGACAAAAATAAGACCTTTAAAAATAGGCTAACTCAATTAGAAAAAGAGGTCCAAAAAAGAAAATGAGGAGAAGGAAGCTTTAAAAAGAAGAATTACCCAAATGGAAAAGAAGATTCAAAAGCTCTCTGAACAAAATAGTTCTTTAAAAGAAAGAGTGGAATTCAGGGAAGCTAATGACTATGAGTTAAACCAAGAAGTGACAAAACAAAACCAAAAGACTGAAAAAATAGAAGATAACGTGAAACATTTCATTGGAAAAACAACTGACCTGGACAATAGATCTATGACAGACAATGTAAAAATTATGGGACTACCTGAATGCCATGATCAAAAAAAGAGCCTAGACATCATCTTTCATGAAATGATCAAGGAAAACTGCCCTGATACTCTAGAATCAGAGAGCAAAATAAAAATTGAAAGAATCCCCCAATCACCTCCTGAAAGAAACCAGAAAAGAGAAACTCCTAGGAACATTGTGGCCAAATTTCAGAGTTCTGGGAGTCAAGGAGAAAATATTGCAGGTAGCTAGAAAGAAACAATTCGAGTATTGTGGAAAAACAATCAAGATAACACAGGATCTGGCAGCTTCTACATTAAGGGATTGAAGGGCTTGGAATAGGATATTCCAGAAGTCAAAGGAACTGGGATTAAAACCAAGAATCATCTACCCAGAAAAACTGAGTATAATATTACAAAGGAATAAATGGTCATTCAATGATGTAGAGGACTTCCAAGCATTCCTGATGAAAACCAGAACTGAATAGAAAATTTGACTTTCAAACACGATAATCAAGAGAAGCATGAAAAGATAAACAGGAAAGAGAAATCATAAAGGACTTTCTAAAGCTGAACTCTTTACATTCCTACATGGAAAGATAATATTTTTAACTCTTGAGACTTTTCTCAATATTTGGTTAGGTGGAGGGATTACACACACACACACACACACACACACACACACACATACACACACACAAACTCAGTACAGGTTGAGTTGAATCAGAAGAGATGATATCCATAAAAAAAAAATTAAATTAAATTAAAGGGTGAGAGAGGAAAATATTGGGAGGAGAAAGGTAGAAATGGAATGGGGCAGGCTATCATAAAAGAGATAAGAAAAATCTTGTTCAATGGAGGAGAAAAGGGAGGAGGTGAGAGGGGAAAAGTGAAACTTACTCTCATCACATATAGCTTAAGGAAGGAATAACATGCTCACTAAATTTGGTATGAAAATTTATCTTACGATACAGAAAAGTAGGGGAGAAGGGGACACATGGGGTGAGGAGGATGATAGAAGGGAGGGCAAATGGGAGAAGGGAGTAAATAGAAGTAAACACTTTTGGGAAGAGACAAGGTCAAATGAGAGAATATGAAAAAAAAGCAGGGGACAGGGTAGGATGCATGGCTAGATAGTTAGTCTTATACAACATGACTATTATGGAAGTCTTTTGCAAAATGACACATATATAGCCTGTATTGAATTGCTTGCCTTCTCAGTGGGGATGGGTAGAGAGGGAGGGAAGGAGAGAAGTTGGAATTCAAAGTATTAAAAATGAATGTTGAGAATTATTATTGCATATAACTGGGAAAGAAGAAATACAGGTAATGGGGTATAGACATTCATCTTGCCCTATGAGAAAAGAAAGAAGATGGGGATAAGGGAAGTGTGGGGTGTGATAGAAGGGAGGGTACATTGAGGGAAGGGGTAATCAGAATGCAAGGTATTATGGGGTGGCAGGAGGGGAGAGGTGAGGAGAAAAATTGGGACTCAAAATTTTGTGGACATGAATGTCAAAACCTAAAAATAATAAATAAATTTTAAGAAAAGATTCTTGAATAGCTCCCCTTTGTCTACAGAATAAAGTGTAATGACATCATAACACATAATATCTTTATTATCATTAATTTTAAATAATTTTAGCTTTCACAGTTTGACTCCAATCTATGTTTCCAGAATTATTTTACATCATCCCCCCTCACAAATTTTCTAGCCAAACTTGGCTATTCACCATATATCCCCTTCCATCTTGTGCTTTCATGCCTTTCTACAGTCTCTGCCCATATACTTAGAATGCTCTTCCTCACTTACTCCATGGAATTCCTAGGTCTTCAAAACATAACTCAGACACCATTAACTACAGAATGGCTTTACTGATGCCCCCAGTTGTTAGGACTTCTATGCCCCACTCCTTACTCCCTCAGTCAAAAACACTTTAAATTAACTCTATTTATATTTTATATGCATTTATACAACGTTTTTCTTTAGTTAAATAGAAGCTGCTAACAGGGAGAGTCAGCTTTTCTTTTCTCTTTCTCTCTAATGCCCAGGATGATTGCTACACAGGATGACACCGGAAAATAACAATTGCTCAAGTATTATTGTTGAAATTTATTTTGACTGTAGGCAAGTAACTTGTACCCTCAATTTCATCGTCAGTATAATGGAAGGAGGATACGCATGTGGTGACGTCCGAGCTCCCGTCCAAATCTAAATCCAACTCTTTATTACCAAATATCTAGCTTTCTTAATGTGAACATATTTACAAATGAGTAACACTTTTAATAATGATACTCCTTAATATTTTACAACACTTAGTTTAGTAAAGCCTTATATATTCACTATCTCCTTTAGTCAAATGGGTAAATGCCTCTACAAGGTTTTAAAAATAGTGTTTAAATTTAGAAACCTTGTGATATAGATCATAAATCATCATTTCCATTACTTTGTGAATAATTTTAGGTTCAGAAAAGTTTAAGGGACATCTTCCAAGTATAAGAGCTACAGCTAAAGCCCAGGTTTTCTGATTTCAACTCAGGCAGGAATCTTCCCACTATATTGTAGTTTCTATTACCATTTCATAAAGAAGCATTATCATACACAGTGGCCAGAAGAACTGATTTCTGGGTCTGTCATTACTTCATTGAATGAACTTAGAAAAACCATTGAAATTCAATGGGCCTCAATTTCCTTGCATATAAAATAAAGGGTTGTGTCTAGATAGAATATAATGACCCTTCTAACTCAAGAATTCAGGATTTATCAATTACTTATTAAATGCTAGTCAACTTTTCATAATTTCATGACACTGATAAAATCTACTGAAAGGAATTTATAGTTGATTTTCTTTTTAAAGTGAGGACAATATTTAAATTATGTTTCTAGTTGTATTCTTTGGAGTGATTGTTATAATCATTAAGCAGATTCTCTGAATATAAATTCAAGATGCCATGGATTGATGCTATCAATGCAGTTAGTTAACAGTATGTGTACTAGCATAGGTTGATTTTGCAGTGCTTATGAAATTGTTCTTCAATTGAGGTAATGGATCACATGCTATATCAGTTTGTTCCCTCTTTTGAAATGTAGTGCTTAGCAATGGTTCATTAAAAAGAGCCTTTACAACAACTGTTCATACCTCATTTGGTATGGTAGATCATTACGTGGAATACTCAAAATTACTGCATAGACTGAATGATCTTTGCCTCCAAGGAACCTGTAAAGGAGAAGCTTGGGGCAATGCCTATGGTATTCGGACATTCCACTACAAGCAAATTTCATAGAATCACAGATTTTAAGAACTAGAAGGAACCTCACAGGTCATCTTCTGAAAGGCATACCTGCCAAAGATTCATTATACATGATAATATCTTCAACAAGTTGTGATTCAATCTGTATATGAAGTTCTTGAATGAGGAGAGAACTGGAATCATAAAGGCAGTCAGTTCTACTGTTAGATAACTGGAATTGTTGAGCTTTTCTTTACATCCAACCAAAATCAACTTTCATTGATTACTCCCAGTTGTTTAGTTCTGGTGACAATGCAATGAAGTGAGAGATTTCTTTGCTTTTATAAGGTTTCCAGTCCCAGGAACCATTGTTCTATTTTTGTTGTTCTGTCTGTTAGCCCTCCAAGTCCAATCATCATTCTTCTTTGAAGAGAAAACAGAAGCAAAACTAGGAGTATAGTCTCCTTGTCAGTACCATGATCCCACCTACCCTAACAGTAGTCCTGTCCCTTCTCTTGACCCTAACAGAGCTAAAACAATGACAATGAAAATTAAAACGCAACATTTTTGTTGTCCGTAGCATTCATCAATAGTTTTTGCTCCTTCTGACCTTTAGAACTTCTGATAGAATTTTTTCACAATTCTCACATATTCCTTTCTTTCTTAAAACCCTGCACTTGTTTCTTGAACTCTAGGAAGATAAGGTTCTGTGATCATCCCTGAACACATGACTTTGTCCCTACACTGCACCTTCACACACACACACACACACACACACACACACACACAACCAGACAACTTACCTTTGCCTTCTCAAGTAAGGGAGACTCACTATTCTAATGACCTAAGGGTCTGCTTGTTTGAATGTCTGCCCAATGGCCATTAGCTATTTGATCCCAAAGCAGCTAGAAAGCCAAATTTCACTTACTAGAGTATTTTATCTTTATTGATATGCATTATGATTGCACCTCTGTAGAGGTAATGCTCCAGAAACATTACGTATGTTCATATAAGATCCATGAGCCATTTCAGATTATAAAAAACGTACTACTTTTATGGAATTCAAACCAGTTCATTAACTTTGCATTGCATAAAACTATCAGGTTAGGATTTTTAATTGAACAGGTTTGAACTTTCCTGGTGGCTACTTTTCCATTCTATAATAAAATGTTACCTTATCATCTAAGAATACACAGACTTGCACATGCACAACCCTGCACAATTAGAAGCAGGGAGCCTATTCCCATAATGAGCTCATGTGAATAAGGCACCTTTGGGGAAGACATTACCTACTCTTGGTCACTTCAGGAGAGCAATTCATTTCACATCACCTGAGCCCATGTTTGATTCCTCTTTGAATGCTGTAGCATTGAGTACTATATTGTACCAACATTTGCCAACACAAGTGACTTTAAAAGGTTTTTTCATGAGTTGATCACACTACATTTTAAGAAATCTGTAATAGCCTCTGGTAGGGTAAAACTACCACTTAACTAAATGGTTAACTTTCTTTTTTAATATATCTATTTCCTTAAAAGGAAGCAGGAAATAATAGATTGCCTTTGAAGACTTCCTTTTGATAATTTCTACCCTAAGTGAACATCGGGAGTGAGCCATTTTTTAAAAGCAAACCCAATTTTATAATAAACATATTATTAGACATGCTATACATTTTACATGAAACATTTTGTCAGACCCTCTGTATCCCAGTGCTAAACTCCCTTGCATATATGTTTTGTATAGATTATGTATGTTTATGAAACCCTATTGCCTCAGGGACACAAGAATGCAAGACAGAAATTGAAATTTTTTGTATCAGAATGGTAACTGTGATGCAGTGCTATTGGCCTCCTTGCTGCACCTTACAAAAAACATTCTGTCAAGTGCCTGAACATTACATTGGCTGTCCCCCCGACACCTGAAATTCTCTCCTCTTGAAATCCACATCTTAGCTTCCCTAAATTCATTCAAATATCAGCTTTTCAAGAAGCTTTTTGCTGAACCTTCAAGAAATTTTTTGCTAAACCTCCTTAATGTTGGTATTTTCCTGTTCAGCTTTTCTCCAAGTTATCCCTTATATATCTTGTATGTAAATAACTGTTAACATGTTATCTCTTGCATGAAAATATTAGAACTTTAAGGGAAGGGATCTTTTTTTTCCTTTTCTTTGAATCATCAGAGCTTAGGATTTGTACCATGGTATTGCTTAATAGACTGCTCTGAATGATAATTAAAACTGTAGTGCTGATATAATAACTGGAACACTCCCCACTCACCATTTTACCTTTTCAAAACTTCTGTGGCTGTAACAAACAAGAGATGAGATGAGCAAAAGGAAAATGAAAGTGCAATTCCCCTCTTCCTTCTCAGTCAGTAGCCAGAATGTAATTTCTATATGATTACTAGATTTCTTTAAGCTGTTCATAATTTCTGAGTTCATAATAAGTTAAGGGCTATTCCTTTATATCAAATCATGGCCAGTCATAACTGTTACGCATTTCTTTCTGTTATCAGTTTGAGAACACAATACTTTTAACAGAGAAGGGTCATAAATGATTGTGACACACACCAAAAAACAAGATTGATGTTTGAATATCCCTATGATATTGTCCTTGTGATGGAGGCTCTGACCTATAGTCATGAGAATGCCTTATGGTTCTGACTTTTTGTAAATAACTCATAAACTATTTAAAGTAGAAGACATTAAGTAACCAGACTTATTTTATGTAAACAATCTTGGTGAAGGTAAGTGCACTCAGACAGAGTTCATTGTCATCATTATTTCTTTTCTTTTTAAACTCTTTGTTTCTAGTGTGCAATAGGTTAGAGGTGTCAATTAAGGTCAAGTCATATCCTCTAAACAGGATAATGAAGAAAATGAGAAAAAAAATCAATGTATTCAAATTCCAGTGTTGGAGAGTTCAATTAGAGTGAATACTTCTTCCCTTACTTTTTGCTTTCCAACTTATATCTGCAAACAGCCAGAGTGCATCACCTACTGGTAAAGCATGCATGCATGCATGCATGCATGCATGCATGTATGTATATATGTATATATATAATGTATGTATATATATGTATGTGTGTGTATAAGTACATGTGTATGGGTATGTATGTATATCTCTACAATCTCTCTCTCTCTCTTTCAATCTTTCCCTCCCTCCCTCCCTTTGTGTCTCTCACCTTTTCACATGTCCCTTGAAGTAGAATATATAATCTCCTTTAGGACAGGTACTGTTTCACTTTTGTCTTTGTATCCTGAGTCATTACCACAATGCCTAACAAATAGAATGTGATTAATAAATGAATATTCATCCATCATTGATTGACTGATCAAAATTAGGATCACAATGAAAATTATCCAAAAAGAATGGATTCCCTGCGAAGAATACCCTGGTTCCTACATACTTGATCTAGCTTCCTTCAGAGCTTTGCTGAAGACTGGCTTCTTCCATTACTCTTTTCACAACTACCCCTACCTGAATCTGGTTACCACAGTCATTTGAATATATTCTCAACATTTTTGTATATATGATGACAGCCCAATTACCTACAGGTCAATCCTTCAGCAACCTTACAATACATTTCCAGGAAATAAATGAAGAACAATATCCTCTGAGCATCCAAAACACCAGTATCATAAAGCACTTAATTCAATGTATGAGTTTTAAGAAGTTTGGTAACTTCATTCCAAGGACCACAGAAGCAGAAACTTTTATTTGGGATATAGAACACAGGCAGATATAATATGAAAAGAGACATTGAAAAGACACAGTGATAATAGAAATGACAGCTGCACCTGATTTTGAGGCAGAAAACTTAAAAGCATTCAGATGGCTGTACAATTAATTAAACAAATATCTATTAAAAGTTTACGTACTACAAACAGGACTAGACACTGGAATTATAGAATTTTAATTAGTAGAGACTTTAATAATCGTTTAGTCCAACTCTTACTCAAAGAATGAATGTCGTCCATAAAACATCTGGCAAAGGTCATTCAACTTGTTTGAAGAATTTCAGTAATGAGGAGCTCACTCCTTTCTTAAGCAAATAATCTTATTTCTGGATTTCCTTAAAATTTGCATTTCCTTAAAACAAAGAGTCCAGGGGCAATTGAACAATCAGATGAAGGCCCATAGAAGCAGAAGGTTCTTCTGTGGTTAAAGGGTATACAAAAGAAATGGATGAGATTTCATTACAGCATGCCACTTTAAAGGCATTTTCTTGGGATTTTTCTCAGTCTGGAGACTCTGCATCAAAGAATTCTCCTTAGTATTACTCTAATTGCCAAGAGATTTTTCTCAGTACTAAGTAAAAATGTGCCTCCCTATAACATTCCCATTTAGTAAATTACTTTTGTCTTCTTGCAATTAAAATAGTGAAAATGATTATTAGATTCAATAAGTAACAGGATATGAAATAAGCATCTAAAAACCATACACTCCATATAACACAAATAAAGCCAGGAAAGAAGAGATACAAAAAGAAACTGCATTCAAAAAGTTAAAGAACATATAAAATATCTGTAGGTCAAGCAACCAAGAATATTTGCATTACGACAGCTATAAAACACTTTACAGAAATAAAGACAGGCTTTAAAAGTTGAAAGGTAGTAGTTGTTCATGGTTGGGTCATACTAATGTAACAAAAATTAAAATGCTCCTTAAATTAATTTACAGGTTCTTTAACATAGCAATGAAGCTCCAACAGGTTACTTTAACAGAATAAAAAAAAAATCAATAAAATTCACCTGGAGGAAAAAAATATCAAAAATCTCAAGGGAAATCTTTTTTTTTTTTTAAGTGAGAAAGAAAGGTAGTCAAACTGTATTATAAAGCAATAAACATAAAAATATTTCAGTACTGGTAAAAATAGATTAGTGGATTGCATGGATTGTATGAACTTCAAAAGACCCAGAATCAAATGACCACTGTAATACCTAGCATTTACATAACACTTTAACATTTTTAAAGCATGTCACATGTACCAATTCTTTTGATCTTCTTAACATCATAATCTAGGTCAGGGGTGGGGAGCTTGTAGCCTCAAGACCACCTGTGGTCTTCTAGGTCCTTGGGTGTGACCTTCTGACTGAGTCCAAGTTTTACAGAACAAATTCTTTTATTGAGGGGACTTGTTCTGTGAAGTTTAGATTCAGTCAAAGGGCCATGCTTGAGCACCTAGAGGGCCACTATGGCCTCAAAGCTGCAGGTTCTCCATCCCTGATCTAGATGCTGTTTTTTTGATACCAATTTTGCAGATAAAGAAACAGAAGTGTAGCAATGATTTAACACACTGAGGAGATTCCTTTAATATGGAGACTCCAAGATGAGGAAAATCCTAAGATAATTCCTTTAAAGTGGCATGCCATAATGAAACCTCATCCATTTCTCTTGTATACTTTCTAACCATGAAAGAATCCTCTGCTCCCTATAGTCTTTTGTCTGACTGTTCTGTTGTCTGTTGCTCCTGGACCCTTTATTTTAAGGAAATACACAAAACATGTTTACTCCTTCATTCCTCTCTAGACTTTCCATATTTCTTTCTCCACTATTCCCTATGAACCTTCTCACTCTGGAGCATCCTTCTACCACAATCCTATCTCTGCCTGGAAGAGCTCTCCACCCCTGCAGGTTTTTCCTCTAATTGGTCAGTCCAGTCATGGTCAGGTCTTCATTCCTGTTTGGACTCCTCTCCTGCATCTCCAGACTTCTTTCTCCAAAATTCTCTTATGTAAGTACCTTACTTCCCCCTCCTTTCTAGCTTTCTTTCAAGTGTTGTTGCCTTATTCCCACTAGAAAGAAAGCTCCCTAATGGCAGGAATAAAAACACACATGCATTCATACATGTATGTGAGTATGTATGCATTCATTCCTAATATAATGTCTGGCGCATATTACATGCTTAATAAGGTCTTGTTGACTCCACTTGAGAAATGTACATGATTTGTCTAAGATCACAGAGCTGATGCATAACTGAGGTAGCATTTGAATTCAGGACCTTTCTGATTCCAAGTCATATACTCTATGCCATTTACCTGCAAGAAAACTGTTAGGGGAAAAGAAAACTCAACAACTTCAAATACTGGGATAAAGATAATTCAAGAAAATTTTTTTGGAAAAATGGAAAGCATTGTCATAAAAACACACCAATATATCATACCATATACCAAAATAAGGTCCTAAGGTCCAAATATAGAAAAGATCTAAATATATAAAGTCATGTCAAAAATATCTTAGAGAAGTCAGGGAGATAGTGGATTCTACAACTACAGATAAGACTTCTTAACCAAACAAGGATTGTAGAGAATCACAGCACCCTATGTATATATTTGATGATGTAAAACTGGACAGTTTCTTCATAAACAAAATAAATGGTGCTAAAAATTAAGAAGGGAAAAGTTAACTGGAAAAAATCTTTACTGTAAATTTCTATGAAAAAGTTGGTAACTAAAATAAATAGATAATGCATATAAATAGCTGATTTGTACATAATTGCTTACATGTTGTTCTCCCAGATTAGACTATGAGCTCCTTGAGGGCAGGGACTGTATTTTGCCTTTCTTTGTATTTCCATTGTTTAGCACAGGGCCTGAAACACAAAAGGTTCCTCATAAATGTTATTGTCTGACTGAACTGTAAGAGGAAATGCATAGTGAAAGGATATGAGCCAACAGATAACAAAAGGAGAAAGGTAAGCTATAAACAATCACATGGAAAAGACATTCCAACTCATAAGTACGAAAAATACAAATTAAAATAACTCTCATTTCAGTGTACACCTAGCAGATTAGAAAATAAAACAGAAGGAAAATGACAAGTGTTGGATGAGGCTCTATAGGGCAAAAATGCTTATGCAGAGCTATCACAAAGTCCAAACATTCTGAATGTAATTCAGAATTACACCCCAAAGTCACAAAATTGTGAATAAAGCGTTGATCTAGTCATGTCACTACTTGGCTTATACCACAAAGAGCTGAAAGTAAAGAAAAGGAAGAATCTATAGGTACAAAAATACTCAAAACAGCACTTTTTGCTAAAACAGACATCTAGGAAGAAAGCTGACGATTAGAAAGTGGCAGAACAAATTACAGAACATACATGTAATGGAATTGTTTTATCATTTTTTTTTATAAAATGCATTTTTTGTAAGAAATTTTGAAAGGAACAAAACCAGAGAAATCTAGGAGGATTTGCACGAACTGATACAATGTGAAGTAAGTAAAACTAAGAGAATGGTTTGTACAATGACTAAAACACTTTAAAAAAACCAGTAAAATACTTTTAAATGAATACTAACATAATGATCATTTATAATTCTGCAATACTAATGATAGATAAATCAGGTTTCCTACCTCTTGGCAGAAAGAAAATTTACTAGGGATTCAGAATGAGACACACATTTGCAGACACATTTACCATATGAATGTGTTGTGTCTGGATATACTTAATGAGTACAAGGAAAGACTTTTATTTAGTGTTTTGTTTTGTTGTTGTTTTTTTTTTCTGAAGTAGGGAGTTAGCAATATTTGTGGGAAAGAATGATATTGATAGTGAATATGATAGTGAAATGAAGAAAAAGGAAAAGAACATTAATGAACCTTTAAATAGGAATTTTTGGAAGGTGATAAAAAAGAGGGTTGTTTTAGAACTACCAAGTTATATTTAAAAAAACAAAACTGTATTAAATTTACAGTTTCACATATAATCCCCCTTTTTTGTTCTTTGCTAATTGGAATGTTGATGTTCATTGATATTTATTAATCATATTACAGAAAAGAAAACTTATTTTGAAAATATCTAGGAGTAAGGAAAGACCTAATGGAAGAGGTAGAAATTAGCCTTTAGTCTTAAAATGTGCTAAGAGTTCAGAGAAGTAGAAAATGAGGCAAAACAGAACCAGGCATAGGGGCACAGTCTGTGAAAAAACATAAAATCATGTACGCAGAACAGCACACAAGCCTTTTTTGGCTGGAATAAACATTGAGCAAAGGGGTAATCATATGAAATCAATCTAGAAAAATCAATTAAAATCAAATTGTCAAGGACTTTGAATGCCAAAGAGATAACTTTGTATTTTTTCCTAGAGGAAATAAGGAACCAATGATGTTTCCTGAAAAGATGGGTGGCATGTTTGCAACCATGATTTGAAAATATTATTTCAGCAGTTGTGTACATGATTCACTGGAGTGCTAAGAGACTCAAGGAAAATGGATCAATTATTAGGTTATTTCAATAGTCCAAGTAAAATCTGATTACACAAACCAAGATGGTGAGTGGAGAGAAGAGGATAGATGTGATTGATTTTTGGCAAGAGATGTAACAAAATGTATGATTCTCAGATTGTGAACCTTCAGTTATTGGAAAGGTGGTGGTATCCGTAAGAGAATTAGTAAAATCAGGAAGATAGATGGATTTGGAGTGGGGGTGGGGAAAGATTCCACAATAATAATACGGGTAGTGGAAAATTGTTGAAGTAGAAGTAGCCACAAGGGGCCAGTATTACAGTCACCTACAGCTAGGACAAAGAGAGCTCATTACATGGACCATATTACGTTATTCCATAAGTGGGTAGAAATCTAGTCCTGTTATCGCCATAGACAGAGTTATAGCATGCTTCCAATCTTTGGAAATAGGCAAGCCCATTCCATTACTTTAGAATATATTATTAAAACATAGTCACATATTTAAATGTTTCAAATCAATTTAACTACTAATGTGGCAATGCTATTAACATGCAACGGTGTTTCCCAAATGTGTAGGTGCTTCAGTAACAAATGTTATGGCAAAAGGAAAAGAGGGGAAATGCAAAAAGAAGAGAAAGTAGGAAAAAAAGAAGGGAAGGAGAAGATCAGTAATCTGATAGAAGGAAAAATGTGAAGAGTAAAGGAGTCCAGAACAGGATAGTTTCTGCCTAACTCTCTGAGTATATTTTTCATTATTCCCATCCGCATGCTCTTTATTCCAAACAAATTGCCTTAATCTTCTCTGAACTCAGCCTCCTATCTCCTGCCCTCTGTGCATAGGCTGTTCATCGTGCTTATAATCCATACTCCTCTCCGTATTTCTGCATCTGTGGACTCTTAGCTTCCTTTAAGGGTCAGACCAAGTTCTACTTTCTATGAGAAGTCTTTCCTGATTTCCCCTGGATGTTAATGTTTTCACCTTCCTCAAAATACCTTGTCCTTATTTGTCCTTGGAAATATTGTCTTCCTCAACCTTGTATATTTGAATCTTCTGTAGAGCTATTTTTTTTGTTTTGTCTATTTCCAGAACCAAAAGATTGCTCTGTGCGTTTGTGTGTGTGTGTGTGTGTATGTGTGTGTAACAGGAGTTGATCTTGTCAATTCAGTTGATAAAGTCACACCTGATAAGGTTTTAATGTATAAAGAAAATGTGTGCACCTTGATTCCTTTCTTAAATATGGAAACTTCTCTGACTGAGTTAAGAAAGGAACAAATTCATTAGAAGAAAAATTTGCCCATGTTTCAGAGGGCTTTAAACAGGTAAACCCTAAAGAAGTAGAATTAGTCCAGGCTCAGTTTACCAAAAGAGGATTCAGGAGAGAGAGAATGGAATCTCTCTTGCTTCCCTCTGCCCCACATCAGTCATGCAGCTTTGAATGCGAACACTAGGAAATCCTACATCTACTGGTGAACAGAGGTACACACTCTAAATGGGCATGGGATCAGATATACAGATAATCAAGAAAGGCAGCAGCTTCAAAAATTGTGATTCGGGTAAATATGGCAGGCAGCTAGGTGGTGCATTAGATAAAAAACTGGATCTAGAATCAGAAAGACGAGAGTTCAAATTAGTCCTCCGACACTTACCAGCTGCGTGATTCTGGTCAAGTCACTTAACATGCTTGTTTTAATCCACTGGAGAAGGAAATGGCAAACGACTCCAATATCTTGGTCAAGAAAACCTGAAATGAGTTTATGAAGACTCAGACACACTTGAAATGGCTGGAAAACAACGAATAGACACCAGATACTGATGCGAAAGAACAGAAGACCCGAGGAGCCCTTGCTGAGCAATTCTCCTAGCAGAGCCCTGGTACACAAGATATTCCCTTGAGAGGACAATACTAGCAGAGAAGGGACCTAGGCCATAAGGTATCATGACATGTAAGGTCCCTTTTTTTATCCAGCATATGCAGCTTAGTACCACTATGTAGTACTTTAGGTTTTGGCCCTATTTTTCCCACAAACACATTTGTGTCTTGTGGAACAGTGCCACATAGATTTATGGGAGGAAAGACTGTTCTTCCTATACCATTTTAGTAAGGACGTTGGCTAAAAGTTTAGCAATGTATTTACCATTTTGGTACTTGTATCCTGGTTGATTGTTAATAATGAATATACTTGTAGGGGCTCATGCACTAGGAATACAAATGTATTAAGAAATTATGTGTGTTAAGAATGCTAATAAACAGGATAATCTCCTTAGAACCCAAGATAACAACAATCCCTTGGGGATCTAGCCTGTGAATGTAAGTACAAGTTAGAGAAACCTAAGGACTTCTATTCCTGTGTATATATAGATTCACTGCAGCATACCATATTTCTGTACATGTGTAGTAGGAACTTTGTATACAGTAAATACTAAGTGTGATGAATGGATATAGAGGAGCAGAAAAGAACAGAGGAGAGAGAGAGAAACAAAGCAGCATGGTCAAGAAAAACTCCTATAAGTTGTCAATAACCTAATTCAGACCAAAAAAAAAAAATGGTTCCTAACATGGAATCATTTATGTTTTCACTTTTAATCACTTTGATTTAACAAATATTGGTTATTCATTCACTTTATGCCAGTCATTGTACTAGGTGCAGAGGATAGAAAGACAAAAATAATTGTCCTTAGTATTAAGAATTTTACTTTCTATGGCAAGGAATAATACATGTACACAAGTACGAAATTAAGAAGTCTATACAGAGGTTCTCAAAATGGGTAGTACTGCCCCCTGTTGGGTGCTGGAATAATCTGGGGGGCAGTAGTAGTTTCACTGCAATTAGAGGGCATTGAAGAAAAATAAAGGGGCAGTGGAAACCTACGGAAAGAAGAAAAGAAAATTTTGAAAAACCATTCATACATGTTTCATCTGTTGCATAACAAAGTTAGTCAGTGGTTACATTATTTTCCAAATTAATACAGGAAGTACAAGTTATAACCAATCAATGGTCAAGTCCAGCAACCCACCTTAAGAAGCAAGTTTTGGCAGTTGAGCGTGTTGAGCATTGTCAGGAAGTCCAGCATGCGCTGACAGGAATAAGTTCATGTAATGACTTGTCTATAATATGATACTATATGGTTACATGAAGCAATATTGTGTCATCAAAATGTTACTGCGGAAAAAAAAAACACAAACCTGCAATAAACTATTAAATTTAAGATGTATCATCTAAACATACACACACACACATATGTATATAATATTTAAATGACATAATTTAAAAAAAAAATTAAAGGGTTAAAGAAAGCAAATTTCTGGAGAGGGCATTGAGTAATTTGTTTTGAAAGGGGTGGTAGGCTAAATTAAATTTGGGAACTCTGGTCTATTCTTTCTACATGAGTTCTATCATGATGAAAGGAAAGGATTCAAATGCTCCCTCAGCTATACACGGGCTTTATGAATATCCTCAGTGCTCTTGGCAGCCCCTTAAAAGTTTATATTTCAGAGAAGTTACCCACTTGCACAAGTAGAGGGACTTTCTTTGTCTAGGAATACCCTACAAAAAAGAAAACCCCCAGTCCAGGATCTACCCCTGACCCTATCCCCACAGAAAGTAATAGTAGAGGTAAAAATGACTTATGTAGGAGGTAACCCCTGAACTAAGTTTAAAGGGAGTCATGAATTCTGTGAGGAAAGAGAGAGAGGGTTGTAGGCATGAAGGAGTAGAAAGAATGAAAGTGGAACGTCAAGTGTATGTGATATGGCTAGCTGGCCAGTTTAACTAAAATGGAAGGGTATATGAAGGATGGGAATATATAAAAAGATCAGAAAGATGGATGAGAGTCAAATTGTAGAAGGTTTTAAATGACAGAGAAATTTGTATTTTATCCTAGAGCTAATAGGGAATGGTGTATATGTAAATATGAGGGAGAAAAAGATAGAGAGTTAGACAATCATGTCTGTGCTTTAGGAGTATCACTGGCAGCTATATAGAAGATAATTTGGAGGTTATTGCAAGAGTCTCAGTGTGAGGTAATCAGGGCCTGAGTGAGGATAGAGACTGTAGGAATATAGAGAATTGAATGGATTAGAGGACTTTAAGACTTGGTGATGGTTTTTTAAAAGAAGGTGTGGGAGAAGGGAAAATCAAGCATGGGTGATAATATACAGGTAGGATAATATGTAGATAAATATGGGTGAATATGTAAACGGGCAATAGAAATTGGGATGTTTGGGAGAAAGATGAGTTTAGGATGAAAAATAATGACTTATGCTTTTGATATAGTGAGTTTGAAATGCCTGTGGAGAATCTGGGCCGTTGGTATTACAAGACTAGAATTCAGGGTAGAAATTGGAACTATATATATATATATATATATATACATATATATATATATATGTATATACACACACACATATATATGTGTATATATACATATATACACACATACGTGTGTGTATATGTACATATGTATACATATGCATATATACATACATAGATAAATATATGTGTGTGTATGTATGTATGCATGTATCTGCTGAGTCCTCTTTATAGTTGATAAATATTTAGGAGATAGCGATATCACTATGGAAGAGAATATGAACCTAAAAGATTGAGCTACTCAGAAAGTAGCTTGGCATATGCCAACACTTTGTTGGCATGAAGAGGAAGAGGAAGAGGAGAAGAGTGGTGAGGATGATGAAATACTATTATAGGAAAAGAGACTAAAGAATGTTCAGATAGGAAAAAAACAAAGAGAAAGTAGAGTCACAAAATCCAAGGGAAGATTGATTATCTGGGAGGAAGAGGTGGTTGACAGAGCAAAAGCTTCAGATCAAAAAAGGAAGGAAATTAAGAAAAGTCCATCAAATATAACTGTTAATAGATGATTTGCAACTTTGGAAAGAACAGTGTCAATATGTTAGTTGGGTCATAAACCAGAATACAAAAGGTTAAGTAGTGAATAGGATGGACACAGACAGAGAAAAAGAACGTAAACAATCCATTATAGGTATTTGGCTATAAGAGAAAGGAACATAAGATAATAATTTGAGAAATGTCAGAGGTAAGTGAAAGGTGTTAAGAATTGCACAGAACTGGACATGTTTGATAAAGTCACTAGATAAGGAGAGACTAAAGGAGGAGATGAGTTTGTGAAGGGATTAATCTTAAGAAGAAGGCATGTATCTTCTTCAGTGCCTAGAGCAAATGAGGAGAGAATGGTGGATGATGAAGATGAATTTTGAATTGTAGAATAATAAAGAAGTGGGAGTTCAAGTTGGATGGAATTTATTTTCTGAGTTAAAAAAAAGGAGAAAAGACTGCTGAAATAGGAGATAGAGGTAGTGTAGGAGATCTGAAGAAAAGATAATGTTTGGAATAACATGTGTGTTGTTGTTGAGGCATTTTTTAAGTTGTGTACAATTCTTTGTGACCCTGTCTGGGAGTTTTCTTGACAAATATACTAGAGAGGTTTGCCATTTCCTTCTCCAGCTCATTTTACAAATGAGGAACTGGGACAAATAAGGTTAATTGACTTACCACGGTCACACGGCTACTAAGTGTTCAAGGCCAGATTTGAACTCATGAAGAGGAGTCTCCCTCACTCAAGGGTAGGTACTCTCTCCAGCTATGCCATCTACCTCCCCTGATCTCTGTGTATAGTATAATAGAACATCAGTCAGAGGGGGGGGAAACGGATGATGGTGAGGACCCAGTTCAAAGTAACCAACCCAATAATAGAGATGAAAAGGCTATATGGCTTTTTCATGAAAACAGAGAAAAGCAGGAAATGAGAAAGCATACAAAGGAAGAAATACAAAAAAAAGAAAAAACCCTGAATAGTTTCATACTGCTCTTTAATGTTGTTGGAGCAAAGAAATGCAAGAATCCTTCAGTCCTTCCCTAATCTTATATTTAAAAAATGAAAAAATCAAAATTATTACTAAATTTTGATAATGTAAATACTAGAACATAACTGATTTGAACATTCTAGAGATTTTTTAAAAAATGAAAGCATATTTAATGAGGTAAAAGATGGTAAAATGAAATTCTTTACCACCTTTTGGGAACATACACAACAGACATGTGGGTGCATTTCATATCCACATAATGAGTGAAAAATTCAATCGATCGTGTGCCACTGAGGTATTTTAGTTGTACAAGTGCAAAATTCTAGTACTTGGACATATCCTGATAATTGCCTAGATCATTTTTATTATCCAAATATCTGATATAATAGAGACATAAGGTTTTTTTTTTAACTTTTTAAACTTGGGAACAGCCTCAAAGAATGACATAACACAAATCTGTAAATTTATCAATTGCTGTTACATTTTCTATAAAATAACTAAATCATTCTACTCAGAAATTTTTCCCTTTTATTTTTGCAAAAAAAAAATGACAAACTCCAACACAGCCAAATCTACTCTTTCTTAAATTTTACTCATGAATAGCCAGTGCTTTCCCAAAAACTAAACATCTGTGTCAACACTGAAAAGAAAATCTAAGTCGTTGGTCGACATAAAGATGATTATAAAATTCAGGCTAAAATGTTGATGCTTCCAAATTTCTGAATATCTGGCTTTTTAGACAAATTTTTAAAACATCTGGATGATTGGTATCCTGTAAAACAAATATTCATTTTTCCCTCAGTATCTGGCACTATATAAACATGGTAAGTAAATAAGACTTTCTGCTTAATTATGTCACTTTTTTTTGCTTTCTAAACATTTCAGTAGTAGATCATATATCACCATGCATGTATCATCAATTCAATTCCCATATTGCCTTTATACAATAGAAAGGTAGAAAAAGTCCTCCTGAATTACCTACTTGTTCCCAACACAGAATGTTGGTCAACATTAGGTCTGAAACAGAAAGTAGTAGGCACGTTTTTTAAGATATCTATGACTCTTTAAGCAAGGCAAGACAAAAGTTAGAGGAATGAGTATTATGACAAGTCTAGATGAGAGAAGAGATGGTAAAGATGCCTTTAGTTCTCTGTCTCTATAGGTTTAAGAGAAATAGAGAGGAAAGAAAGACCATACCCAAGAAACTGAGGAACTGTTGCTAGGTAACAATGCAGAAGAGAAGATGGACTGAGTAGTTGGTAGCACTGCTATTTTTTTTTTCTTTTGTACCTTCAGTTATAGGATGCAAAGTTGACTAGACTGCAATATCTACTATCTCATTAGTTTCTAAGGGAAAATTACATAATTTGTTTCCTGTTATAATTTAATTTCTAGGTACTATACAGTTTTTTATTTAAAAGTATCATGAGGACTGATCCTGGGGGGAAAAATTATAACATAACTGATAGGTCTAGTTCCTCTAGTCTTCCATTCCTTGACTTTTTCTCTTCTCAGTAGCATTCTCTTACCTCTATCCCTTCAGGTGCCTGTGATCCTCATGCTCTGTATAACTCTATTCTCTAACAATGTCTGGGCCCAAAAAAATTAATTAATTTCCAATAAATATAAATTACTGAGCAACTCTAACGAGTCACTCACAACAAGGGCACTTAAGTTTTAACAGAGGACAAATTTTTTATAGAGAGAAAAGAAGGGAGGAAGGATTGGCTAGAAGAAGGAAGGAAGGAAGGAAGGAAGGAAGGAAGGAAGGAAGGAAGGAAGGAAGGAAGGAAGGAAGGAAGGGAGGGAGGGAAGGAAGAAGGGAGGAAGGGGGGAGGGAAAGAAAATTTAAAAATAAAGAATAACTAGCATTTGCATATCATGTGAAGATTTGCAAAACCTTTGAATATATTATCTCACAGACAAAATTATCTTGTATTTATATAACTATTTTGCACATGATTATATATGGGCATGTTTTCTTCTCCCATTAGGATGTAAACTATTTAATGGTAGAAACTATGCTATTTTTTTCTTTGAATTACCACTGCCTAGCAGGACCTGGAACTTAGGAGATGTTTAATAAATGGTTATTGATTCATTGCTTAAGAGAATGCACAAAGAGAGAAAGAAAAGGAGCACCCCAAAATTGGACAGTTCTGTCCCTAGTGAAGCACTGGCCCTTCTTTTCAGTTTGAGCTGAAAACATCTACAGAGTCAGAAAAGCATTGAACAGCACACGCACAACAAAGATGTAACTAGAATGAAATTTCTGCCACTCATGACCAAAATAATAATAAAGGAAAGGGAAAAAATCCTTCCTACATTAATACCAAGTAAATAATACATTATAGTGCAATATTATTTTTGAATGTGTAAACATATATTGTATGCCACAGAATGGAGCCTTGAAGTGTTCTGAATCTATATGCCTAGAGTATGAGATTGGAAAGCCAGAAAGCATATTACATTTTTTTGGCTGGGAACTGATCTACTTCTCTCTTTCATACAGTGCACGCTGTTTTATGCTGGCACAATGTTGGCATTTAAAAAACATTAAGTAATAAGAATAATATTTTACGTGTGGAATAGCTACTTCTATTGACAGCTCTGTCAATATGCACTGTATCAGCTGTCATCAAAGCTTTCAATTAATGGAAATGTTTCCTTTGTCCATTGAGATGCAGATTTTCAGATAGCATGTGGGGAGATGCACACATAAATCTAGCTAGAAGCCATTATGTGAATTGAATGTACATGTGGAATCTCCTGGAGATGTAGTTAAGACAGAGGAAAGCGATTGAGGTGATGTGGTAATTTAAAAATAATTCAATTTCAGAATCACCTTTGAAAGGGAATCATTTATGGGAAGAAAGGTGAGGCTAATTACTGCCTACTACCTTCCACCACATGACTACCAGCACCACCACTGACATCACTACTACTACCACCATCACTGCTGCTGCCACCATCATCACCACCTGCTCTATTTCCCACCCCTGGCTTTTTTGTGCTCGAGCATTCTTCTCTGTTTTAGTTAAAATACTGACAAGGAAACTACCAGCCTTATGTTAGGAACTGCACATGGAATTTGTAATGTTAAGCCTAACAGCTGATCATATGATAGAGAAGTAGAAGAGGACAAAAAAACTATGCCATTAACCATGCAAATTTGTGCCACATCTGTACTAAATTGTCATTTGCATGAATACAGCTAAGCCAAGCAGGATTACTGTCATTAGAGCTTTGCTGTTTGCACTGCTATATCGTACTTAAGGCTGTGTGGGTGTTTCCATTTATAATGCCGTCCCCCCTTCTTTTTCAGGGGTTTATAATTTGGCAGTAATAATTTGCTTTTGGATGAAACATTACTACAAGTTCTCAGTGGGGGAGCAATTTTTAATTACAAAATTGGATTCAAATTGGTTCAGCCATATTTTAGAAGGAGGAAAGCATTTCTACTCTTTTAACAAAGAAATCATGGTGTGGGCTCTTTTCTTCTTTTTCCCTGGATGGACTTTGGAGGAATTTAGTATTTGGCTTTTTTTACAGTTCAAAATGCAAAAGTAGGAAAACTGACTTTGGCACAATGATTTTAATTTGTTAATTGTGTTTTATCTAATATAAGAATCTCAATGCCATTTTAAAAAACACATCCTAGTACTTGAAAAACTTTCCAAGAAAGTCATTTGAAGTAAATATTTTGCCAACAGCTTGCATCATAACAGCTTTTCATGAAACACACACACACACACAGATCTTCGCCACAGGTCTTAGCCTCAAAGATATACTGTGTTAGGGATCAGCACTGAAAAATAGCTTTAATCAGTGTTACATAGTCAGGGAGGGTTGGCAAACAGCTGCAGCAGTTGGAGCAGGCTGGCAAGACGCTGCAGGGAGTAGAGGGGCAAAGGCTTTGGGCTAAAGGTGAGAAAAAGAGACAGAGCTGCATATAACAGGATCTCCCAACCTGCAGCTGCATTTCCAAGGCAAAGAACCCGATTCACATGGCGGACTGTTAAGTCATGCATTGGTCCTCTTAGCTACCTACCAGTATAAGCATGACCTCCCTCAGGAACAATCTTTAAAGAAATAATGTCATCTGCATGTGCATTCTTTCACTCTCCTGTGTATTTTCCTGCTATAAATGGAAATTGGACCAATGGTGATCAATATCATTTGTATTTATAAGGGTTCTTTTTCATTCTTCTATAAAAGGATGCTCATGAGTTATCTTTTTATGTTAAATGGTTTGTTGAGAACTCTAATGCTGGAGTCATACATGTACAAATGTATACAAGCATAGGGTGAATCTTTTAGTCAAAAAGAATCAGTACACCATTCACCAGCTTTATAAATAATGAAAATTCTCATTTGAAATGTTTGGGAGCCCTTAGAATAAAGAATATTAATAGAAAAAGAATAATCATTCTTCATAAAACTTTTTTTAATACCAAAAATTCTAATCACTCCTGTCCATTTCACTGAATCCTTTGCCTTTCGAAGGTTGAAGTCAAAAGAGTTGTACATTTTATCTCAAGTTTTTAATTTGAGATAGGATTACTCAAACTCATGGCAGACTAGATAGAATGAGCACTCATTGGACTAGGAAGCAAGAGGCTAGAACTGTAGTTCCAGATTTTCCACTAACTAGCTATGTGATAATTGAACAGTGCTACCACCTATCTGACCCTCAGTCTTCTCACATTTAAAATGAAAATATTGAACTGATGCTTTGTGAGGTCTTGTCTAACTCTATGATGTTATGGATTGATACCATAGCAATTGCTATTATCCTAACACCATCTAGATGGAATTAAGTTCCATGGAGATTTTAAAAATGAAATTGTATAGAAGGGAATTCTCTTGAGATTTACAAGATTTCATGCCCAATCTAATCACTTAGATCACTAGAGACTTCTTTCGTTGTATAATTCAGGTGAACTCCAAGGATGATTTATGATGGAGTCCAAATTTCTTGGGAATTTTTTACTGACAATTTCTATTCTTTCAAAAAAAAAAAAAAAAAAAAGGTCACAAATACTTCTGATCACCCATAAGCTCACCTCACTTAACCAGCTCTTCCAGAAGTGATATTATACATTGATTCACCAAATAGTCGTGGAGTGCTAGGTATAAAGTTATACTCAGAAACTTCTGATGTAAGACACAGAGTAAGGTGCACCAATGACACAGCAGAGCTTAAATTAAGTGTTATGGGAATGCAGAGAGACAATGAAGAACTCAAGCTCTTATGCGTGAGGTATCATACTCAGCACTTCTCAAATAGTATCTCATTTGATCCTCATGATGACTCTGGGAGGAAGGTGCTTTTAATATTCTCATTTTGCATTTCCAAAACCAGAGGCAAACTGAAGTTAAGTGACTAGCCCAGGGTCACACAGCAATTAGTAACTGCCTGAGGCTGGATTTGTACTGAGATGTTCCTGCCTCCTGGACCAGCATTTTAATCATTGAACCACACTCTCAGCTGAGGCCGTTAGGCAAGACATAATGGGAAAAAAAACCTTGCTATTTTGAGCCATGCATTGAATGGTGGTTGGCATTATTACCAATGAAGATGAAAGACAAGGAAATTGAAGATGAGAAAACAGCATGAAAAATAGCATGCATATAGAGAAATCAGACTGTGAAGTAATTGATAAGTAACGCAAAACAGTGGCAGTGAACTCATGTAGGAGACATTAGGGGTGATAACACTGGAAAGTTAGTTTGGTGCCAAATTGTCATAGGCTGTGAATATCTCAATAAGTAAGGTAAAATTTTTGGATTTTATTTAACATAAGTAAAGAGGAAAAGTGTCTTAGAAGGAGAATGTTACAATAACAACATTGGTTTAGGAAAAGTTCAAAATGCCTAAGGTTCTGGGTTGGGGTTGGGGTATGGGGTCAGGTGGAGAGGACAGTGAGAGAATGATAGACACTGAACTAGATTAGAGGCTATTTCAAAAGTCCACAGATAAGGCAGTAAAGGCCTGATCCAGGGCAGAGGTATTAAGAATGTAAGGACGACAGAGATCTAGAGACACTTTGCTATGAGATCTCTGACTGTCCTTGTTATTGTCAGTATTTCAACAATTTATTTAAATGTGAAAAAGCTGCCTCCTAGTAACATAAAAGAAAAAAAGAAATATGTGGAGTGTTAGGTATATCACTGTTAGGTATCATGTTCTCCTGAATATGAGCTTCTCCCCAATATGCTTTTACAAAGCCAGAGGAGGTCTATAGCTTTCTCTTTTGCCTCCCTGCAGTTCCAACAAGTATCATTATCTCTAATCCCAGGCTTGCTCTTCCTGCTGGGCATCCAATAGGTATTAAAGATAGCTTTCTGCAGTATTAACTGAAGCCCTCAGTCCAGTGTAGGCCTGTTGATATTTTGCCACATTCTCAACCATCTTTTTTTCATTAGCTCTTTGGCATTTATCCCAATTCTTTAAATTCTGAAAAAACAGGTTCCCTTGACCTCTATTTGGAACACACTATTGCTGCATGTTGCTTTAGTCTGAGAATTGGTGCAGGGGAAGCTGTGTATTAAATCCTCATTTCACCAGTTCTTGTTTCTGCATTTTATATGTCTTTAAAGGCATCATAATGCTGACAGTAATAATAGTGATAAATGGCATAAAACGATTACAACTTAACATTTCAATTCCAAAGTCAGGATACACCTTGGATAGAATATGGAATTATCATAGTATCTGCTTAGAAGGTTTATCTCAACTCTGTAACAGGACCTTAAAAGAGTTTATGACCTATAATGTAACATTATATAAAGAACGCTCCATTTGCATATATACACTGATTATTTGGGTGACTCATCCAAACGAAGAAGCTTGTTGAATTAATAGGACCATGTTATTTCATGATAATGGTATAGATGTTTCTGAATTTTGATAAATATCCAGATGAAAGTTTTAAAAAGTCACTTAATTAGCTAGATGTTTCCAGACATCTGGATGAAAAAGTTTTAAAAAGCTACAGTCATTACTGAGGTTTTTAGTGCCATTCCAATTCTATTTTTCCTGAGAATTTATATGATGAATAGATAAATAGATGGGTGAATGAATCAAGCATTTATTAAGCACTATGTGCAAAATGCTATGCTGAGGACTGGTAGTAGAAATAAATAAGTAACACAATTTCTACTCTGTAAGAGCTCACTTTCTAATGTGAAGAAAAATACATGCTACAGTCTAATCCCAGGTAAAGCTAAATATTCCTGCCTGGGTGAGTATCGGTATAGTGTCAGTATCCTACAGTAGAATATTGGACCAAGAGACAGGACAACTGTCTGTTTGAGATAACTATTAGTTTTTTGTCACTTTGAGGGTCACCTGACCTCTTAAGTACCATTGGAAACTCCCAAGTTCTTCTATACTAATTCATAGATAGTTTATAATGTTTGTCGGTAAAGGGAGTTCAAGCTCTAGGAGTTCCCCCTATTGATGAAATCACAGATTATTCACATGTAATTTAAAAGGATATATGTATATGCAAACATATGGAGTGATTATTGCTTTATGGTAAAACCTATGTAGCATGTATCATCATTCATGGTGCTACCATTTTACTAAAAATGAGAAATATATAATAATTTAATAAAAAATTATAAAGAATGGAGAATTTATTGTTTAACCTAAGACATGATAGAACACAAAAAGTGGCATTTATTATTGAAAACATGTTATTATTAGATATGATGATGATATAATGGTGATTATATGTAGTGTGAAATGCCTGGTTTCTAGTTTCAGAAGAATCGATCCAGGATGTTCTGTAGTCTGACAGAGGGAAAAACTTGCTTCATTTACCAGTACTGCAGAGGGAATGGTCAAATTCTTCTACCTCTAACTAAACTCATGAGAAGCTTTTCTTTTAGGGTTTATGGCCAAATGTTGTCTTCTTTCTGAGGGAATCAGGATGAACAAGCTATACTGTTTTAAATCTATCATTTACAATGACAAAAAAAAGTATATTTTGCCTATGTTTATTCTGCATCATATTAAAAAAAATGTCTAAAATCTCATGCCTTCAGACATTTATGTATGTATGTTTATATGTGTGTGTGCATTCTGATCAATGAAACCTGACAAACATGTGTTATCCCTTTATTCCTCCTCATGGCTGACTTGTGACCAGGTGGGGACAACCCCTGTAGAAAGCTGAAAGCTCACAGTGGAGCTGGGTTTCCTTTCTTACCAGTTCAAGTTACACGAAAAGAAATTCTCTTTAATAATGCACTACTTCATGTGGTAAAAATGTGTCCAAAATAGTTTAAAATAATAGAATTCTAAGAATCAAAGGAAGGGGTAGGAGGAGGCAGTTTAAAAAATTACTGGAATTTTCTTCTCCTCTATTGCAGATTTATAACTTGAACCATCAAGGCACACCAGGAACAGATGTACAATATAGTATTTTTCTCCAAGTAAGTTTTGTCAAAATTACCACACTTACCACCAGCACACTTATTAATTTTCTCTATATGTATTTCCATGGCTCCTTTCACCAAAAAGCGATGTCCTCTGACAGAAAGACAATTTCTAATCATAAGAGAGGAAGAAAGGTGGTTTGGAATGGGGCGGAGGGGAGGCCTGTGAGAATCCAGAGATTGACTCCTAGCTGCTGAGTCCTGGCTACTCTCCTATCAAACAATCCTTTCGAGAACCTCATCACTGAAGTCAGTTTCTGCAGAAGTAATTTACAAGTTATGAAACAATCCTAATGCTTTGCCTTAAATGAAAAAAAGACATAGAACATTGCATACCTAATATCATTTCCTAATTATACTAATATCATTTCCAAGCCCTGCATATTTTACTAGGATACTTCTGAATTACAGATTATTATAACTTGAATTGTGATGAGATAGCAAGCCCATTTCATTTTCTAATAGATGATGAGATTACTATGTATATTGTACACCTACCTAATCATGGGGAAAATAACCTTAATATGGATTTCAAGAAGTCCACTATCGTCGTACTAACTCTTACCTTCTAAAGGTGTTCATTTAATTTGTGTAGTTTTATAAGTTCTATCTGTACCCTGTACTGCCATCACTGACAGCGCCAAAGTCAGCATATGAATGTGCATCAATTTATGTAGACAAAGCGATCTTTACTCATGCAAATTAACCAAATTAGTTGTACAGTAGCATAATATATGCCCTCCAATGTTCCTCTGCATGTGCAAATGTGGGTTTTGTACACAAATGGGCACATTTGCAATTTTGCAGGTGCTAATTTGGAAACTACTTTCAAATACATGATGCATCATTTCTTTTTCAAAGAGAGATGGGTATGTTATCCTCAAAATTGAATTTTGTAGTGCAAATTATATTTCATTCTAAAGATCCATTGAAGGGTATGCATTTATATCAATTGTGACGACTTCCTTGGCCTAAAAATCCTGAAAGAACTAGATGTATTTGGCGTTATTTTTCTTTGTAACTTCAGTGCACAATATCTTTTCAGGATAAGTAAACAGTTGGCAAGGAACTCCCTCTTGTGGTCAAACATTCTTAATTAGGAAAAGAGAATTGCCCTCAACCGATGGTCTGGATTATTAAAACATGGGTCACTTGAAACCATTAAGATTAACAATATTGATATAAGTGGTTTTACTGAAGCAATTCATTGCAAATTAGAACTGAATTCTGAAACATATGCTCTTAATTTTCCCTGAAACATCAGAATTTGCACCACTGCTGAGCATCAATCGACTTGGAAATACAAATTCCAGTTTGTGGTGGGTATTTTGTTGTTTTTTTTTTTTTTTCTGAATTTTGCAGCAATTCTTTAAGTAGATCTCCTTCAGACATGACGAGAGTCCAAGGACTTAATGAAATGAGTCAGTAAATAATTCCACTTGCTATCTTACTAATCTCTACACTTTGGTTCTTAAAAAGGAAATTAGAAACATGTCTAAAACTGCAGGATTGCTGAATATTCCTGAGAGGGGCAGGATTAACATTTCCCATATGATGTTAACTACTCCTCTGCCAGACTGCATTGAGGAACAAAGTCTTATCATCAAGGGCAATAAATGCCTGACCTCAAAGCAAGAATTTCCTAAATACCTAAATTATGGATATGGCAAATTACCAGAAACATAATAAAGCTGACAAATTGCAATATTTTCTGATCCTGATCATTTGACTTGAATGCCGCCTCCAACCACTTCAGAAAATTGGTATTAAACAGACACTATCTGTCCCTCTACTCAGTATGTAATTTATTTCTATTGTAGCAAATTAAAACCTGATGTGATGAAGCATAGGATTTAACTCATCATGTGACAGGACATCAAAGGTCTGAGGCAAGGCCTGCTCTCAGATTCGCAGATTGGATTTTTACTTGCTGTTCAAATACTAATGATGCAATCTGTGTTTGGGAGGGGGTAGCAAAATGGGGAGTGATACCCAGAAACCCTATCCCAACTCTTACACACACACACACACACACACACACACACACACACACACACACACACACACACGCCTACCTTCTTTCATTAATGATTTTTACAGTGAGAAAATGAGGGTAAAATGAAGTAAAATAAAACCATTATTAAAAATATATGTGCTGATCATGTAAGTTTCACCACTTTGTGCAAGAAATACAAACGTGACGAGAGCTATTTCTGCAGATGAACATGTTCCAACATTTCTTTGCCTCCATACATAAAAACAGTCTATTAATCACGAGTCAAATGATGTTCTTATGCTTCCTTTGTACAAAATGCATCCTCATATACATGGGAAGACAAAGTGGTTTGTCTTTATATGTCTATTCCTATATAGAGATTGTTCTTAAAGTTAGAGCTCTATTAAGTGGGCTATTTAAGCAGACCATACTTTGAACCCCAGTTGGACTTGCATAATCATTAAGTAGCTTTTTTAGATTGGGTAATGTTTCTCATCCAATCATAGCCCAAACACAGTTATTTTTCTTTTGATTTAATCAAATGTTTTGTAGTTAAGGCTATAAGTCCCATACAGGGCACAAACCCCAAATTTAGAAACAAACACACACACACACACACACACACACACACACACATCAGTCAAGAATGCTAGGATTCCTCCCGAATCATATCAGATGATGTGTGTCTTCAAAAATCTTATTAGGGGAACTTATGCAGGATATTTATCCAGGATATTTTGATGAATCCGTATTTTCATTGGTATGGAACTTTGTATGTCTCATGCTGGGAAATTCCTATCTATGTTTTTTTTTTTTTCCCTATAAACTGCCCATAAAGGCAACAGACCTCTCTGTCATTCTTTTTTTAATATGTTGAGAATACCAATGTACCATGTGGACTGTCCATGTATCGTGTCCTGTATGACAAAATGAGATAAATCTCCCACCGCACTTGCTGTGCTTTAAAGAACTATACATCAGTGTCAACTCTTACATGACCACCTGATTTTCCATTTATACAACATTCTATGATGCTTTTATGCTATTTCTCTTACACAAATCATTCTTGGTAAATGTTCTGTGCCCTACATTATACCTATTATACATCTGCACTGCAAAATCTGTAGCCCAAACTCCTTCCACTTATTTCTATGTCAAAATCATTGTCCATCTCTGGTTCATTACTAAGATGTTTAACATATGTAGGTCTCATGATCTCTATCACAAATGAACCCTAAGAGAACTATGCCAGGTTGAAGGCACCCACTCTAATATAAAACTCACAAGCCCTCACTGATGTTTTTAATATTACTTAACAAAAAGTAGAACATATTAAGTGACAAGAAAGGGTCCTCTTCCCTTACAGAAAGATATTGTCTTCCATACATTGCCAAATAATTAGTAGTAAGTGTATACATATTAATAAAACAAGCTTGGCAAAGAAATATGTAATAATAATTCAACCTAAAACATTTATTAGGTACCACTATGTGCTAGGGACTGGACTGGGGCTGGGGATACAGGAATATAAAATGAAGCAATACCTACGCTCAAGGAGATTACATTCAAATGGAAAAGGCAATGAATCCATATATAAGATCATACAGAAGAAACATAAAACAAATAAATGCCAAGAAAGGAGTTAAATAGAAGCTATAGTTTGAGAAGGCAGGCTCTAATAGCTGGAATTTGGCTACAATGTTCCTAGGAGTTTTCCTTTAGGAATCTCTTTCAGGAAGTGATCAGTGAATTCTTTCAATATTTATTTTGCCATCTGATTCTAGAATATCAGGGCAGTTTTCCTGTGTAATTTCATGAAAGATGATATCTATGCTCTTTTGTTGATCATGGCTTTCAAGTAGTCCCATAATTTTTAAATTGTCTATCCTAGATGTATTTTCTAGGTCGGTTGTTTTTTCAATGAGATATTTCACATGATTTTCTATTTTTTTGGTGTTGTTTTGTATTTCTTGGTTTCTCATAAAGTCCTTAGCTTCTATCTGCTCTGTTCTGTTTTTTAAAGAACAATTTTCTTCAGTGAGCTATTGAACCTCCTTTTCCATTTGTCCCATTCTGCTTTTTGGACCTCTTTTGCCAATTGAGTTAGCCTATTTTTAAAGGTGTTATTTTCTTCAGCATTTTTTGGGTCTCCCGTAGCAAGCTGTTGACTTGCTTTTCATGATTTTCTTCCATTACTTTCATTTCTCTTCCCAATTTTTCCTCCACCTCTCTTACTTGGTTTTCAAAATTCTTTTTGAGCTCTTCCATGGCCTGAGACCATTGCGTATTTATTTTGTAGGTTTTGGATGCAGAAACCTTGATTTCTTCTGATGGTATGCATTGTTCTACTTCATATGCAAGGATGGAAGAAAATACCTGTTCACCAAGAAAGTAATCTTCTATAGTCTTATTTTTTCACCTTTTGGGGGGGGCATTTTCCCAGCCAGTTATTTGACTTTTGAGTTTTTTGTCCAGACAAAGGTATACTCTGGGGACCTGTAAGCTCTCAGTTCCTCCAAAGTGGCACAATCAAGGGAGAGGAGTTTACTTCTCTCCTGGCCTGAGCACTGTTCTGAGAGCAACCAACAACTTTTCTGCCCAGAATCTGCAAGTAGAATTCCCTCTCCATAATCAACTCCAGCTCCATCACACTAGCATTACTCCTCACCCCAGGGCAGAAATCAGGGCTGAGATTCAGATCAATGGCTCAATTCCCCCAGAGGATTTAGGCAGAAGGTTCCAAAAATGGTCACTGCTACTGCAGTGATTGCTGCAGGAAGTCAAGACCATGCTGCCCTCTCCTGGGTGAAGGAGCTCTCACACTGACCTTTGTAGATGCCTGTGGTGTTTGCGAGTTGAGCAATTTGGGAACTGCTGCTGCTAGTGGCACCCTGAGGCCTGTTCCAGGTCCTGTCCCTGCCACGCTGCACGGCCCATGCTGGATTGCTCTCTGCTTGGCTCCCAGTGTGATAGACCTTTGCTGTTGGCCTTCTAGGATCTCCTGGGCTGGAAATCTCCTTCACTCTGTCATTTTGTGGCTTCTGCTGCTCTAGAATTTGTTTAGAGTCACTTTTTACAGGTATTTTATGGGCTATGTGTAGAGCTTCTACAGGTTCATCTTTCTACTCTGCCATCTTGGCTCCACCCCCCTACGCTCTGAGAAAGTCTTTAAAAGCTAAACAAAAGTTTATGTAATATATTAGAGACAATAAGGCAAAACAGGGATTAATTGAATAGATGAATGGCACAATAAGATCTATATATAAGCAAAATGATGTTGGTAGCAGTGTAGGGGATGGACAAGATGATGAGACTTGAGATGAGATCAATTAGGTGATTACTGCAATAATTTAGGCAAGAGGCTACTAACTGGATATGTGGCTTGAGAGATGCCATTGTTACATACTTGGGAGACTGAAAGGATGGTGATGTGTTTGACAAAAAATAGGAAAATTTGGGAGAGGAGAGAGATTAGAGGGAAAAATTAAAAAGTTCAATTTTGGACATATTGAACAAATTTCATATGTCACTGCAATATCCAGTTCAAAATATTCAACAGGTAATTAGTGAGTATAGGACTGAAGTTCAAGGAAAAGATAGGTGAGAGAGGATATATAGATAGTAGATATAGATATAATGCATGTATGTAAATGTATATATATGTACGTATGAATATATATACACATATACATATGCATGTGTGTAAAATAAATGAGTCATGTACATAGAGATTATAGTTTAAACAGAGCTGGTGAAGATACCAAATTTACAGAAGATGAAGAACAATCTAGAGTTGAGTAGATATGCCTTCTCTCTGTTTTCTATTATTATCATCCCATATACCATAGGTAGTAATTCTATTCCTCCTATGATCCTTCTATTTTCCTCAATAATGCTTTGAAAAGATTGCTTTATTTCCCTTAGATTTTTTTCAATAGCTTCAGTTGAATAAAGGAAGTATTGCTCACAATAATCTTTAAGGTCCATTGTATCCAAATTTTATATTGATCCTTCATTACTTATCCTTGCTTTCATCCTCTTTAGTTATATTTTTAAAATGCAGATTAGTCAATAAATTATCTACAAAATCCCATTTAGTAGAGTCAGGAAAGGAACTTAATAGAGCTTTAACTGGTTTAGTCCAAGGTAATTGGTCTCAGGCTCCTTTGGCCTTATGTCCTTTGAGTGATTCACTCTTTAATAGCAAACACTCAGAATACAACAAAAATCACGTCATCTTTATCTGAAGACAAAAATTCCTTATAAAAATACAAATAATAAACACAATTTGAGTAAAGCAGGAAAGTCCTAAGGGCAAATCGTCAGTTGGTCAAGCAGAGTTGAAGCAAGAAGTGAGAAAAAGGGGAAATAGCTTCACCATGTCTCAGATCATCAAGTTGATATGGCAAGTTCTGTGTTTTTGGATCATTCTTTAAAGGACTTATTGAGTCAGGCAATGATTCAGCTTCTTATTAGCATATTCACTTCAAGATTGCTGCACTCTTCCTTCCCATAAATTCTCTACTAGTGCAGATGCTTGCTGGGCCTTTATCTTTACTGAAAGCAAAAGTTCTCTGGTTTATCCTGCTCCTGGAGGCTTCTAACCACCAAGATTCTTCAGTTTCTCCTTTAAGCTGTGAAAACCATTTCCCATCAGCTCCCCTAAAGATAAAGAGGTACATTTTCACATATTTACCACCATGTCTTCTTATAATTCTTCACCAGACACATTTTTTTGATACTTGTTGGAATTATTTAGGTTTTTTTTGTATCTTTAAAATTTCATTCTTGATAATGCCACATTCTTCCTTGGTTTCATTCCCTGAAGAATGTTTTTGTATACCATCCCACCAATCCTATTCCTGAACCCTTCAAAATCTTCTTTCCAAAGATCTAGTATGTGCTAGGGTATATGTTCCTCATTCTCTATATTCTAAGTTCTAGTGATCACTTCCTCAGCCTCACAGCCCCTATCATTTCTAATTAAACAAATAGTTCTTGCTACTTGGTAAAAATCTGATCCGGATGAATTCCTCTCTTGCTTTACTGAGAAAAGCAAAGTTATCTGATAATAGCTTTCTCAACTTTTCCTATCACATAAAAATTGACTATGCTATCCACCAACCATATTCTTTAGGACTTTCTCAGAGAAAGAAGTGTCCTTTCTTTTTTCCTAATTAATCTTTCCACCTGTGCTGAAGTTCCAACCATGTAATACCTCCTCCAGAAACTTGTTCCATCAATCATTACATTTTTATTACATTTTCAATTTACTCCTCTATTGCTTCCTTCCCTCCCGGTAGATGTGGCCAAGTATCCTTTATCCTTAATTAAATATTCCTCAGTCCTGCTCCACTTTTAAGCCACTATCCTATCATTCATTTGAACATCAAAGAGGACAGAAGACAATCACATAAGGAAAACCATATCCTCCAATGGGAACAGTAAGGCCACCTCTGGAAACTGAGAATTCAATTGAGTCTCAAAGAAAATAAGGTGACATTCCATCCTCTATATGAAGATTTTACCTATCTACCACCCATCTTCTCCCTTCTGTTGCTAGTGACTTCCCTTCTAAGATGTCCTTCTACTCACTGTATAGGTCTTAGTTATTTTGCAGTTTGGCTCCCCCCTTAGAATGTAAGCTCCCTGAGAGGGGAACTGGATTTTTGCCTTTGCAGTTCCAGCACTTAGCATAACTACTGTCGTATTAAAGACTAAAAAAAACAAGATAGATTGACTGACTTGTTGATGCTCACTGCCTCTATAACCTTATTTATGACTCTCTTTTCAACCCCTAATAATCTGGTTTCCACTCAATAATCAGCAACTAATTGCCCAATCTGCTGACTTTCCATAATTGTATTTATCCTTTCCCTCTTTATAGCATTTGTTCTCATTCTTTGGTCCCTTCCTGAAGTTCTCTTTTAGATAACAGCTCACACTCTTGCCTCTCTGGCAATTTCTACCCAGTCTCTGTCATTAATTCCTTCCTCTTATCTCTTAAAGGCAGGTATATAGGGCTCTTCCTTTTACTTGTTACTCTCTTTCTATCCATCTCATCCATACTGGTTCATAATTTCCCCAGCTTTCTTGATATTCACCATTTTATATTATGGTAATGTTCTATTCCATTCGTATACCATAACTTGTTGAATCATTCCATGGGTATCTATTATGTTTCCAGGTCTTTACATTTATAAAAAGTGCTACTGGAGGGGCAGAGCTAAGGTGGTGGAGCAGAAGCAGGGATCTGCTTGAGCTCTCCCCCCAAAGCCATTAAAATACCTGTAAAAATGACTCTAAACAAATTCTAGAGCAGCAGAAGCCACAAAATGACAGAGTGAAACAGAATTCCAGTCCAAGACAGCCTGGAAGGCCAACAGGAAGGGTCTATCACATTGGACTCAAAGAGTAGTATAGCCCAACATGGGCCACATGGCCCAGACAGAAGTGGAACAGGCTTCAGGGTGCAGAATCACAGACAGTTTCTGTGTTTCAAATTTCTCAACCCCAAAATACCAAACATAGTAGAAAAGGTCAGTAAGAAAACTTTCACATGGGTGAGAGGGGAGCATGGCCTGGCCTCAAGCCCAGTCCCAACCTCAGGGCAACAGCAGCCACTGCTGCATCAGCAGTCGCTTCTAGAGCTCTCAACCTCCAGATCCTGGGGAAATCGAGGGCTGATCTGGGTCTCAGTACTGAACAGTGGTCCTGGTGTGGGTAGGAGTACTATAGTGGAGGAGGTGGTGGTGGCTTTGGAGAGGGAATCCCTACTCACAATTCCAGGGCAGAAAAGAATGCTTTTGGTGGCTCACAGTCCACAGGGAAGGATAGGAGAGGTGTAATAAATGTAATTTATTGACATCCTTGACTATGCTACCTTAGAGAAATGGAAAACTTACAGGTCCCTAGAAATATCTCAGTGAACAGCTGCATAAAACCTCTGAAGTATAGGGTAGTATCCCCTTAACTTGACAAAACTGAAGAGCAAAGCATACAGTTGGAGGAAGACCAAGGCATAAAACTAGAGGAAGACAGCAAGGTCAAGGTGCCTACATCCAAAGCCTCCAAAAAATATGCAATAATCTCAGGCGATGGAAGAGCTCAAAAAAAGATTTTGGAAATCAAGTAAGAGAGATAAGATTGAGAAGAGAAATGAGAGCAATGCAAGGAAATCATGTAAAACAGGTCAATAGCTCGCTAAAGGAGACCCAAAAAGTACTGAAGAAATTAACACTTTTAAAAACAGACTAACTCAAATGGCAAAAGAGGTCCAAAAAGTCAATGAGGAGAAGAAGGCTTTAAAAAGCAGAATGGGACAAATGGAAAAAGAGGACCAAACGCTCACTGAAGAAAATAGTTCTTTAAAAATTAGAATGAAGCAGATGGAAGCTAATGACTTTATGAGAAATTATAAAACAAAACCAAAAGAATGAAAAAATAGAAGACAATGTGAAATATCTCATTGGAAAAAGAACTGACCTGGAAAACAGATAATTTAAAAATTATTGCTGTACCAGAAAACCATGATCAACAAAACAGCCTCGACATTACCTTTCAATAAATTATCAGGGAAAACTGCCCTGATATTCTATACCCAGAGGGTAAACTAAAAATGGAAAGAATTCACCAATCACTTCCTGAAAGAGACCTCAAATGGAAAACACCTGCGTATATTGTAGCCAAATTCCAGAGTTCCCAGGTCAAGGAGAAAATATTACAAACAGCCAGAAAGAAACAATTCAAGAATTGTGGAAACACAATGAGGATAATGCAAGATTTAGCAGCTTCTATACTAGGGGATCTAAGGGCTTGGAATATGATATTCCAGAAGTCAAAGGAGCTAGAATTACAATCAAGAATCACTTACCCAGCAAATCTGAGTATATGTCAGAGGAAAAAATAGAATTTCAATGAAACAGAGGACTTCCAAGCACTCTTGTTGAAAAGATCAGAGCTGAATAGAAAATTTGACTTTCAAATATAAGAATGAAGAGAAACATGCAAGGTTAATAGGAAAGAGAAGTCTTAAGAAACTCATTAAAAAACTGAACTATTTACATTCCTACATGGAAAGATGTTATTTGTAACTCATGAGGTCTTTTTCAGTATTAGGGTAGTGTGTGTGTGTGTGTGTGTGTGTGTGTGTGTGTATGTGTGTGTATACACATATATGTATGTATTTAGGTATGTATGGGTATGTATGTGTATATTTTAAAAAATAAAATTTACTGTTGAATGGAATGTGCTAGGCGTAAGAGAAAAGGAGAGGTTGGAATGTAGCAAATCATCTCACATAAAAGAGCCAAGAAAGAGCTTCTGCGGTGAAGGGGAAGATGAGGGAGATGAAAGGAAATATGTGATACTTATTCTCATGGTATTTGGCTTAAGGAGGGAATAACGCATGCTCAATTGGTTGTGGAAATCTATTTTACCCTGCAGGAAGGCAGGAGGACAGGGTATAGGAGAGGGAAGATAACAGAAGGGATGGCAAATTGGGGAAAAGGATAATCAGAAGTTAACACTATTGTGGGAGGACAGGACAAGGGAGAGAATGGAATAAATGGAGGGCAGGATAGGACAGAGGGAAATGTGGTTAGTCTTTCACAACATAACTATTAGGGAAGTATTTTTCATGGCTACACTTGTATGACCTAAATTGAATTGCTTGCTTTCTCCATGAAGGTAGGTGGGGAGGGAGGAAGGAAGAGAATATGGAACTCAAAGCTTTAATAATGAATGCTAAAAATCATTTTAGTATGCAACTGGGCAATAAGATGCACAAGAAATGGGGTACAGGCAATCTATTTTGTCCTACAGGAAAACAGAGGGGAAGGGAATGGAAGGGGGGGTAATTGGAAGACAAACTGGAGGAAGGGGTAGATGGGTATATGCTGTCCTGGGGTGGGGGTTGAAGAGAGATGGGGAGAAAATTTTGAATTCAAATTCTTGTGGAAGTGAATGTTGAGAACTAAAAAAAATAAATAAATTACATACTTTTTAAAAAGTGCTACTGGGGAAGCTACATAGTATAATGGTTAGAGCATTGGCCCATAGTCAGGAGGACCTGAGTTCAAATCTGGTCTCAAACACCTGACACTTACCAGCTGTGTGCTCCTGAGCAAGTCACTTATCCTTGATTGCTATACAAAAGAAAAAGTGCTACTGCAAGTATTTGGTGGTTATGGGACCTTCCTATTCAGCACTGAACTTCTTGAGCATTTCAAGGACAAAAGATGATATCTATTTTAGCTATATTCTCAATGTAATTCCAAATTGTTTTCTAGAATTTGGTCAATTCAGAGTTCTATCTCTGGTAAGTAGCATGCTTAATATTCCATAACCCTTCCAACATTTACTATTTCCATATTTTGTTATTTTTCACCAATTTATTTTTTATTTTATTTTTTTTAATTTATGAAATAACAAGCATTACTATGACATAGTAGAATAAAGATGATTGCACATGAAACTGCTAAACTGTCATATACAACTGGCTATTTCTTGTAAATACAGACATGCCATTGGAATTAAACATTCATTCCTCTGTGTTCCCAGATTTTAATTGTGCTACTTCTTTCCACTTTTGTCTTCTTGTCTTGTTGATATTTGCAAATATGGTTTCTCTTCCATAATATACAGGAAGTAAGCTCCTTCAGGTACAGACCTGGTTTTATTCATTATTTCCCTCTCTACAATGCTTAGAGAAGTATTTCTTCCATGCTCAAATACTTCTGTGAAACAAACTACCCACATTAAATAGAAAAGGAGACAAACTTGAACATACAAGTGTTTGGATGATGAAAATTCTCAAATACTTTTCATTTCATAATCAAAATCTTTCAGAGTAGGAATGAAAACATATCAGATAGCAACATTACTTTGGAAGAACATTCCTGGTGACACAAGCCAAATCAATGGACACTGGGTCATTTTAGGGGTTTTCTCTGTGAAAAAGTTTCTCCTTAGAGTACTTGAAATTATTGTGCAGTCTTAGCGTTTTGTGTTTTGTTTTGTTTTTTGGGTGGAGACCATGGCTCTCATGGGTCTCTTCCTCTGGTTTAAAGTGGTCCCTCAGTTGTAAATGATCAAACTGCTCCCTGAATGGGCCACTTATATGAAGGCATTTTGTCTAGAAAAAGGAATGAAATCAAGTGCTTCATGCCACACCAGGGATCAAATATGCTCCAATAGGTAAGTCACTGGCCCGAGGATGTAAAATCTTCTGTACTTTCATTTTGCTCACATGCTTTACTATATGGAAGTGTACAGTTGAACCTCATTAACTTCAAATTCAGGGAACCTTAAAAATTCACAGAAATGGATTCAAATAATTATATATCTCATTTTAACTGAAATTGAGCAAGTCCTTAACTATTCTACTTCTCTTGTTAAAGAAGCTGTGAATGACATTGGTTATTTGTCAATGGAGAGAGGCTGAAATGGAAATAAAAAGTAATAGAAATATAACCACTTAAAATCTTACCCTCCTCCTCTCTATTTATTGATGAATGGAGGTCATTCACCGATTACTGTTACAATGTACAATAAATAAATGAATGAATATCTTTGGCTTTTGATTCATGAAACTAAATATGTCACTTTATAAAGGAGATAGTTTTTTTGAATACCCATACGAAAAATATATTAAGCATGTATCTTGAACCCAGAGGAGAGAGGTTGAAATATACTCTTCTACATTCTATGGAGAAATGGGGGACTATTTACTTGGAATATTGAAAAGGCTATCAGACATGATGGCCAAGTCTACTGGTTTTGTTTAACAGTTTTATATTGTTATAAAAAAAGAGTTCTGGAGAGTCTGACTGTAACTTTTTTAAAAGTATTAATAATATATGCACATTAAAAAACTGTGAATCAGTGCTTGAAATGATCATATTTCTTGTCTCTCAAGTCTAAGGAAGGATAATATATAAACTGATGGAAGATGAAACAATTTTTTTGGTTTCTTAAGGCCTCTTTAGTTTCCTAAAACCTCATATAGATTTATTGGTCCTAAAAGTTTAGGCAAAAAAAGTGGTTACTACAAGTAAATATAGAGATTTAAGAAATAGTGTTTATTTTTCTAGACCTGTGATTTTATCATCAGAGACACTTCTTCTACAAGTGAGTATCAGCAATTTGAGAATTGCCTGGGGGCACAGAGAGGTTATGTGACTTAACTAGTCACAAAGCCAGTATGTACTTAGACAGAACTTAAACCATAATCTTGTTTACTCTGAAGGCAGCGTTCTACTCACTGTACCATGCAGCCTTTCTGGAAATCTAGGTAGATTCTTATACTTCTTAATATCATTGGGAGCAGGATTCCAGTTGGGCAATAAAAAATAGAAAGGAAATAAATATTTATTATGAGATTTATTAAGTGAAAGCAATAAAATAAGCACTTTACAAACATTGTCTCATTTGATCCTCACAAGTAACTGAGGAGGTAGGTTCTATTATTATCCCCATTTTATAGATGAGAAAACCAAGGCAGACAAAGGATAAATGACTTGCACAGAGTCACACAACTAATGAATGTCTGAGACTGCATTTGAACTCAAGTCTTTCTGACTCAAGGCTCATTGTTCTATTCATTATGTCACCTAGCTGCCAATAGCTATTAGCTTTTAATATTTATTGATAAGTAGAACTGTTGGGTATACTGTTCCAGAGTCCCTCCTTTGGTTACTGTGTTTCTCAGTGTTTTGCAGAAAATGAACTCTCCTTGGGTCTTTTTACTGCTCTAGGAGTGTTGTGGGAATATCGGTGGTGCTTTTAAAACTTCATCAAACATTGCATTGATGCAGAATTGCACTTGGCCAAGAGAAATGGGAGAAAAAGACAGGGAAAAAATAGAGAGGGTGAATGAGGGAGGGAGGGAGGGAGAGAGAGAGAGAGAGAGAGAGAGAGAGAGAGAGAGAAAGAGAGAGAGAGAGAGAGAGAGAGAGAGAGATCATTCACAACAGTCTCAAGGTAAAAGACCATGCAAACCTATAAAAATTTGTGTCAAATGGTCTATAGACCTTACTTTCTTGAAACACACTTTCCCCATTGTTGCTAGACATAATTCTGGGAAAGTGAGCATTTGTAACTGGACATGAGAATCAAATCAATGGCATAAATGTAGGTAGAAAAGGGGCAAAACTATCCCTGTTTGCTAATATCATGTTGGATATTTAGAAAACCCCAGAGAATCAACAAAAACCATAAGAAAATTAATTGAGGCAATTAATAATAACAATAAAGCAGCAAGATACAAAATAAACACACAAAACTCATCAGTATTTCTATACAGGAATACTGAAATACTGAAGAAAATAATAGAAAGGGAAGACCCTTTCAAAACATAGCAAGATTCACAAAACAGCTTGGAGCTAATTTATCAAAGTAAAATCAAGATATATGTAATAAATAAGAAATGTATTTACAAATATAATTACAGAACCTTCCTCAAAGAAATAAAGACCATTTTAGATAATCAAAAGAATATTCAGGGTTCCTTATTTGGCTATATAATAAAAATGATGCTACTAGTGAGAAGATGAAAATAGTAGGAATAATGGGAGAATACTGATATGAAATGTCAAGTTTCAAAACTCTTTTATAACTAGATTTTTTTAAATGAATAGTAGGTCCCTGGAAAAGACCAGATGAAGAATCAGAAACAAATGAACCCAGTATTTGAAAAGCAAAGGAACAAAAATTATTTAAGGAAGTCTTTTCCATTTGAAAGCAAGTGTTTGGAAAACTGGAAAGTATTCTGGAAGAAATTAGATATAGACCAACATTTTACACAATGTGTTCTAAGAAGTTCAAAATGAATACATTAACTGAATTTTAAAGGGCATACCATCAAAAGAGCATCACATCAAGGAAATTCCATAGTTATGACTAAGAGGAAAATACAAGACAAAACAGAGGATAGATGCAAAAATAGAATGCAAAATAGAAAATTTTGATTACTAACAAAATCAATTCAAACAGTATATGAGGGAAACTGTAAAATCATTTTTGATGATATACCCAAGATGAGTAAAAAATATAAAATATTTAAGAGCAACAGTAGTTCTGTAATGGATAATTTATCAAAATAAATTATTTTCAAAAGAAGTATTTTAAACTATTAACAGCCATTTGAAGATTTCTCCAAATCAGTAATAATAAAAGGACTGCAAAACAATCAAAAATCCCTCTTCACCCAGAAAATTGAAAAAAATGACAAAATATGGTAATAGTGTTTAAGAGGAAATTAAAATACAGACACATTAGTGCACTAATGTGAAGTCATTCAACCACTGGAGAGCAGTCTGGAATTATGCTAAAAAAAGTGGTTGAAATATCTATCCAGTATGACACAAGCATCCCAATGATAGGCATACGACCCAAGAATGTCAAAGAGAGAAGGGGCCATATATAAGTCAAGATATTTACAATAATGCTTTTTATAGTAGCAAAGAAATGGAAAATGTCACTGTCCATTGAGTAGGTTTGTGATACATGAATGTAATGGAATATTATTCTTATATAAGAAATGATATCCCTAAAGAACACAGCTAAGAATGGGAAAACTTTCTTATTCTTTGTTACCTTTCTGAGTAGGGAAAAAAGAAGTGACATTTATGTAAAGAAGAAAAATATTTTTTTTTCTGAAAAGGAAAGGAAAAATAACTGATTTACTTCTTCGTTGTCTTCTACCTACATACAATGTGCAATCACCTCTAAAATCATTAATTTATGTCCTCTCAAGTACTACAAGGAGAAGTAACTAAATGATGATCAAATATTGAGAGACAGAGAGAGAGAGAGAGACAGAGAGAGACAGAGAGAGAGACAGAGAGAGAGAGAGAGAGAGAGAGAGAGAGAGAGAGAGAGAGGAGAGAGAGAGAGAGAGAAGTTTCCATACTCCTTTATGCTTTTCTCTAGAGATAACGTAGAAGTAAGCCTATCATTCTGGATACAACTTCATTTCAGATACAACATATTTCTGTCTTCTGGCTCCATTTATAGTATGAATGCTAGATAGATAGATATATATATGCTTCCATTTTTCCACTTGCATACCACCTTACTGGCCACTTACAGAAAGCTTGAACACTAAGAGTACTAACAATTAGACAGTGCTTGTAGATGATCTAAAAACCATGTGGTTCTGAAAATCCTTTTCAATCCATTTAACTATTCTGCCACCATCACTATAAGCAAAGAAGGGGACCACACAAGAATGAGGCTATTTTATATTTTTATCACTGAGGTCAAACAAGTAATCACTTACTGTCTAAACCTTGATATACTTAGCAATGCTTCTCCTCAGAAACTGACATGTTCTGTCTCTGAGCCACAATATTTGAAGGTTTTCCAGCTTGTCAGACATTGCCAGAATTTTCACTCCACTATATTCATCAGGGTTCTTGAACTCAGGGTCACCTTCACAGCATGATAATACTTTTACTTTCTTTATGCACAATAAAAGCAATTTGAAGCTTTCTAAGAAGAATAAGTCCAATAAACCTATTAGAAAATTTTTGAAATAATTAGAAAATTTAAATGTACAGATGATAACAGATGACATTATTGAATTTATTGAATTAAATTCCCCCTCCTCTCCTCTCTTTGGAAGAACCCATATAAATGAAATTCCTTTGAATTTAAATAGCTTAGTATAATGAGAAAAAATATGAACTAAATTCTAGTCTTCTAAACTTTAGCCTGAAAATGTTTTAGGTAAAAATCTCCATTAGGAATAACAAGAGCACTCTGGCCTAAAATAACTGAATCCTTATGGCACATATTATCAAGACAATTCCATTAGGTTCTTAATCAAATATGCATGTGATTTGAGGTCATATGTGACTGCTGACTTGATGGATGATTTTTACAATGCTTGTAGAATTGGCAGGGAAGATGAGAACTAGAGGTTGTGAAAAAACAAAATACATAAATAAAATTCTATCCAAAAGTGCAAAGAAAGAAAGAAGGAAGGGTAAGTTAATGGAAGAAAGAATGGAAGAAAAAGAAAAGAAAAAGGAATGAGGAAGAGATAGAGCTGATTTACTGCTGCATTGTATTCATGTCTTCTACTTGTCATATGTCCCCAAGTTTTCGGCATTGCGTTATATATAAAATTAAAATAATACTTTAAATATTAAAATAAAAATGTGGAAAAAAGCATTGGAGTAGGAATTAGGAAAAAAGCATTGGAGTAGGAATTAGGATACCTGAATTCTAGCTCTGGCTTTCACTACCTGTGTGGTCAAGGGTAAGTAAGTGACACAACAATGGACAGAGTGTTGGATCTGGATTCAAGAAGACCTGAGTTCAACTCTGCTCTCAGACTCTTACTAAGTCAGAAAGAGTTGGACACAATTGAAATAACTGAACAACAACAACACCCATGTGGTGACAATATCTCTGGTTCTCATTTTATTACATTTACAATAATAGGATCTGACTAGGTAATTTTTATTGAACAATAAGATACAACATTATAGTACTTCTGCCTCTTGCGTATCTAATACAGTTCACTAATCAACTTTCTTTTTTAATCCAGTTTTAATTTATTTGTTATTAATTATACATCATTAATATATTGCAGAAGAGTATGATATTTCACACTATTAGCCCCCTCTTCTTTTCCATATTTTAAAAATTATTTCTTTTAAAATTCATGATCTTCTCATAAAGATGGGAAAAGGCTCCACATGTACAAAAATATTTATAGCTGCTATTTTTGTGGTGACCAAGAACTGGAAATTGAGTGAATGGCCATCATTTGGGGAATCCTGAACAACTTGTGGTATATGAATATAATGCAATACTATTGTACTATAAGAAATGATGAACAGGTGGACTTCAGAAAAACCTGGAAAGACTTATATGAACTGATGCTGAGTGAAATGAGCAGAACCAAGAGAACATTGCATACAGTAACATCCACAGGGTATGAGGACTGTTTATGATAGATTTAGACCTTCATAGCAATGCAAGGACTTAAAATATTCACAACGAACTCTTAATGCAAAATGCCATCCACATCCAGGGAAAGAACTATGGAATCAAAATGCACAATGAAGCAGACTATATTCTCTTGTGTTATGTTTTGTTTAGGTTTGATTTTTCTCATGGTTTCTCCCATTTGTGTTAATTCTTCTATGCAACATGAGCAATGTGAAAATGTGTTTAATAAGAATGTATGTGTAGAAGCCACGTAAGATTTCATGTGATCTCAGGGAGGGAGGGGGAAGGGAGAGGGAGAAAATAAAAAACTTATGGAAGTGATGGTTGAAAACTGAAAACAGATAAATTAACTATGAAAAAAGATTCTTGATCTTCCCCTACAAAAACATGGAATTTTGTTTTCTAATTCTTTAAAATTTTGGAAGTTTAATTATACAACTCTGAATTACAAAACAATTTAGTAATTAAATTATATAGAAATTTGTAAAAAATAATTTTGTCATTTATATTATTTTGGCACAACTGAACCATGCACAATTATCCAATCATTTATCTAACTTTGTTAGTACAACAACTACTTGTTTTCCCAAAAAATTCTAAGGTGCATGTCAGAGTATTTTTAATTCCTGTCATTTTTTATCATCTACTCTAAAAGAGAGTGTCATTTTGTCTTAAGATTTTCATCATTTTTGCACAAAAAATCAGTTCCCCTTAACTGTTATTGAGATTCACTTCCATAATATAATTTTCCTCTATTTATTTTTCCACCTTTTTATGGATGAAATTATCATTAGAGCAATAAAAATATTATTTACTGTTCTGCTACACAAAGAATTCTTTCAGATATCTGGATTATTGAAGTTTTCCATCACTACTGTATCACGTCTGTGTGTTAGAATTGCCCTCTGTTTCTCAAACTCTTATTTTGTGTTCAGGTAGTCATTCTTTTAACCCTTCCCCTCAAAAAAAAAGAAAGAAAACTTCTCCTTCACTCTCCATTGGCTTTTACCCTTGAGGCAGTTAGGTATTGTAGTGGATACAGTGATGAATTTGGAATTAGAAGAGACTTGAGATTGTTTACACTCTCAGAAACTCATTAGTATAAGCCTGGACAGGTTATTTAATCTCTCACCCACAGTTTCCTCATCTGTAAAATGGGAATAAAACAGCACTTATTATAAGAACAGCTGGTGTTTACATAGTGCTTGTTATGTGCCAAGTGCTGTGTAAGCATTTTATGATTACTATTTCATTTCACCCTCAAAGCAATACTGGGAGGTAAGTATTGTTATCATCCCAATTTTACAAATGGAGAAACTGGGACAAACAGAAGTTAAGCAACTTGGTGAAGGTCATAAAGCCAGTTAAGCATCTGAGGCCAAATTTGAACTCAGATCTTCTTGATTCCAGGCCCAGCTCTCTATCTTCTATACCACCTAGCTGCTTTAGCCCACCAGCTCGAGAGGGACAGATGAGAAAATATATATGAAGCACTTTACACACACCTCAAATGCCATATAAACGCTAATTCTGAAGAACAAGGAGAAGAAAGGAAGGAAGGAAGAGAAGAAGGAAGGAAGGAAGGAAGGAAGGAAGGAAGGAAGGAAGGAAGGAAGGAAGGAAGGAAGGAAGGAAGGAAGGAAGGAAGGAAGGAAGAAAGGAAGGAAGGAAGGAAGGGAGGGAGGAAGGAAGGAAGGAGGGAAGGAAGGATAAAGAGAAAGAAAGAAAGAAAGAAAGAAAGAAAGAAAGAAAGAAAGAAAGAAAGAAAGAAAGAAAGAAAGAAAGAAAGAAAGGAAGGAAGGAAGGAAGGAAGGAAGGAAGGAAGGAAGGAAGGAAGGAAGGAAGGAAGGAAGAAAGAAAGAAAGAAAGAAAGAAAGAAAGAAAGAAAGAAAGAAAGAAAGAAAGAAAGAAGCCAAATGTTCTCAACTGTACTTCATCCTCTAATTCCTAGATTTAACCACAGGAATACATTTTCTTAATATAAAATGATTTTTCCAATCATTTCAAGCATTGTCTATACTCTATATTGTCATTTTTGAATAAGCTATACCTCTGGAAACAGTTCTGTCAGGGGTTTCATTCCACCAAGGCTTGGTGACATTTATAGGATTTTTTAATAAATATCTTTGTTTCAGGACTTCTTGTTCCTCTTGTTACCTCTTCTTTGTGCTTTGGGCATCTGGGTGTGTATATTTTACATATTATTTACACGTATATGTATTTGTACACATAGACATATATACCTACGCATGTGCATGTATTCTCTCGTCATGTATAACATATGTATGAGTATATATACAATGTGTATATACATAAGCATGTGTACATGTATACACACATATTTGTGTGTGTATGTGTGTGTGTGTGTGTGTGGTTTTATTCCTGCTGCTCTCCTAAATCTTCTGAATTTCTGGACCTCTAATGTTTATTATCCACTTATTATAGCCAACCTCTATGGCATCTACATTAGTGGATTTACATAGGCTATCTCTCTTCTCCCCAATCCTTTTTTAGATTAAAACCTTCTTTATTAGATTTGTACAACTTCAGGAAAAATATACTTTTACAAGATTTTGGTATTTATAGTCTGTAATTGGTCAGACATCTGTCATTCCTATATTAGTAGCTGTCATCCAGAAATCCAAATCCCATTCTCAGACATTACACCCTTAATCAACTGTTCACTACAAATATTTTTTCTTCCCAGGGCAGCTAGGTGGTACAGTGGATAGAGCACCAGTGCAGGAGTCACCTCAGACACTTGACACTCACTAGCTGTGTGACCTTGGGCAAGTCACTTAACTCCAATTGCCTCATCCTGGGTCATCTCCAGTCATCCTGATGAATATCTGGTCACTGGATTGAGATGGCTCTGGAGGAGAAGTGAGGCTGGTGCACAGCCCTCCCTCATTCAAAAGCAAAGTCAAGTGCAAGTCATTTATTTCTTGATTCTCTAAAAACATATTCAAACATATTTATATTATTATAATTCAGGAACTCCCAGGAAACTATTTGGATACCTTTCTAAAAAAATTTTTCTGGATAGCAGAAGATTTTATCTAAGTTAGTCAATAATGATGGATACTCTTTCAACAAAAGAATGTCTCCCCTTATTGTACTTACCTTATGTGTTTAGCATTTTCAGCATTTTATATAAAGAATCCACATACAATCATTCACTTACTTTTTGTTATAAAACCTGTAGTGTTGGATATGTCTTTCGCTTTTTGACTTGTTTTTCACTATTGAATCCTTCTATTTTGGCAAATCATGATGTTTAAAAATATATTTCCAATAATTCTAAAATTAACCATGACTCATTTTATTAATCAAGCCTTCAAATTTCATTATGTAAACATTTCTTCACTGAAACAGCATAAGCACCTGCTTCTATTTACATGACAAAAAGCTTAAAATTCCAATTATAAACCCTTACAAGTCCATTTCTGTTTTTAAATATTATAAAAATAATATTGCTGTCAGAATCTTGGAAATTTACTAGGGTTATTTTCTCATTCTAGAATCATCAAAGGTCCAATTCAGTCAAAATTTTAAGAAATTTTCTTAATATCTCCTAAAGTTCTACTCTGATTCCTTGTGACAATGTCAAAGTTCAAAAATACTATTCCAGTGTCTTGTTAAATTTTACTCTTTTAAATTGAATACTTTAAAATCTTTATTTCTTTTTGTTTAATTTGTGTATTTTAGTAATTAATCATTTATTCCCTTTAAGATCTTGGATTTGCTAATTCTTTGTATTCCCTTATTTACTTTCTTCATTTCTTTTCAAAAATGGAATGTCCCTCTCTTTTTCTCTCTGTCTCTATCTCTCTATCTCATTCTGTCTCTAGGTCTGTCTGCCTCTTTCTTTCACACACACACTCACACACACACACACACACATACACACAAACACATACAGACACATACCTAGAGAGGCTGTGGGAATAACAAGGAATAAACTTCACTTCAACAAGGACAAGTCACACCAGAAATACCTCATTTTGTTTTCTAATAAGCTTACTAAACTAGCAAATTCTGTAGAAATAATTAGTCCCAATATTAACAAATTCATACTAATATCTTAATAGATTATGAAATGTGGAATAGATATTAATATAATAATGTGGATTTAGAACGGGTTGAATCATTAGATTCAGGGTACTTGCTAATTTTTCAAAGTCAACTTGAAAGGTCCTTATTGAATATCCCAGGGAAATGTGCTTGACCTTCTACTATTTAAGATTTCTATCCATGACTTGGATAAAGACATAAATGGTATGTGCATCAAATCTGCAGATGATAGAATCTTGAGAAGAGTTAACACACAAATGGCAAGATCCAAAAAAGATGATGATAGACTAGACTATTGGATTGACCTTAATAAATGCAAATCCTTACACTTGAGTTCAAAAATCAATTTCTTATGTACAAGATGGAAGAATATAGTTAGATAGTAGTTACTCTGTAAAAGATCTGGGGGCTTGGGTGAACTGTAATCTTATTATAAATGTGCAGAGTAATATGACAGTCAAAGAAAGGCAATACTTCCTTAGATTGCCTAGATTCCAAGAAATGAGGCATAACTTCCAGAAATAATGAGGTGATAATCCCTAATCAGACCACATGTAGAATATTATATTCTGTTCTATGTACCACTCTTCTTTAAGAAGACCATAAGATTGCAGAGCATTCAAAAGAGAAGAATGAGACCTACTGCTACTGGGACTGCCAACACTTCAACTCTCTCCAAAGTATATCTTCTCAGCTATACCATACTCTCTCACAGTCCCCTGGACAAGGTGAGATAAAACCAAAGAAACAAATGAATAGACATCTTCCCATCACTTCAGAAGATTGACTCCAATTGCTCAGTATCTCTTATCTTCTACGTCCCTATACAATTTCCCTCTCTGCCACCCCCCCAATACCCAATCCCAAAATATTGAGTTGGTAGTGAGAGATTTAAATTATAACAATATCAATTTGATTGTTTCTTCTGAATCATTATTCCCTCAGATACTGTTTTGCCTAAAACTAGTATCTGTTTTCATTCTAGTTCTTGATAGTGTAAAAGTTTTGTTTTGATTTTGTCTCACCCCAGACTTCTCCAAGCAATACTCTTGTCTTGCCATAGTAGCACAAAACCATTTTTATCATTGTTCTTCTGCCCTCATTAGCTACACTTTTGTCCTTGTATGTATGTATGTATGTGTATTTCTCTTGTTTGAGGCATTCACGTATAGAAGAACCTGCTGACCTCTCATTTCTTTTGAAGAAATGAATCAAATATCATCTTCATGTTCAAAATCCATAGTCTTTTTTTATGATGAAGAGGTTTCATGTGGAATTATGTATTTATACTAGGGTGCATCTCACTCATCTTTCTCTCTTCCCTTTAAGAATAACACAGATATGCACAAATATGTATGTGTGTATACATACAAACTATATCTACAGCTACAGTGATCTATCTGTGTGTAATATACATGCATACATATGAATGCCTACATATATACATATACGTAAATATGTATACATGCATATACATATATATACACACATATCACACATATGTCATAAATTATTTTAGTTACTTTTCTTAATAGCTTCATGTCAAGTTACCAACTGAAATAATTGTTATTTATCATTGAAACATAAGGTTTTGTTAGGGGGGGGTTCCCCATCAGCAATTTTTGGATGCTACTTATTAGCACTTTCCAGTTCTGAATCTTAAAGGCAATTTTTTATCTATTATCCCCTGCAGAATGTTATTCTAACTTTTAAATTTCATCATCTCTCAACTCCCCAGATCTATGATCCTTAAATCATCTTTGCTTATCCTAGCTCTAAAATTAATTTCACTTGTGTAAACTTCACATTTTTATCCAGTGTTGTTTTCTTTTTATTCTGTTCTGCCATACTTTTTTCATTTTTGTATTTTTGAATTATGAATTTGCCATATATTTTTTCTGTATCTCGGGTACTTTGAAGAGTCTCAGTAGACTCTTACATTGAAAAAACACATCAACTCTTATTACCCATCTGACTTTTGGCAAATCACAACCTCGTCATCTGTAAAATGATAGGTGGAGGGAGGTGGGGTTTCTAAAGTCTTATTTCAAATCTATGATCATCTGATTCTCAGTGACCAAATATCATCTAAATCTATGACACCATGCATTTTGCATTCTAAATTTCCTATAATCTTGTTTGTCTTATTGGTTCTTTCAGAGCTCTGATTTTCACTTAATTTAGGCACTCATTATATCCATATGTATTCTTTTAGATTTCAAACAATCCTGGACTTTCTCTTGTTTTATCATTCCTTATGTCCCATGGAATTTATTTTCTCCTTTCTTTATCATTTGGTAAAGTTTGAAGTTAGAATTTGATGTCTTTTTCCATAACTTCATGACATTTAGGTTATGTTCTTTTCTAGACTGTTTTTTTTTTTCTTTTGAGAATCTTATGACTGGGTTTTTCTTCTTACAAACTTGGCTTATCCCCACGTTTGGTAGGTTGACCTAAACATTGTCCAGTCTTTCTCTTCTAATCAGCTAGACTTTTATCAATCTCCTATACCCAATGCATTTTTCCCCATCCAGGAAATCAGCTAAGCGATTTAAAGTCTTTTTATTGTTTAAGGGTGAGAGGAATGAGTTCATTAGGATGTCTGCCTTAGGAAAACTCTATAGGGAAGAGGACTGCATTGTGTTTATAATGACTTCTCTCAGCACTGAAAGACCTTATACTCTAGATCGGGGTGGGGAATCTGAGATCTCAAGGCCACATGTATATATGTAGCCCTCTAGGTCCTCAAGTGCAGCCCTCTAATTGAATCCAAACTTCACAGAACAGCAAATCCCCTTAATAAAAGAATTTGTTTTGTAAAACTTGGACTCAGTCAAAAGACCACACCCAAGAATCTAGACGGTCACATTCGGCCTGGAGGCCACAGGTTTCCTACCCTGTTCTAGATGGTTCTTCACTACAGATTCTATCTGCTCCTTCGCAGCCGGACCATAGGTTAGTCTGAGTCATTGATAAGATAAGAGAAGAAAGAGGCTACCTTAAACAAATCTGGTGAGGCAAGCTTTCTGGATTGTTCACAGGTGTGGAATGTAGTGCTTGTGTTTGGTGGAAATGGCACATTCACACACATAGTACTCCACCATTATTTCAGATAGCTTTATGTTGTACGGAAATATTCCACTATCATCTAGACCAAACTTCTGTCACTAACTTCCAATTAATGTATACACAATAGCTTAGAAATGTCCCACAAATTTAAAAAAAAATGATGGTCTAGATACCCAAAACAGATATTTCATAAAGGGAAGATTCAGTCATATTAAGAAAATCGGACTTTCCCTCTAGAAAAGAGTCTCTTTGCTTTTGATGAAAGTAGTGTCAAATACTGTAAAGATAATTGATCACTATTTTAATACCACTCAAATTTGACCATTCTTAAATACAAGGACATGGATTATAAGAACTTCGGGCTCTTACTTTAGATCACACAATATCACAACTTGCAGGAATGTGAGATCACGTACTTCATTGTCCAAGCATTCATAAAAAAAAATAATAATTTCCCTTGAAATATTATTATTGATGATGCAAAAATGGATAGATAGCAAAAATATGAAACAGAGACAGAAAGTCAGAGAGATATCCAATTTAATTCAGCAAGAATTAAAATTCAGCAAGATTAAAATTCAGCAAGAATTCATTAAAAATATATATATATTTTTTTAAGTTCCAACTCCACCAGAGGGAGCACAGTGCACCAATTTTGTGTGTCAAATGAAAACTTTATTCCTATATAAAGTCTGGCTAAAAGGGAAGTATATGTCTTTGATAATATTCATGAGAATGTTGACAAAATAAAGTGCAGAAGACAATTAAATTATACTTTAATGAGATAGGTGTGTCAATATCTTTAAAATACTCTCTAACTCAAACTTGAAAGTTTGTAAAATGAGGTATATAATTTTTTAATAATATATTTCAATATAATTGGTTTCCTTTGTAATCCAATGTATTTATGCCTATAGCATTGAGGCTCCATGAATCTGCCAAAGGGGACACAAATATGACACAAACAAAGGTCAGGATTTCATCTGAGTCTAACCAATCTAAATTAAGTAGAAAGTACAGAAGACACAATTCAATCATATTCTAATTAGGCACATAAGTGTCAATATCTTGAAAGTGTTCCTCTAAACTAAATTTGCATTTTTAAAACAAGAAAAACCTTGCCTAAATGTCTGAAAAAATGACAAGTGTCATGCAGAGTGTGAGTAAGCAAATGCATCCATAATCTTCTTCCAATTTAATTTCCTACATATAAAAATGAAAGATCAAAATATATGCTATAATTAGCAGCATTTTGCATTCATATATATATAAGCATATTAGTGAATTCACCTTCAAAATTACAAGCCAATTTCTTTTATCAACTTATAAACACATGGCCTGCTATTGCAATGCCCTACAGATCTTTCTAATTTATAGCAAGTATATTTCCCAAATGGATACCATAAGAGCATCAGTTGCAACAATTGGGTTGCTGGTGGCTCAGTAGACAGAGCTATGGGACTGGAGTCAGGATGGTCTGAGTTTAAATCCATCCTCAGACACGGATTAGCTGGATGATGCAGGGCAAGCCATTTGACATCTGCCTCAGTTTCCTCCTCTTTAAAACTAAACTCTATACTCAAATTCTCAAAGTTATAACAAATAAACACAACTTCCACAGATTGAGTAATATATAGATGCATATACCTCTATCGACATTCCAAGCATATATACACACATATGCATATGTATATGTGTAAATAGTTAAAAATGTGAAATTATTAAAAATATTGTTGAATTCATAGGAGTCTTTTGCAATGCACTTTTTTCAATTAACATGCAAGAATTATTTTGTAGGGGGGCTTTTGGTCTGTGAATTTTTTGAAAGTCAAAAAGAGATTCTTCATACTAAAAAAGTTTGAGAACCACTGACTTAAAGAATACGAAGCACATATTTCCTTAACATATTTTCTTTATTTAAATGGTCAGATTTTCAAAATTGAACTTTAAAATGTTATGCATTTATTTCTCTGAGTCATGCATATGCAGATATTTCCATATGTTATAATGATGTCTCAACTGTGGATTTAACTAATACAATAATTTCCATAAAGCCATCATCTAGTCTACTATTGAAATTCTGCAAATACAAGATGAAATCATTGGGACTGAACCCATAATGGATAAAATTTTACTTAGTTCATAGGAATATTAAGATCTACTCAGCACAGATAACAGAAACCAAGAAAAATATATCAAGGGCTTTTACTTTGTTTTGAACAAGCTATTATCTCTCATTTCTGCCCTATTTTCTTACATTTCCTTTTATATTTTCTCTCTTCTTTCATGTCTCCTTCACTTTCAACATTTTCAAATGAAAGCAAGAATACAATGTGTTCTAAAAAAAGAGTGGCACCAAGTAAAAATGATGATTACATAATTACAACTCAGTTTATGCTTCTTCAGTATTTTCGGGCTTATGGCTTCCTTAGTTGGTTGGTGACTTCCTCAGAGGCGGACCACATCCACTATATATAACTTGGCAGACAATTTCCTTAATCCATGGGGTAAAAACAAAACACAACAAAACATGTACCTCTTAGTGTCCAGTTTTCTGGTCATGAGTCTCTCCACCCAAAACTAGGTTTGTCTTTGAATAACGTGCACCATTAAATAAAAAGTCTATGTTTGACAAGAATCTTCAGAACTTGTACAAAACTCCCCTAAACTTGAATAATGTATAGTTTCATCTAAAAAACTGAAGTGAGAAAATCAATAAACTGTGGACATTCTCCATAGATCAACAACAACAATGGGAAAAAAAGCAAACATATACAAGCGAAGAAAATTAAAAATAAAAACCATAGAAAGAAAAAAATGAACACAATATCATTACATTTTAAAAAATACTGTAAACCAATTAAAACACATTTAAGATTAGAAGCAAAAAAGTAAAAAATGAACACTAAAATTCCTTGAAAGAACCTCAAATTTGTAAATGATACCCAAAAGTGAAGTAAAAAACCTCAGAAAAACACAAGATTAACTTCTTCTGTCATTTAATGCCCACACATTCTGTTTCCAATCTATCTGTATAGACTTATTTCACATTATTTTTCCTCATGTGCTTTTTGTTCCAATATTCCAGCCTGTTTATTGTTACCCATATATGGCATTCTGGGCCCATATCCTTAGAGTACTTTCTTATTCTTTAGAATCCCTAATTTCCTTCAACATTCAATTGAGATACTAACTTTGGGATGAAACTCTTCATAATCCTCTCAAGTTGTTAGTTCTCTCTCCTTTTAAAATTTCTTTGGACTTATTTTGTCTATTTTCCATATGTGTCTATCTACTTATGTGTTGTTTCCTTCCATTAGAATGTGATTTCCTCAGAAGTAGTGATTTTATTTCTGTGTTTGCATTCTTTATACCTAGCATAGCACCTAGCCCATGATAGGTTCTTTAAATCTGATGAAGTGAATTGAAGTAGAGGAAAAAGACCTGACAACATTCAAGGATGAAATAGGAAGTACCACAAGCAGATGAAAGACAGAAAATACTAATACATATTTTAGTTTTACTTAATAAACTATTTTTACCATAAAAGACAACAGAGCTACTACATTTAGAATCTGACATGAGTGATTGACTAATTAATTGATTGAAGACTTAGATGTGATTCTTTCGAGACTAAAAAATGGTCACGTAGAAAAACAATGTGGGGAAAGCAGCCAAAGAACTGTAAGCAATAACATTTTGAAAATGATAGGCAATCATTTTTAAAGGTATCATAGAGAAGAAGATACTAAAGGTATAACATCTTGGATGTTATACTACCCCCTTACTCCCCCCAAAGTGAAAAAAAATGTCAGTAACTATCAACCCATCTGCCTACTTTTTACCCGTTTGAGTAAAATTCCTTTGTAATCAATCTACACATGCATCAACAACAGAAGCGCTTTTGCCAGTGATACTCCACAGCAAACCACATCTTTTTGGAAGCAGAATAGACTGAAAGACATAGAGACAAACATTGTTTCTTACTTTTTGACTGTAAAAACATTTCATTTGTTAGAGCAAAATACCCTCCTTAAAATGCTTCTCGAACAAGGTATCTCCTGTGTGTTTGTCACGAGCATACATGATTCCTTCAGATATTCATAAAAGGTGTATGCCCACACAAAATCCATATCCAAGAGGGATTTCCTGTAGATGATGAGATTTTTCAATTAATTTTGTCTTTTAGTTCCTAGTTCAGTGCTTGAAACATAGAAGGCAATACATGGATGATTGATCAAAGAATGATTGATGAAAGGAAATCAGGAAAGACTTAGAGGGACAAAATCATAAGAAATAGAATTGTGTAGACATAGACTATTCTTAAGTTTTTAAGTAAAAAATAAGGCAAAAGGTAGTAGACCTTTAAACTTCAAAAGAGAGAACAAAAACAATTTTTTTGCTGTTCTGTCATTTGATAAATCATTTTGTTCTGCTTTATTAGAGGCTAAGGATTTTGTGTTAGGGACCCCTGTACCTGGTAGAAATTTAATTTAGGGTCAGAATGGCAATAACCACAAAGAAGTGACAGAGAGGTGAATCAGACTGTGGGTATAGTTATAATCGGAGAGAAAGTGGCCCATTGACTGAAAGCCTGGTCCTTCCCCTATATTGGAAAGGTGGAGCCAGAGAAAGGGTCAGAATGAAAATGAGAAGATAATAAGGCAATGGAGGACCTCAGAGAATAGTTTCTGATGGAATAAAGGGCTCTACCACTCTTTTCTCCCATTCTCTGAATATTGGCATTGAAGAATAATGGTTCTCAGGTATTTGAATGTCAGGAACCCTTAATACTACTAAAAGTTGTTGAGGTTCCCAAAGAGTTTTTATTTATATGAGGTGTGTCTTTCAATACTTGCAATATTAGGAATCAAAATAGATAATTTTCAAGATTTATTCATTTATAAGTAATAATAATTTCCTTGCATGTTAGCATAAAGGACATATTTTTATGAAAAGTAGCTCTTTTCAAAAAAATGGTGAGAACGGTGGCATTGTTTTAGATGTTTGCAATCCTTTTTAATGCATGGCTTCTCTACCACTGTACACTCCTATCTGCTTCTGCATTAAATCTGTTGTGATACTGTTTTGGTTTAAGTATGTGAAGAAAATCCAGGCTCACGCAGATTTGTAGTTGCAAAAAGAACTATTATTATTATTATAGCCTTTTTATTCTTCTTTAATATTAAAAAATGAAACCATATCAATGAACTTTTAGTGCTCTGCTACATTAAAAGCCTTTGTCCTAGTTTGACTTTGAATAGGCCTTTTTACCCATGCATGATTTTATAACTTCATGCATTGATCATTTGCAAAATATTGGTCCACTGAGTTATATAGATCTTCCAAACATCCATTTCATTATATAACATCACAAAATTACATTTGTTAATAGCACCATTGCTCTCAGCAAAGAAGTCTTTGAGTATTGGGAAGCTGTCAAGTTTATGGTGTCAAAAACAAGCTTTTGAAAATATGTCTTTTCTCTTAAAAACTCAAATTTTATCATTTGCAACTAATTCTGTTCAGTTGTTTTCCTTGAAGTGACAGGCTTGTTTCATTCCTTTTTGAAAAAAAAATGTACACTAAATATCCAAATGTGAATGACCATAGCTTGTCTGTCTGTCCTTTCAAGTAAAAAATGGTGCTGCATGAAAAAAAAGAAGTAGACAGTTCAGCTTGCAACTCATTGCCACACAGGCTTTTCTTTGAGACAGCCATCAGATTTTAGTATACAATAGCAATACATTCCATATGCTTCTCATTTCAGCACACAGAATATTAAAAAGATGTATATTCAAGGGTGAAGATTAATAAATTTAATCATTTTTATTGTTTCATCAAATAAAGATATTGGAGTTTATTTGTTTGTTTTAAAAAAAAATACTCTAAGTGGGTGATGGTGAAGAATATGATGGCTACTAAGATAATTTGGTTCTATTGCCTTTTTTCATTCTAATGTACCCAAAGTTTTGCCCACTATTGCTTGGGCATTATCAGTGCAAATGTCAACACAGTTGTTTCAGTATAAATCATGAGAATCAAAAAAGTTATTCAATATTTGGAATGTTTTAGTATCACTTGTGTTTGTTGCCAAGTATTCCCATAAAAGACCTCTTTTAATGATTTGTTGGGACTAATACTGGACAAATATAAGCAAAACAATAAGTCCCAAGCAAAGTCCTTAGATTAGCCTTTTGTAATTCAACAATACAATTCTGCAGAAGATATATTAACCCAATCTTCATGTTTACAGCTAATCTTGAATTCAAGCATCATGTCACTTCTGGAAAACTTCAGTGAATACTTGTTAGAGAATGAAAGTGAAAAGAACGAATTATGTTAAATTCTAATAATTTTTAAGCTCATAGAACTCCTAAAAGCATCTTGGGGACAGCCAAGGGGCCAACTAACCAAGGGCAAAGGCTTTATTGCCCCATATGAGTTAAACTCTGCTTATATAATGACTGTGAAATGCCTTTGCTCCTTGTTAAGAATCCTGTTGAAGAAAGAAGTCTCCATTTGCTTTAAATTTCATGAGGGTTTTGCATATAGGTTAAATTCAGAATTTTTACTTTATTTTCATTTTCAGTTCCATATTCTCTCATTCCTTCCATCCTGTCCTCCCCTACTCATTGAGAAAGCAAGAAATATGATTATATATACATATATATAGTCAAGAAAAATGCATTTCCTCATTAGCCATATTCAAATAAATAAAATCAATAAATGGAGAAAATACTTCAATCTGTGCTCTGAGTCCATCGGTTTTCTATAAGGAGATACCTAATTAGTGGGTATCTCCTCAGTTTCTCATTTTTTACCACCAGAGAATGAGCTACTATAAATATTTTTGTACATGTAGATCCTTTTTCTTTGATCTCCTTTAGATTCAGACATATTGGTGATATTACTTGCTTAAAGGCTATGCAGTTTTACAGTCTGTTTGATACAGCTCCAAATTGTTTTCCAAGATGGTTGGATTAGTTCACCAACAGTGTATAAGTGTACCTATTTTCCCACCTCCCTTTCAGCAGTTGGCATTTTCTTTTTCTGTCATTTTAGTCTATTTGATGAACATGAAGAGGCACTTCACAATTAAAAATGTTTTTAAAAAGAACATTTAGGAACTTTAATGATATTAAAAGAAGCAAATTAAGGAACACATGCTGAAATTATGCTAAAATGATGCTAAAACTGACATACCTGAGGTGAAAAAATTGTAGAATGTCCATTTTTATTGAACTTTTGTTAAGAGTCACCTTCTACAATTTCTTTTCTCTAGCTTCCACTACCTTCCCTCCAAAAATAATTACTTTGTATTTTATACATATACTCTCTATATATACTTTTACATGTATATGTTGTCTCCTGGAATAGAATGTAAGCTTTTTGAGGTCAGGGATAGGTTCACTTCTGTCTTTGTCTTCCCAGCATTTAGCACAGTGCTAGGAAGTGTTTACTAAGTTCTTGCTTATGTATTACTAGAGGGCCCCCTCTGGCCTCTAAAGTTTGAAATCAACTGGGAATTGTATGTGAAGTAAATTTAGAAAGAATGATCAACCAAGCCCCTTGTCTCTGCCAATCCTCGAGCTACTTTTCTGGACTTTTTATATACAAATGAACGTCTGAAAGTCTGAAAATGGCATAATCTTGACAAGGTTCAAATGGCTCAATCAGTCTTAAAGGGGCAAAACTTTGTATGCTGTTTTGTATTACTCAGCCATTCTACTTGTAATTTCATCAAGTGGATTGGGAGGGACTCAACTTATTGGAGGTCTCTGATCAATATAACCCTGCTCTATATAGTCCAGAAAATGGTTCTCAAGATTTACATTTGGCATATTTTTGCACCTCTGTAGATAGTATAGATATATGTTAATAACGAAGTATCTATATTCAGTACAGTTTATTTGTTAGTGCTTTCAGAGACTTGACACAAACATGTTTAGGGTAAGAAAGTGGCACAATGGATACAATTGCTGGGCCCAGAGTCAGAAAAAATTCGCGTTTGAATCTGGCTTCAGACACATGTTAGCTACTCTACTCTCTCAGCTTCAGTTTCCTCCATTATAAGTTGGATTAAAAATAGCACCTACTTCCTAGGTCTGTTGTGAAGATAAAATGAGACATTTGTAAAATATCTTACAAACTTTAAAGTCTATATAAAGCTTAGTGATGATGGTGATGACGATCATGATAATGATAAAGATGATAACGGGGATGATGATATTTGGTTCAAACTACGAAAGACTTAGTGGTGAAACTCTTGACTAGCAGGTAAAGTAAAAAATATAGGACTAAAACATAAGACCATAGAAACATAACTTGATATCTTAGAAATCATTAAGTCCAATACTCTCATTTTACAGATAAGGAAACTAAGGCACAATGAGACTAAATAACTGGTTTAGGGTCATACCGCTAATAAGCACCAGTACAGCAGTCAAATTTAGATCTTCCTGATTGTAATGTAGGATTTTATGTACCATGTAATGATTTTAGGATATGTCTAGATGCTTTAGCCTAAGCAAGTGACAAAATACATCATATCAGTCAATATTTGTTTTCTAAGTCTATTATGATTTTCAGTTTGTGGAAAGGAAACAAATCAAAAATAAATTTTTTATGCATATCAAACCATGAGTAGTCTTCCTGATGTCATTCTTTCTGGTAACTGGGTACATTCTACAATATAAAAGCACAGTTGAGTTTCAGTGAAAGTTTTATGTAAAAATTTCAAGATATTAACTATTCAGAATCACAGAAAACCTCAATATAATAGTTATTTCTTACTAAGTTTTTTATAGTGCTATTTGGATAAATGGGATTTTTAAAAAGATACAAGTGATAGGAAAGTTGCATGAAGAAGGCAAGTTAAGTGGATTGACCTGAAGGAAAGAGGAATGAGCAATATTTAATTCAAGTGAGAAAATGGTTAGATGACCTAAAGATAGTTGAAATGGTATGTGTTGCTGTTCAGTCATTTCAGTCATGTGTGATGCTTCATGACCCCATCTGAGGTTTTTTTGGCAAAAATGCTACAATGGTTTGCCAGTTCTTTACGATTCATTTAACAGATGAGAAAAAATGAGGCAAGCAGGATTAAGTGACTTGCTCAGGGTTACACATACTAGTAAGTATTTGGGGTAAGATTTGAACTCAGATCAACCTGACTCTCGGTCTGGTGCTCTATCTACTACACCAATAAGCTGCCCACAGAATGATGTACATTGGCACAAAAATATATACCTGGGTAAATGAGAGAAGTCCTGAAAACGTGGCCCCTTCCAGTAGTTTGGAGGCCAAACACAAGGAATAAATAAAAATGATTAGCAGAAGATAATATATTGAGAGGAATAACAGATGAAAACAAAGGTGGAAAAAAAAGAGTCTGTAAAGTCTTTTGCTAAGGATTCCATTGAAATGAAAAGAATCAAAGAAGTATTGAGTGCTCAGTACTGCTAAGGATTTCTTTTCTCCTGAAAATCTTTTCTGGTATGGCTAGGCCACCTTCCCAGCATTTCTTATCATTAGTTTCCTTTATTCTGGACCTTTGATTGTTCCAGATGAATTTTGATATTATTTTTTCTAATTCTAGAACATAAGCTTCTAGTGGTTTGATTAGTATGGCACTGAAAAAGCAAATTAATTTAGGTACAGTTCTCATTTTTATTATATTAGTTTGGTCTACCCATGAGCACCTGATGTTTTTCCAATTATTTTGATCTGACTTTACTTGTGTGAAAAGTGTTTTGTAATTGTGTTCATATAGTTACTGGGTTTATCTTGGCAGGTAGACTCCCAAATATTTCATAGTGTCTACTGTAAAGTTAAATGCAATTTCTCTTTCTATCTCTTGCTATTGAAATTTGCTGGTAACATATAGAAAGGCATATGATTTATATGGGTTTATTTTATATCCTACAATTTTGCCAAAATTGTTTATTATTTCAAGTAGTTTTTTATTTGATTCTCTAAGTATATCATATTATCTGAAGATTGATAACTTAGTTTCTTCTTTGTATATTCTCATTCTTTCAATTTCTTTTTCTTCTCTTATTGCTAAAGTTAACATTTCTAGTACCATATTGAATAATGGTGGAGATAACGGACATTCTTGTTGCATCCCTGATCTTACTACTGAAAATGTATCTACCTTTTCCCCATTACATACAATGCTTGCTGATGGTTTTAGGTATGGACTACTTTTTATTTTAAGGAAGGCTCCATTTACTCCTGTGCTCTCCAATGTTTTCAATAGGAATGGGTGCTGTATTTTGTCAAAAGCCATTTCTGCCTCTATTCAGATAATCACATGGTTTCTGCCAGTTTTGTTGTGGATGTGATCAATAACGCTGATAGTTTTTCAAATATTGAACCAGACCTGCATTCCTAGTATAGATCCTACCTGAGCACAGCATATTATTCTTGTGATAAGTTGCTGTAATCTTTTGGCTACCTTATTTAAAATTTTTTGCATCCATATTCATTAGGGAAATGGATCTATAACTTTCTTTCTCTGTTTTGGCTCTTCTCAGGTTATATATTAGAAACACATTTGCATCATGAAAAGAATTTTGTAGAACTCCTTCTTTGCCAGTTTTCCCTAGTAGTCTGTATAGTATTGGAATCGATCGTTCTTTAAATGTTTGAAAGAATTCACTTGTAAACCCATCTGGCCCTGGAGATTTTCTTCCTAGGGAGGTTATTAATGGCTTATTCAATTTCTTTTTCTGGGATAGGGTCATTTAAGTATTTTACTTCTTCTTTTGTTAATATGGCAGTTTATATTTTTGTAAATGTTCAGCCATTTCAGTAAGATTCTCAAATTTATGGGCATTCAATCACACAATTGGAGAAAATAATTTATAATTAGTGTTTTAATTTCTTCTTCATTGGAGGTGAGTTCACTCTTCATTTTTGATGCTGGTAATTTGTTTTTTTTTTCTTTTTTTAATCAAATTGACCAAAAGCTTATCAACTTTATTGTTTTTTTTTCATAAAACCAACTCTTAGTTTTATGTATTAGTTCAATACTTTTCTTAATTTTAACTTTATTAATCTCTTTTCATTTTCAGTATTTCTATATTGATGTTTAATTGGGGATTTTCAATTTGTGCTTTTTCCAGCTTTCTCAGTTGCATGCCCAATTCATTGCTCTCCTCTTTCTCTATTTTATTCATGTAAGCATTCAGAGATATAAAACTTCCCCTAAGAACTGCTTTTGCAGCATCCCATAAGTTTTGACAGGTTGTCTTATGATTGTCATTCTCTTGAATGAAATTATTTAATTGGTTGTACGATTTGTTGTTTGACCCACTCATTCTTTATGATCAGATTATTTAGTTTCCAATTAATTTTTCGTTTATCTATCCATGACCATTTTTTACATATAATTTTTATTGAACCATGATCTGAAAAAGACTCATTGACTATTCCTGCCTTTGTTCACTAGATTGTCAGATTTTTATGCCCTAGTACCTGGTCAATTTTTGTGTATGTGCCATATACCACTGAGAAAAATGTATGTTCCTTTCTATTCCCATTCAGTTTTCATCAGAGGTCTATCACATCTACCTTTTCCACAATTCTATTCACCTCCTTAACTTCTTTCTTGTTCACTTTGAGGTTAGATTTATCAAGTTCAGAGGGGAGGAGGTTGAAACTATGGTATAGTTTCTTGTAAATGTGTGTCTTATAAACAACATAGTATAAGATTATGATTTTTAATCCATTCCACTATCCACCTCTGTTTTATGGAAGAGTTCATCCCATTCACATTCAGTTAGAATTACTATCTGTGCCTTTCTCTCCATTCTATTTCCCCCTTTATTTTTTATTTTTATTTCTCCCTTCTCCTCCTCAAGAGTTTTAATTTTGACCACCCCCTCCAGTAATCTTCCCTCCCTTCTATCAACCTCCCTCCCTTTTCCCTTACTACTTCTTCCCTCCCTTCTAAACACCCCATTCCTTTTCTTTCCCCTTTTGCTTCCTGCTGCCTGCAAGGCAAGTTAGATTTCTATACATAACTGAGTTTATTCCCTCCTTGACCTAAATCTGATGAGAGTAATGCTCAAACAATGATCATCTCCCTCACTTCTTTCCCACTGCTATAATATGTTTTTGTTCCTTTTCATGTGTGTAATTTACTCTTTTCTGCCTCCTTCTTTCCTCTTCTCCCATTAAAATCCCTTCATACCCTTTAATTATGTTTTTTATCTTCACATCAATTAATTTATACCCACTTCCTCTATCAATGTATATACCTTTTAAATGTCATAATAAATATACAATTCTCAAGATGAACAAGTATCATCTTCCCCTATAGGCATGTAAACAGTTTATCCATATTGAATAGCATTTTTTCTCCCTGTCTACCTTTTTATGCTTCTCTTGAGTCTTGTATTTAAAGATCAAATTTTCTATTGAACTCTGGTCTTTTCATCAGGAATGTCTGGAAATCCAATATTTCATTGAATGTCCATCTCCTTGCCTGAAAGATTATGTTCAATTTTGCTGGGTAATTGATTCTTGGTTGTAGTCCAAGCTCCTTTGTCTTATATAATATCATATTCCAGTTCCTCCAGTCTTTTCATGTAGAAGCTACAAAGGTCCTGTGTGATCCTGAATGTAGTTCTTCATAAATTTATATTGTTTCTTTTTGGCTTCTTGAAGTATTTTCTCCGTGATCTGATAGTTCTGGAATTTGGCAACGATATTCCTTGTTGTTTTCTTTGAGATCCCTTTCAGGAGGTGAATGGTTGATTCTTTCAATGACTATTTTCACCCCTGGATCTAGGTCTTCATGGAAGTTTTCCTTGATGATTTCTTCAGAGATATTGTCCAGGCTCTTTTTTTTCATTATGGCTTTCTGGTAGAATAATAACTCTTAGATTTTCTCTCCTGGATTTATTTTTCAGGTCAGTTGTTTTTCCGATGAGATATTTTACATTTTCTTCTATTTTGCCCTTCTTTAGATTTTGTATGACTGATTTTTGATGCCTCATAGAGTCATTAGTTTATACTTGTCTAATTCTAATTTTTAACAAATTGTTTCCTTTGGTTAGCTTTTGTACTTCCTTTTCTATTTGTCCAATTTTCCCAGTTATTCATTTGGGCAATTTAACTTTTTAAGGAGCTGGTTTTTTTAGTGAATTCTTTTTTTTTCATTTTGTCAATTGTTTCTTTTTAAATCATTGGACAATTTCTCCTCTACCTGTCTAATTTGGGTTTTAAAATTCTTCTTGAACTCTTTTAAAAATACTCTTTGGTACTGAGACCAGTTCATGTTCCTTTATGAGGTTTCAGATGTGAGCACAGTGCCAATGCTGTCCTCCTCTAAATTCATATTTTGATCTTCCCTGTCCCCATAGTAATATTCTAAGTTCTTTGATTTTCTCATTTGTTTCTTTCTCATGGTGATTGTCTTTTTCCTAGCTTTAAAAGTAGATATCTGCTTCTAGGGCACAGGGGGCTCTGTCCCAAGCTGTTTTTGTTTTGTTTTGTTTTGTTTTCTGAGAGTTTGCGACCTGGTTTCTGGCTTTCTGTGTTGTGGCCTCTGGTGCTTTCAGTTAGAAGCTATATAATGCTGCAGCTTACTTGATGTTGAGCTGACTGGTGCATGCCAAGGCTGAGGCCAGGTGAGATCTTTCTGAGTTTTCCTGGGGTTACACTGAAGCTCCTGGTGTGAGTTGTGGGGGAGGGGTGGTCTGGCCATGGGGAGTCTCCTCCTCCCATGGGTTTGTTTTAGAGCACACGTAAGCTCAGTGGCTGGTGAATCCCATCTGTGATGGTGTCTGCCAAATTCCCCTGGCTGTTCTAAGGTTGCCTGTATTCCTATTGTTGGCACTTACCAGCTCCATCCTACAGAGGTTCAGGCTCTTCTGCTGGTCCAATGAGGTGGTGCTTACATTGAAGCTTCAAGTCCTGCCCTGATCCCCTTCAGTCATAACAAGAGGGACCTTTCCAAGTGTTCTCCCTAGCTTCCCAAGCTAAAAGACTTTACCCCTTCTGCTGGCTCCACTATTCCAGGATATTTCCTGGGGCAATATTCTCTGGGTTTTTGAGGTCAACAAGGGGAAGATGAGAGCGCTCACAGTTTACTGTGCCATCTTAGCTCCTGGAAATTCAAGTAGGTGACTCTCACACATTTAGTCTGTAGGCTGATTGCCCCAGGAAAGGCTGCTACTGCTACTCTGGGCTCTGTGCTTCTCTGTCACTCAGTTCCACTGTACTTCTGTCTGATGAGGAGAGATTTGGGAATCCACACTGCTGCTTCTAATTCAGACTGCCTGGAGTTGGGCCTGCTCTGCTATGGCTATGGCAGAGTCTGTGCTGGTACAGCCTGGGTGCACTGTTCTCCCTCAACCTCATGCAATAGATTCTTCCCATCAACCTTCCAGCTGCCAGGGCTGGAAATCTGCCACACTTTGTCTCCTAGTGGATTCTTCCATTCTAAAATTTGTTCAGATTCACTTCTAGGATGTTTCTGAAGTAGCTTGTGAAAAAACTCAGATGAGTTCACACTTTTCACTCCGCCATGTTGTCTCTGCCCCCAGCAGTTGAAAGTCCTTTCAAGATCTTTGAATCCTGTATATAAGCCAAACAGATTAACTTAAACCTGGATTCTGCCCTGCCCAGTACTCCTCCAAATGTTCTCCATGCATGAAGTCTTTTGTAATCAACAAGGAAATGCTGAATAGGACAATATTACAGATGATTAGTGAATATATGTATATTAAGCCCATGGTATCTCAAAACCTTCTGCTGGTACTACCCAGTTCTCAATTCTAAAACAATGTCAAATCGGTTTAAGGACAATAAGTTTGAATGGGAGATAGATCCTGAAATTTAGTAGACAAGGTTCAAATGAAGGTAAATATGTTGTTTTCATAGCTGTTGGTGAAAAAATGATTGGACATCTTCAGTACAGGACACAGGATAGAGCAAATTATGATAACATTTTATGTATTCTCAATGAAACTTAATAGATGCTCATTTTAAGTACCTTGTTCCCATAGCTGTGATGGAGCTTAGCAATGGCATACTTGGAAGATAAGCAAATATAAAGAAATTTACTCATAAACCTGAGTTTATGAAGAAGTGATGCTACTCAGCGATATTAGCTATCTATGTTAAGTAACAAACAAAAGCATTAATTTAGCTATTTTTCCCTTATTTTAGAATGCACTTGAGGTAAAAACACATATTGATATGAAATTTCTCAGGACCCATAAACAATTTTTACTCATTAAAAACTATTTGTTCTGATGTTATTTACTAAGCACACAAACTAGTTGGTAGTTGATTTATAAGAACCATTTTCCCTTTAAACTTAGTATTACTCCTTGGTTAGAACACTCACCTATTTAAACTTAATTATGCCAGAAAATGATTTGAAATAAAGTATGAAAAAGATCAAATACTTAAAAGAAAAAAAAGAAAGCTGCCTAACACATTTACTATAATACAAACCTCAGACAGTAAGAGGCACGATGAAAGAATATTAGGGGAGGAAAACACTAATTCACAGGAGACAATATTCCAGAAAAAGCCTAATGATAAAACTAGTCTCTATACTAATTGGTAGAGTGTATGCAATAATCAGTCACAAAATAAGCAGGGAGTAAGTAACTACTCTGTGGGTAGAGTACTGGACCTGAAATGAGGAAGACCGGGTGCAAATACAACCTCACACATTGACTAGCTTTATGACCTTGAGCAAGTCACTTAACTTCTGTTTGCATCAGTTTCCTCAACTATAAAATAGAGATAATTACAGCATCCAGTTCCCAGCGTTGTTATGAAGATCCAATGAGATGAACGTTCCAAAGTTCGCAGTGCCTGACACATAGTAGGTGCTTTGTAAATGTTAACTATTACTATGTGCTGGGATATTTCTAATCATTGGGAGACAGAACCAAAAATGAATCAGGCTCTGTCCTCAAAAGTTTGCATTTTATCAAAGAAAACAACATGTACACAAGTATAGTCATAATGCATACATAATAATTACAAGGTATATATTGTCAGAAGATGGGAAGGTCTGATGAGGGGGTACTGCGTGATGAAGAAAAGCATAACAACAGATGTGACATTTGAGATGAGATTTGAAGAATCCTAAGAATTCCAAGGCAGCTAAGTGGTATAGAAGAGCCTGTGCCCTAGGGGGATGGAGCTGGTAGGTGCCAGCCCCAACTAAGGAGTGTCCTGAGTAAGGAAAACCTGAGTTCAAATCCAGCCTCAGAAATTTACTGGCTGGGTGACCCCAGGCAAGTCACTGAACCTCATTCACCTCAGTTTCCTCATCTATAAAATGAGCTAGAAAATGAAATGGCAAGCTACTCCAGTATCTTTGCCAAGAAAATCCCAAATGGGGTTACAGAGAGTCAGACACAATCAAAATGACTGAACAGCAAAAAGAATTTCAAAGGGTGAAGATGGGAGCAAGTATATTCTAGGTATATGTCAATCTGTGTGAAAGAAGGGAGATTGCAGATAGATTACGTGAGAAACAGCAAGCAGCCTAATTTATCTGATCTGTAGAATGCATGTAAAAAGCATTGTACAAGAATACTGAAAAAGCACATTGAAGCCAGATTGGAAAGGGCTTAAAATGCTAAACAGAGGAGTTTTGCTTGCATTCGTATCTCCCCCACTGGATTCTAAGCTTGTTGAAGGTGAGTCTTTTGTCTCTCTTTGTATCCCTACTGCTTACAATAGTGCCTTGCACATAGTAGGCATTTAGTAAATGTTTTTTGAATTGAAATTTGCATTTGATCCCATTTCAAGCTGCTTGAGTAGAGGTTCTTAACCAAAGTCCTTGAATATGTTCCTTTTTAAAAAAAAATAAATATTTTGATAACTTTATTTCAATATAATTTGTTTCCTTTGTAATTCCAAGTATGTTATTTTATGCATTTAAAAACATTATTTTGAGAATGGTTCTATAAACCATCAGATTACAAAAAAGGGTCTACAATACAAAAAGTTGAAGAACACTTGCTTTGGATTTTGTGACATGATTTAGATACTAGTGATTGGTCACTGGTTATCCCTTGCTCTTCATATAATTTATCTACATTTTTTTCCTCTCATATTTTTCTCTGATGACATTCTTTCGTATCTTTTTATTGGTGAGCTTTTTTCTTAAGGCCAAGGACGACGTTGGTTTTCATCTTTCTAGTCTCAAAAATCAGCACAGTGCCTTCCTTGTGTCTGGTGCCATACGTACATACATACATATGTACATACACACATGTACATATGTACACACATACATATATGTGTGTATGTATATATGTTGAATCAATGAAAAAGATTATCTCCATAGTAGATGCTAAGCTTTGAGACTTTACCTCGTATAAACTTTCTATTTCCTCAAGTGCCTAATAATAGATGCTTAACTTATTTATTTTTTGTTTGAGTAGAAATGAACTGCAAATAATTGAATCAAAACTTAGGAGAAAGGAGGAAGCAACCTACATATTTCTGTTTTGAATCTTTAACTCTAGTCTTTCCATTTCAGTGTACAAAATAAGAACTTGTACATGATAAAGGTACCCATCCAAAATGAGTTTAATATGACTCCATTAATAAGTGTGCAATAAGCCATGTTAAAATAGCACTAACAGCCACAGAATTGAGGAAATTTAGATTAAAGATATCTATCAAGGGAGTCTGAGAAAAAAGAATGATCTAAACTTGTTCCCAGCTCACCCCACTGTGCTAGAGAATTCTGGCAGCTTCATTGGAGCCATTTAAATTTCTTGAGGAAATAAATATTTAAGAACTCCATGATCTGTTTTTAGCAGCATCTAAATATAATATCAAGCTCTTTAAAAACAAACATTGTTTACCACATTTAAAAGCACCCATTTCATGATGTGTATTCCTTAGCTAGAAGACTTAAATGATCCCTTTCAGAAAGATTATGACATTTCAGGTGAGTGATTATTTGATATGCATACTAATTCTGAGACCATGTATTATTTATTATTGCCTCATCAGAACCTAGGGCTTACATTTTGTGGTTGACAGTACTGCAAGTAAGTAAATAAATAATAATAAAAATTTCCTCTCTTGTGCCCTCCCCTCCTGAGACCTTATCTGCCAACTTTCAGCCCAGATTGAATCTTTACAGCTGAGTTACAACCCATGAAAAACATCAGTTGGTAATGGAAATGCAGATACAGGCTTTAATTACAGTGGTGTTAACGGCACCATTATAATTAGAGATGTACTGACCCTCTTAACTGGGTTTGCTTTCAGAACATCAGGAGACAGCCTTCTTTTGCCAACCACTCATCAGATTCCTTTAATTCAGTAACAAATTAGTTGCTTAAAATACTTCCTGTGACTTTTAAGAAGTTCAATGCTATTTTGTATCATTGACTGACAGAATCCTGGAGATGGAAGATGAATTGAGGGGAATCGTTTAATTCATTCTACTAGTTCCCAGTAAGCATTATACCTAAAACATTGATCCCCCTTAATTTTCTTTCTATGTTTAAAGACATTCAGGGAAGTAAAGTCCTCCTTGACCTCCTAACACTTATTTCAGTAACATCCTGAATCCATTTCCTCTTATTCTCCCCACCAATGGAAATGGCAAACAGCTGGTCAGCATCCTCCTGAAAATCACTCAAGTTTCTGATTCAACCAACCCTCTCTACTCTCTCATCTCAAGACCAAAGGAGCCTAAATTTTATAATATCTGTTTTTCTAACCCTTTCATTATTTGTATTCTTTTTTTCCTTATGGATCTCTTCAAACCTTTGATATTCCTTTAAAAATACTAAGACCCTGTGGGTGGGCAGGGCCCTAGAGGAGTGGGTCCTGTAACTCCAGCAGGATATGGTAGAGGAAGAGAGGAAAGCCCATACAAAAAGCCCCAATTTTAAATGTGATATTGCAGGCTTTCTTTCTAGCTTTCTGTTTTTTCTTGTTTAGATACTAATCATTTTAATTCTTTCACTTTAATAAAAAAGCTACATTTTGATGGATGTTAGAAATTTATTGACCTAATATTTGTAAACGGTCTGTTTGGGTGAGTAAAAATATGTAAAGCAGAGTTTCGAAAAGGGAGAAAATCAAGCTTTTTTTTTTTTTTTAATGTAAAACATCCCTAAAGATGTGGCAGTGTACTTTGTGCCACTGAATTTTCGAAGAGTACCATTTTTTAAATTGTGCTTGAAATAAATACAAAAAACTAGCTATAAATATGATCTTTAATTTTGCCATGCATGCTTGAATCATATTAGGTCAGAGAATACACTTGCAAATTTAAGACTTTGACCTTTGAAAGATACTCTTCATTTGTGGGAAGATACTTTTCAAGGCAAGTTTTCTTTCCACAAATGGTTCTGGTTTTAAGGAAGTAATGGCTACTGAAAGAATAGTAATTATTTGCCTATCTTGCATTACACATTCTACAGCAATGAGGATAAGCTATCTTGGGTATTTTAGAGATGGTGATGTAAGTAGAGGCAGAACTGTAAATCTTCTGCAGGAATATGTATCAAGATTATGGAATGGGTTTTAGAACTGTTAGAGGGGGAGGAGAGAGGGCTGGCTGAGTTTGTTTTTTTTTTTTTTTTTAATAGCCCTATCCATGATTTTTACCCTATGCTTGGTGGTTTTTAAAGGTTGGGGAAAAACAGGTCATTTCATTCCTCCTTTTACCCTAAGACCAAACTCTAAAGAAAGTCTTGTATTGACTTCTCTTCCAAATTATAGACTATTAAATATGAAAAAGCAAAAAAATAAAAATGTTAAAGCTGAAACAATGAAAAATATGACCCAAAAGCCTGACCTATATATAATTCATTGGGGAAATTATTTTATGATTCTTCTCGATTGCTTCTTCAATATTTTGAAAGAGTTGCTTTTTCTTTACATAACTTCTATCCATGCAAGATTGAGACTCCTGTACTGAGTAATGCACTTTTCTTTGCCAAAAATCTTCATGAATTACTTTTTGACTTCTTGGTCAAAGGAAAAATAAATTATAAGTTAGTGGATAATATGGAGATGATCTTCTTTGAAGTGCACTAAGCCAGCCTTCAGTCTCATTATTGGGCCCATTCTTAGAACCTTTTTAGCTTTCTAGGTACATGGTTGTGATCTGGTGCTTAGATTTTTGAGAACCCAGGATCCCATGCCACAGTGACAATCACAATAGGATTTAAGTAGGGGGCCTGTATACAGTAATAAGATCAAAATAAATCTAGTTCTTTTTTTTTTCAATAGCAGATTTGATGATTCTTTTTAAACTTGTCCTCCACTAATTTCTTCTTTAAGATGTGCCAATATAACCATACTACATACCCAGGTCATTGAAACAAAAGGATTGTAAACAATGAACAGATGTGACCAGTTTAGTGTTGCAAAAAAATGAAATTATAACACAATCTAAAATTTAATTGTATGTCTGTCTAATCACCATTCTATTGATTTAATTATGAATTGCATTCATTATTGTTATTTTATGCTTAACTTTTCATAATTTTTCATTGTTGCTTCACTAGTTCTATATCATCTTTCCTTATTATGAAAGTAAGTCATTTTTCTTGATATCATGTACAGTTTAATTTGCAACACAGGTACATACATACACGCACAAACATATTACCCACACTTTAAAAGACAAAGGTATTGGAATAAATCACTAACAGCCAAGATTCTCTATGCCTGTGGTAGACCACATTTAAGCCTTAAAGGACAGAAATGAACATTTAATGAAATATCTGTCAGGCTTCTACTCTGTGCTAGATAATGTGTAAGGTGCTGAATTAATCTAGTGCTTTTAATGTTATAAGCAACATTTGTTTTACAGAGGTTAAAATTGATTTAGCAGCTGCTAGAATCAGGCAGAGATCCCAAATATCTATTTCTTCAAGAAATGTAAATGGCCCCAATGAAGCCCAAGGCTAAGTCTCCCTAGGTTCCTCCTAGTGAGTTCTATCTCCCCAATGCCCTATGCTGTACAGCCTGAAGCATCCTTAAGCCAGTTACTCTCCGGTTGGGTGCCCTCAAAGCAGCCACAAAGGCAAAGCTAAGAAACTGGATCAGTCTCCAAGGGAGCAGTAATGTGATCAGGACATGAGAGGTGGGTGCAATTGGGAAAGGGAAAGGGGAGAGTGAAAATGGATTCTCAGGTTTCTAGTAGACCAGAAGTTAACATATATCAGTGACATTAGTTTACAACAAACATGAAGAGAAATATAATACTTAGGAACTAGGTAATCCTGATCCCCTGATCAGAATTAATCATCTCTTTACACTTTATTAGAGGATCATGACTACTTTGACGCCATGCATTAGAAACTTAATATAGAGAGGAATCAATAAAAGGTAAGAAACTGGTTTTTAAAAGCTTGATGAATGAATCCAAATGAAAGGTCAAGGGACATGAGTTTATTTCACCTAGAAAAGGATCAAGAAAGATCCAGTAACCTTCTTGAAGCGTAAGAAAAAAAGATAAAGAGGTAGCCCTAAGATGCCATATAAATGATTTAGCTTAGACATTTGGAAGAACTTTAAAACTCTAAGGCTAATGAAAACCTGGGGTAAATGTACTAAGCAAGGAAATAAAATTATATTGAGAACTCTCATTTAAATGATTGGAACTTATATTTTCTGATAATTTAGAATATCCTTTTAAAGCTTTTCTAACAATTTCACTAAGACTATGGGGACCCACTGAATATACAATTTAGAACCTTCACAGAGTCCCACTCTGGCATTTCATTATGAAATCTGGGTTATCAGGACTCTGAGGTATCAAAGGGCATGCCCCCAGAACATAAGCTCCAGCAACTTCTCCAATCAATAGATAATGACTTCCTTCTGAGGACCAGTTTGGCTACATATGGAGATATCAACCACCATTCTTCTGATACTTAAAGATGAATTCTTTGGAATATAGAAGGAAAAATAAAGAATGAACCTTCAGTTTCTTCAGTGAAGAAATGGCAGAATAGCTATGTGAAAAGGGATCAATGAATAACCCTTTTTAAAGATTATCTGTAAACATTAAGCAAGCTGCTGTAAATCTAGATACGATATCCCCACATTTAGAGTGGAACATTACAGTCCCAGGAGTATTACATAATGAAGTAGAAATGCTGCCAAAGATAACAAAGATGGGAAGGACAACTAGACTAGACCAAGTATGCAGAGAGGAGGTCAATGCTCAAGGTTGATGCTTTGACGTATATATGAAGGGTAGATGGACACCAAAGACTTGGAAAATATCTTGGGATTTTTTAATATCTGAGATTTGTAAGGTTGGAAAAGTAGGAGGAAGGTGAAAGCCCAGATCTGTGTTTGCATTTGTGTCAGACAGAGGTATCAAAACACATAGCACTAGGGATACGTGCAGCCTACACAATTCCCAAGTACTGCCCAAACCAGGTTAAAATGTAATTGGGAAATATTTAACCAAATAAATTAAAATATATGTCAATATATTGTGGTATTTGTAGACCCCAGTTTCCTTCTGAGTTTAACACTACTGGTATAGGAAATTCCCAAGAATAAACTTCTTCTCCCACCACCCAAAGTGCCTAAGAGAATATCAATAACTGCTTACCTTTTTGATGATTTTCTCATCTCAACAAAATGTTTAGGAAAATAGTCCACACATATTGCGGGTATTTAAATGAAGTTATGAGAAGGGCATAAGCAGAACTTCATAGATTATTTTTTATTATTTTTACAGATATAAAATTGATTGAAATGTGTGGAGAAGATTCAAAGGTGTTTATTGTTTGTCAACTACAATCTAATAAAAAAACCGAGCTGTGTCAGGTGGCAAAATTATTCTTTCAAGGCTGGTCTCCAACTAGATATCTCCCATGCTTATGTCAAAATCATACATGATTCCTTGAAAGATTTATAACCAGATATAACTTTGTGTGATAATCATCTGATTTTTAACATCAGATGAAACATAAAATGAGGCAATGCAAGCAAACTTCCTGCCTCTATAATGAAATATAATGGTACAACAGAAAGCACTGGATTTGAAGTCAGGAGACTTGTGTTTGAAGTCTGGCTCCGTGCAATAGTGACTGTATCCCTATAGCTAGGTAGTACAATGAATAGAGTTCCAAAGACCTGTGTTCTAATCTGACTCCAGACACTTATCTGTGTGACTTTTCTAAGTCAATATGCATCCTGCAGGGATTCATGGTCTCCAGTTTCTTTCTGAGTTTGACACCACTGGGGTAGGAAACTCCCAAGAAGGAAATTCTACCCAATGCAGATGATCAACTACTCAGAGATTTGTTTTATTCTTATTTTTTTTAAATGTTTAAGTCACTTAATCTCTCTCTGCCTCAGTTTCCCTAACTATAAATAGAGATGATAAAAGCAACTACTTCCCAGAGTTGTTGTGAGGATCAAATGAAATAATATTTGTAAAGTGAGGAAGGAATGAAATAAGCACTCCCTCATCCAGTACCTGTTATATGTCAGGAACTCTACTTAGTGCTTTAGGAAGTAAATACTTGATTTCTCCCATCCTTTCCTTCTCTGGAACTCAGCAAAATGAAGGAGATGGACTAGAGAGAGGATTTCTGAGATCTACTCTCTTTATTTATCAATGATCTTGTGATCCCTTGTGTAATACACAATCCAAGTTGAGGAGAGATCCTCTAGATCTGTTGTAGTCTCCCATCTGTTTGCAGATGACATTGAACTCATTTCATGAAACCCCAGAATGCTGCAGTTTCATATATGAAATCTATCATCAACCCAAAGTTAAATCTTTCCATTTATACAAGAAAAAAATCTAAGAATATCTAAGACTATCATAGAAAGTTATACGGCCAAAATATAAAGCTAATCCTTTAGTACATGTATCTTAGGCTGACACTTTAAATGCACAATGACTTAGGCTTATAATTAAACAAGAAAGGGAGTGTGGGTTGGATTGCCTTGAGAAAGTGTGAAGTGCTTTTAATGAAGCCAGGCTTCTCCTTGAAACAAAACCCCATCCTTTTAACATCAATATTCTTCTAGTGGTGTAAAGTTACAAATCATGGAATATTATTATCTCTGAACAAGAGGAAAACATTGAGCTAGTTCTGTGGCATGAGCAGAGGATGATTGTCAGACAGTCTGCATACATTGGTGGGACTGTACGATGTCACCAGAACTAGAAAAAGGCTTTTATTGTAAAGTGAGGACACTTTCAAGGATCTGTGGAAATTTATGGACAAGAGTCACACAGAATGAAAGGATATGTATGAATTTGCAAGCCATATTGCTGGAAGAAGCAACCACTTTGGGGAAATCACAGATCCACTGATGTATTGTGGTACAGAAAACTTTTCTCAGTCAGTAACATCCTTATTAGTCAAGAAAAGAAAAATTAAAATGAATCCTGAGCACGTGATAATCTTGGGAAGGGGCAGAGATACCAGGATTAGGGAAGTGGGTAGAAGGGTACACAACTTTAGTTTATGTAGAGAAGGAACAGGAAAGGGACAAAGAATATAATTTCAGTGGATATCTACAAGGCAAAAAGCTAGGTCCTGTACGTAACTGGAAGAAGGCAATAATGCCCCGCATATTCTTCTCTAATCCTAAGAGATTAGAGCAACTAGCTGGCACAGGGGATAGAATACCAGGCCTGAAATCAGGAAGACACATCTTTCTGAGTTCAAATCTGGCCTCAGACACTTTAAAGTTGTATGACCCAGGACAAGTCACTTAAACCTATTTTTCCTCATTTCCTCTTCTATAAAATGAGCTGGAGAACAAAACGGTAAAATACATAGCACCTGGAGTAAAAACCAAACATGGGTTGACCGGACTGAAATAACTGAACAATTACAACAATTCCATGAGCTTCTAGTAGTAGTCGTTGTGTGTATGGCCAGGCTACACACATCAGAAGACTAGGGGGAAATCTGGAGAAAGCCACCCTCTTTTGATCTACTTATTTCCCAGTCTTCTCATACATATAGCCTGGGAATGCTACAATTAGGACAGCAGGCTGACCTTCAGGGCTAGTCATAGGCATACTGGGATTTCCAGTGCAGTGGAAAGGCACACCTCTTTGTCACACACACACACACAGACACACACACACACACACACACACACACACACCACACTCTTCCCCTCTACCTGCTTGCTCAAGCTTGAAATTCTTTTAACAGGAGACAAAGCCTTTCATTTCACAATTAGAGATAAAAAGCTTAAAATAGGCCTGAGAGATCTAATAGTGAATGAATTTCAGTTAAAGGGTAAATGATTGATACAAGATTCATTTCTGTTTTGATAGGGAGTGCTCAAGGCCGTTGGGCAACTGAAGGGTGGAAGAAGATGCCAAATGAAGAGAAAGGCTCACTTCTAAAGTATATCTGAAATTTGGAGGTATTTCATAACATACATACACTACTTAGCACAACAGCAGCATCAGTAATTCCCAGGTATATCTCATCAGGTACAAAATAGATTTTTGAATCTAAATTTTGGATCCCCTTATCCTTCCTTTTAATCATAAGATATTCTTTTGTTTAACTATATATTCTCTTTATAATGGAATTCACTTAATGTTTCATAATTACAATTAATGAGGAAGGTATTTTCCACGTTTCTGTTGATACAGATAAATGAACATTATTAAGTGTTTGTTATAGTAGGCTGGCATACTTTCAGAACACTGGTTAAGAGACATGACTTACTTAGCATACCCTTATTAAGTTCCTACTGTGTGTAGAGCCTTGAGTAACATAACGATAGCAATTCAAATTTTATACAATGTTTGATTTTTTTAACATAGTTCTTTAAGGTCTGTTAAGCCCTTTCCTCACAGCTATATTTCCACATACTGAGATATATAGTAGTGTAAGAATTATTAATCTGGAGAAACCGAGACTCTACCCATAATTCCACCATTAGGCTTTGAGGCAGGATTTGAGCACAGGACAAAACAGGTACTCTGTTATGTCAAGTTGCTTCTCTACAGCATCTGCTGTCTGCTAAAGACTCTTACAAAAAAAATCAGCAAAGAAATTAAAGAATTTACTCAGTGTAAGTCAAAGTGGTGGGACATGGCCATACCACAGATAGCACCTCTACCTATTTTGTTTAGCGGCAGTTATATGCCATACTTGATGTGAAATAACAATTCAGTATCACCAACAGTAAGAACCTGGTATGCAGCTATTTATTAAGCCATATCAGTTTCCTGTATTTTTAACTCTATTAAGTGATATCGGTGCAACAGGGAAAAAATTGTTGAAGGGCTAAACAGGTGAGGGGTTGAGTAAAATGAAAATAAAAACACACACATATGTGCGTGCATGTGTGTGTGTGTGTGTGTGTGTGTATGTGTGTGTGTGTACCTGGGTATGAGAAAATATTGAGATGCAATTTCAAGCATAACTACTAAGTACTAGGAAATAGAAGGTACTCCATTATTCTAATAGGGCGGCTAGGTGGTACGGTGAATAGTGTGCTAGGCCTGGAGTCTGTAAAACTCATCTTCCTAAATCAAATCTGGCCTCAGACATTTTTGAGATGTATGACCCTTAGCAACTCATTTAATGCTGTTTGCCTCAGTTTCCTCATCTGTAAAATGAACTGGAGAAGGAAATAGCAAACCTCTCCTGTATCGTTGCCAGAACATCCCAAATAGCATCACAAAGAGTCAGACACTACTGAAATGACTGAACAACAATTATTCTAACAGGAAAGTGAGATATAAAAAAATTCAGAATAATCCAATCCACCTAGGAAGTGATATGAAATGGACGAGCTAGGAATAATGATGATGAGAGCACCTTAAGTTTTAGAAAGGAATTTCATTCATTTCACATGATATTCATAACAGAATTATTTAGAACCTAACAAAGATATGATTGTCCTCATTTTACGTAGGAACAAATGAAAGCTTAGAGACCTAAGTGACTTCCCCAGCTTACACAAGTAGTGCCAGAAGAGGAATTCAAACCCAACTCTGCTGAATTCTAAGACTTCTGGAGTCCATAATGCCTTAACATCTTGAAGAAAGGAGAGGCAAAATGCAAAATACCTATGGTATCATGTAGATAAAAGCAAATTACTATATTCCCTAAAATTTTGGCCTTTTGCTGGCAGAATGAGGTACAGAAGCTCTATGCGTCTAGACTGCCAATTCAGGGCTCTAACTACTAGACAAAGCCAGCTGGTTCTCCTGACAGCCTGACTCTGTCTGTACTCCATTTGAATTTATTACTCATCATTTATTATACTGCTAATAAAAAACAGTATAAAATACTATCTTGTCACATTAAATTGGCAACGGAAACCTGGTTATCTTTCAAGAAATGATTTAATATTTCATTATGTAAAATAGTAGAGAAGAATGGAGTTTACCATCATTTCTGTAAGCCGTTAACTAAATATTGATTGGGTGGAAAGTTGCAACATTAACAGCACAGGAAAACCCATTCAACTTTTTATAGTACAAAATGGCACTTGTGTGTTAAGGTGTTTTGTGATTAAATCAATGCAGCATGGCTGAGGCACACAGTGGCCCCTATAATATATTGGTGAGTAAAACAATGATACTTCCAATTATTTACATTGTTTTCATCTGAAAAAAAAATATTAGGTCAAGGAGCATTTCTGACAAACTCGGAAAACAAAATACTACAGAAAGAAAATGAAGAAAAATTTTCCAAGACAGCGTATCATAAAAGTTTCCATTAAAACATGTGAATTCTGAAATGTGTGTGTGTTTCTGAAGAATAAAATGAAATATATATAATAAACTCTATTAGTTTCTTATTACCTCCAGGATCAAATAAAAAAATTCCCTTTTTGGCATTCAAATTTCTTTATAGCCCTCCTAATTTTGCAGTCTCCTTGGACCTTACTCACCCCCCGTGTACTCTGTGATCTAGTGAAACTGGTCTCCTTTCTGATCCTCCCACAAGACATTCCCTCTGCCTACTCTATGCATTCTCATTGACTATCCACAGCATCTGGAATTGCATCGTTGCATCCCTGTCTCCTGATTTCCCTTGTTGTTTTGTCATTTTCAGTTGTGTCCAATTCTTTGTAACCCCATTTGGAAAAAGCTGTTGTAACTCTCATTTGGAATGAGAGTGGTTTCCCATTTTTTTCTCCTGCTCATTTTACAAATGAGGAATCTGAGGCAAATGGGGTTAAGTGACTTGTCCACAGTTTGTAAGTGTTTGAAGCCAGATTTGAACTCATGAAGATGACTCTCTCTGACTCCAGACCTGGCACTCTATCTACTGTACCACTCCAAGATTTCTTCAAGTCCCACCTAAAATTCCACCTTCTCTACAAGAATTCTTTCCTTGTTCCGCTAGATATAAGTACCTTCTTTCTGTTAATAATTTCCAATTTATCTGCTAAGTATATCTTTCTTAAACAGTTTTTTGTACGTTATCTCCCTTGTTGGCCTATTAGTTCCTTGAAGCAGAAACTACGTTTTTGCCTTTGTATCCCCTGCACTTAGCACTATGATTGGCATGTAATAGGTACTTAATAAATTCATGTTTATTGACCAGTTAATCGGCATAAATATAATCAAAATTTAAAATATAGGGTTCCCACAGACTAACATTCTGGTTTTCCAACAGAACTCAAGATTTTTGATAGGAAAATTCTGTACATGAGATACATAAACCCCACTTTCTTTAGATAACTGCTGAAAAACAAATCAGGAAGAGAAAAATCTTAACCTTTATGGAGATGTTTCCTATTTCTCTTTGAGTTATATATTTTAAAAGGTCAGAAGCATTCTATCCAAGACTGAAAGAGCTGCACTATTGTAAAATGAGGCACCAAAGTCATATACTTTCATGTTAGCTACCCTGAAGAAGAAATAATTAGTATAAGCCAAGGGTAAAATAATTTTGTGGAGGAACAGAGAAGCAGAGTGGAGAAACATCATCAGGGAGAAGCCCAGTAGAGCCTGTGGAAGACAGTGACATGAGAGAGGCTAAGGAGACCCATAACAAACTATATGAGCAGAGGACTAGCCCAGTGGCATATACCTGCAGTCCCTGCTACCAGAAGCTGAAGCTGATGCAGCACTTGTGCTTGGGAGTTCTGAGATGCTATGAGCAAAGGCCAAACAGATATCCACACAAGGTCTAATATAATGAGCCCCCAGACCTGGGATGAGAGTAGGGGTAAAGTAGCAGGCTAACTAAAGAGAGTAAAAGAACTCCTGCTGAGGAAGCAAGCAGATGAAATTTTCTGTGCCCTTCAGCAGCGAAATGGGGGCTTACAACTGGTCTCTATACTTATAGCTTAAATAAGATAAGGATACACAAACTCAAAAAAAGAAGTGGGGGAGAGTTACAATATTGCAAAGAAACCCCAATCGTGAGTAGCAACAGGACTTGAAATACTAAAACAAAAATAGAGACATGTTGCCTAATTGAAGGAGCTTTGGAGAGGATTTCCAACATAGTGTCATTAACCCCCATCTCTCTCCTTGCTGAGCCTTACCCCTAAAAAGTACTGTAAAGCATAGAAAAAGTGTGAGTCTTTCAGGTAGATTCACCTGCTTGGCCCTTCTTGCTTTCTCTGAGTCTCTGATTTAACGTTGAATTGTCTTTTAACATAAATAAAAGAGTTCAGTGGTTAGAGCCTTGAGCACCTGAAAGTTTTTAAATAAAGCTGACAGCTACCCTCATCAGAGTTTCAGATCCTGAAGTTCCTGGGTTCCAACTGCTTGGGGGCAGGAAGCCAGAGAAAAGAAAGGATTCCTAAACTATAAGGTATAGGATGTAGACTCATTATGTTAAGATGTAGCCAGTTATTTTCTCTGTGTGTCCCTCTATCTTTCTCTGTTTCATGTGTATGTATATATGTATGTGTGTATGTATACACACATACATATATACATATATACATATATATAAAGTTTGAGAGGCAGTTTCTGGGTAATTAATCATTTCATTAATTATTGCTAGTGGATAATTAATAAAAGGGATCAGTGGCACTCTTGAATGCCAAAGACTCCCTCATGGAACTCACTCAACACTTACATGCCCTTGGAAGGGTGGATGTTCCTGAGGATGGAAATAAACTCTGATTGGTTAACATTTTGAAAGAATGAATATGATAATGAGAGGTGAGTTTATTCTAATGAGGGTCTGGAGGACATATCACTCCATCTAGATAATCCAGACAAAAGGGAGAATCCGTTTGCACCCAGACCTGCCTAATTAAAACACAATGGGTCAGAATCCACCAATTCACCTAAACTAAAATGTCTTTACCTTTAGTCAGATCTGAGTTTTCCCAATGCAGTACATCTGCCCAAGATTTCATTTTATCATCAGACCTGACCTTCAAAGGCTGCATGACCTACAGAGGTTGATTCTAAATGAGGAAAAGGAAGGGGGAAAAGCTTTAGTCATAATTCAATAATTGGCTATTAATATAGGAGAGAAATTATATATATATATATGTATACATATATATACACACAGTGAGAGATGCTAATTCTCTAAAATTGCACGTTACTTAATTTTTTTCAGGAAATTTCTTCAAAAAACTTAATCTGGAATAGAAAGGGTATATCATTACCTCAGGCAAAGAATAATTGTTCCATCCAATTATTTAATGACTTGTTTCATGACCTTTCTCAAATCAATTCATACTATTCAAAAACCTCCTATATAGAATAAGCCACCTACCTATACATGCCCTTAGGTATCTTGTGAGAAACTGTAAGATGTTTCACATAAATGTGCCATGAAAATGCAGAGTTGGTACTGCATCCTTTAACTCTTGTGAAAAAATTGAGATGTAGTACAAAGGGTACTATGTTCGATTTGGAATCAAAACACCTGGGTTCAATTATTCCCCCAGATTTGCTTGGGCCTTGCCCATCTCACCCATAAAATAAGAGAATTAGAACAGAAATTCTCTCAGGTCTCTCCCTAACTCTTAATCTGTGGTCTGTTTGCCAGATTGGAAAAAAATGCAATATTTATTAAGCATTTTTTTCTTTGGGGGAGGGGAATATAGGATTGTTCATTTTTTTTTTTATTTTGCTCTTAAGAATGAAGGGGAAATAAGAGTGAGCAATAAAACTGAAACCTAATAAGGGCATATTTGCTGGGCAGCAAAAAAAAAAAAAAAGTCAGGAATAGCTTTTCCAAGTCAATGATCACTTATCCGAGGATGCCTAGGAATGCTATACATCTTGTAATAAGTTGTCATGTAAATTAGGCCCAAAAGGGACCTGTATTCATATGAATTCAAAAAGACAAACTAGAATTTCTACTCAGAATATTCTGCAATTTTGTTTAACAAAATCTGCTTGTTTTCCATATAAAGAAAAATAGTGTGGAAAGTCTCCATTGTACTGCTTTTTTCATGTCTTTCTTTCCACACACACTTAAAATTTCAAACCTAGGAACTATTAATCTCCTTTTAAGTTAAACACTTACCAGCTATATGGTTTTAAACAAATTATTTAACTTCTCTGATCTTCAGTTTTGTCATTTATAAAATGGTGGAAATAAATTTTCCTCTTACTTTAGAGATGTCCTTATCATTCATAGATGATAGCAGTCAATGACATGTCCTTCTAGAAAAAATACCTGGGAAGTGTGATACCAGGATGGTTGATATGGTGGTGGAAGAAGAAATTAAGGTTGCAAAAATGGATTCCACACTCCATTGAGGGATATAGAACTGTGGTGATCAGAGGGAATGTAAAAAAGACAAAAACCAAATAAACAAAAAACTCACAGGTATAGACAAAAGAGAAATCCAGCCACTAAGGAGAAGTCAGTCAATAAACGTTTATTAAGTCCCTACTATGTGCCATGAACACTGCTAAGGGTCAAGGTTACAAAGAAAGGAAAAAGACTATTCTTGCTTTTTAGGAACTCATAGTCTAATGAATAATACAATAGGCAGAGCAGAAGCCAGAATGAATAGGAATTCAACTTGTTCTGAATATGCCCAGAGAGAATTAAGATCAATGAGTGGAAGTTCAAGGAGAAAGTTGTAGACTATATAGGGAAAAATGTTTCTGATGAGTAGCACTGCTTAAGAATGGCTGAATTAGGAGACAGGGAGCTTCCCATAAATAGAGATGTACTAGAGAGGAAGTTGAAAATACATAGTGTATTGATGAGAAATTTGGAGCTGGAGAATTTGATTTGTTTTATGGAAGTAAATTCTGTTCTCTGGGAGTATGATATCTCAGCTGTAATATAATTAGGTGGATGAGATGGTCTCTAATGTCTTCTCTACCTCCTTATTTATGATCCTATGATACCTGTTCAAAGATGGGTTGGAATAAAGGAACTCTAAGATTCTTTAATAAGAATGCTGTGTCTTTATAATAGACTGTTTTGGCCTGATCTCACCTGAGCAGCTATAGATTCTACTTTTAATTGGTTAGGTGTTCTCAGTCCTTTTTGGAGCAAATGGGTCCAAGTGCACATACCACAGCAACAAAGCTTTTATGAGAATCACACAAGACAAAGTACCTAAAACTGAATTAAAGTATTAAACTAGTGGCAATTATATTAATACAGTAAAATAAATAAAAAGGATCATTTAGCAGAATAGATACTTGGAAGAAAGATTGAATTTGTATCCTGCTTCAGATACTTACTAGCTGTGTGACTCTATGTTGGTCATTGAACTTTTCTTTGCCTATTTTCCTCTTTGTAAAATGGAAATAATAAAGAGTAACTACCTCCCTGAGTCGTGAGGTTCACAGGAACCTCACATATACAAACACTGCAAAATTTAAAGCAATATATGAATTGGTCCAATAGAGATGATGATGATGAAGATGATGATAGAGATAACTGGTGTAATCCTAAATAAGGTTTAACATAGTAGAGACCTTGGATCAAAGGGTTTTAGTGGGGTTTTTTTGTTGTTGTTTTATTAAAGTCCCTAAGATTAATAAAACATGATCCATTTTACTGTGTCTATACTAGGATTAGAAAGAACCAGATTAATAAAAATAAATTCACTTGAATTGAAAGATTACTCATTAATAAGTTTGTCTGAACTGAAAGAATCTTTCAAGCACCAGATTGAAAATAGGAGCATAAAATGAAGGTTCAACTGGATTTTCTTTGTTGTAAGAAAATAAATAGAAAAAAAGAGTCCAAATGAGCTCTGTAATTTTAACCTTAGTATAATAAAGCACCATCGAGCTGGGCAATGCAGAATATTTTTATTTGGATGCCAACCATATAGTATGTCCTGTGCCGCCCAGCATAGTACTGGGGGAAAAGTCTCCTTGTTGCAAGCAAATCTTATGTTAAAAGGGATAATCATGCCTAAAGTATGCTATGATGAAACCTTATTTTCAGGATATTTTTGTTTGTCAAATTGAACATTCTACCCAACAATCTTTGCTATATTACCATGTTAATGATACTGGTAGATACTAATATGTAATTATTTGAATCCAACTTTTGAAACCAGCATCTTTCCACAATTTTTCAATATTGCCATTTCATGTTAAGTACCAGATGTCAGCAGAGTTGAAAACATGTTTATTTTGGTCGCTTGGTCCTTCAGAGATTTTCTGCCGCCGTATCAGTCTCATCCCTTGTAGATATGTATTTAGCCTCATTGAGTGAACAAGCTTTGAGGAGCAGTAATCGGCGTACTTCTAAAAGAAGTGATTTGGCCACCTGCACTTTTGGGAAAATTGTAAAGAGCCATTGAAATCTTTTTGAGCAAGAAATATTGATAGATAATATTTAAAAGATGCTGGCTCTTTAAGGAGGTGGGTGTGTGTGTGTGTGTGTGTGTGTGTATGAGAGAGAGTGAGAGAGAGAGAGAGAGAGAGAGAGAGAGAGAGAGAGAGAGAGAGAGAGAGAGAGAGTTTGAATTTAGAGAAAATATGCGTAAGGTAAGATTATTGGTTTGGAAAAATATATGTAAGCGAGATTTTATGTGTTTTGTACATGAGAAGAGGTAGGCTCATCTAATTAACCAATCCAAAGAGCTTTGGTTTCACAAAAATAGCCTTGTAGGGGGCTTTTTGAAACATTTTTGGGTTTGAAAAACAAAATAGGAGGAAAATTAGAAATCAGAGTCATTTTGGTTTCTACTTCACTTCTTTTTTGATAAGGAATGAACACATTCCATATTTTTTACAATCTATTCATTTATGAGTAGCTAACAAGAAATGCCTTTGTTCAAGATATTGCATTAAACGTGAAGCAGTTTATGGATGAATCTTGGGTTATTAGAGCAGGTATCAAGTATCAATGATCTAATTCCTATGGTGATAAGAGGTACTTAGGTCAAGCCGCAATCTTTTAGCTGTATATGTGGTCTCATATCATTACTAACCATTAACATTATATTCACTGTATTAAAGTTTTACATGTAAAGTAACACAAAACAATGTCGTGGGTTCATTCCCCATAGAGACCTTTATGAATACAAATTAATGAAGCAATGTGAAAACACTATTTGGAATTGAATTCCAGCACTGCTGTTTGCTTTTTTTATGACCTTGGACACATTTGCAATCATTCTACTTTTTAGTTTCTTAACTTTAAAGTAAGGGGGTTGAACTACATGACTTCTATGTCCCCTTCTAGCTTTAAATTTATAATCCAGTGATGTTCTGTGGAATCAAGGAAGCATCTGTGTCTAGAAGACCAAAAAATCTGAAGTTAATGCTATCTCTATGAAACCTTCAGACTATTTATTCACCTTTCTTCTGAATTCTGTTCTGTCAAGGGTACCACCATCCTTCTAGGCATCCAAGTTCAAAACTGAATAGTCATCATTAAGTCATCCCATTCCCCTACCCAACATATTCAGTAATCTTCTGTCTTATTGATTCTACCTGTAAATATGTCACATATCTGTGCCCTTCTCTCCAGTTCTGGCTTTCATTACTTCTTACCTGGACTACTGAAATTGCTTTTTAATTGCCCTCCCAGACTCAAGTCTTCCCTTTCTCAAATCTTTCCTCCATATAGCTGCCAAGGTGATGTTCCTAAGGTACAGCCATGTTACTCTTCTTACTCAGTGACTTCCAGAAGTTCTATTTCTTTAAAAAAAGTGTAAGATGAAATACAGATATCTCTGTTTGGTATTTAAAATCCTCCTCAAACTGCCTCCAACCAACCTTTCCAGCTCAATCCTATATCTACCCATCCTATTTAAACTGGACTTCTTGATCTTCCTCACACACCGCATTCTAATTTCTATGTCTTTGAAGACTTCTATGCCTCCTCACCCTTGCCTTGTAGAAACTCTAACTTCCTTCAACGTTCTGCTCAAATTCTATTTGCTACATAAGGTCTTCTATGAGATGATTCCAAACTTAAGAATGCTTTCCCCAAAATGGCCTTGCATTTATTTTTATGTATTATGCATAGAGTTTTATAAGTAGATTTAGCACCCCTAATAGAATTTCTAGTTCTCAAGAGTAAGAAAAGTTTTATTTTTGTCTCTCTCTTGCACCTGTAATAGTATATGTCACATACTTGCAGGGATGGTTAGGCAGTAAGAATGCACTAGTGGTATCCATGTGAAATGGGCATATCAGATGGATACCATTTGGAAAACTTTTAGGGAAACATGGACATCCATTACACAGGATGAGCACTGATGGATGGTTGTGATCTGCCTTGTTGGAGGGAATGCCTGGATGAAGAGGTCTTCAATCTATTGAGATTTGAGTTATTCTTACCACCTTGAATAAATTATTGATAAAATCTGTCTCCCATCCTCAAAAAGTACTCACTTGATCTATCCATGACCTCTAGATATCATGCTCTATCTTTCCAACCTTTTGTAGTTTAACTTTTTAAGAAGGTCACCCATAATGGATGTTTTCACCTCCTTTCTTCATCTTAACTTTCTGTAGTCTAGCTCCCAGTATTATCATTTATCTAAAAATGCTCAGTTACAAATGACTTCTTAACTGCCAAATTTGATGGGTTTTTTCCTAATTTTTATCCTCCTTGACCTCTGTGCAGTTTTTGATACTGTCGATTATTTTCTTCTCCTCAAAAATCTCTTCTCCCAAGGGAAGTAGACATGGAAGGTGAAACAGATGACTGAAGTGAGAACAGCATATTTGGAAATGTCCTCTTTTCTAATATGCAAGCTGAGTATCAGTACATTGTGGTATAGGACTAACAATTACTATTTCTGCATGAAGACCAGTAAAGATGACATTGTATGGAACATTATTTATCAATGGAAAAGGAGGTTGGGCCAATAATCTAACCAAAATAAAGAATGGTGATCAATCCTATTGTGTCACTAGGATTTAAAATTTTAAAACAAAGGAAAACTTATCGCAAGTAGGTTGGATCCTCTGGAGTTTTCACAATGATAGCAACAAGAATAATACAGGATGATAGAGGAAGGAACTAAAGCCTTCCATGTTGCAGGAAGTGCCTACATCTGGGAGATAATGAATCTCTCAGTGCATTAAAGAATACTCATGAATCTGGCACATTGGAAGTACAGCAATATGTCAAGGTTCAGGTGATGTTAGATAAGAGTTATATGTCACCTATTTTCTGTTTCTGAAGCTTTCTAATTTCTTGTGTGTTTTCAACCTAAAGAAAATGCAATATTGATCAAGAGGGGAAATTTGATTCATCCTAGATTTAGTCTAGATAAGAAATTTAGTGGTAACACTTTTTGGATACTTTTATTACTGATTATTTTAACAAATAGTTTTCAATTACTTTGTATTTTTCAGGTCTACTTTTAATTCATACATTTTTAATCCAACTTTATTTTTTTAAAGTGGCTGTCATTTCTCATGGGCTTCAGAAGCTTTCTCTTTCTACTTGTTAAATGTTCAAGGGGATGATTTCATGTTTGCCGCTATTTTTATTCTCTATAGTTAGAATAATCAGAAACTATTTTAACTTTCTATATTTAAGAGAGAGGATTCTTCCAAAGAATGCTGACTTTACTGTTGATAGATGGGTTATTAGCATCAAAGATTTGTGGTTTATAATCCTCTATATTTTGAAAAGTTGAACACTGATACATCCATCAATATACTTGTGTCTGCATGGAAATCTAGGAGAAGCACAAGGCCTTATATGCTATGCAGATGCTTCCTTTCAGACAGTTTCTCTAAAAAAATGAGGCAACACTAATGACTTATTGAAAATCTGTCTGCAACCAGCTGAGTTTTGAATTTTGACAAGTCATTTCATATCTTTGGACTTCAGTTTCCCTGCCTATCAAATGTAAATAATCATAGCTGTCCACTTTTCAGGATTATTGTGAGGATGAAATGAAATAATAGATATGAGAGTAGCTTGAAGGGGGGCAGAGCCAAGACTGCAGAGCAGAAGGATGGACTTGCTCTAGCTCTCCTTCCTTAGCCTATAAAATACCTGTAAAAAAATGACTCTAATCAAATTCTAGAGCAGCAGAAGTCACAAAAGGACAGAGTGAAACAGATTTCCAGCCCAAGACAGCCTGGAAGGCTGACAGGAAAGGTCTCTCATACCTAGCTCTGAGCAGAGCACAGCCCATAGAGCACAGCAGAACCTTGGCCGAGGGTGTGGCAGGGACAGGACCAAGCAGACTTTAGGGCATGGAATCAAGGGTAACAGCTATGGTTCCCAGATTTCTCATCCCACAAGCTCCAAAGATAGCTTCAAAAGTCAGTAGAAAATTCTTTCACCTGGGTGAGAGGAGAGTGAGGTCTGGCCCCAACCCCTGCCCCAGGGCAGCAGCAGCTTCCACTTTTGGAGCCCTTGAACTAAAGACCCTGGGGAAGTCAAACAACTGATCTGACCCTCAGTCCTGAGTCACAGTCCTGGGGTGAGGAGGAGGAGCACTGGTGTGGTGAAGCTGGTGCTGGCTGTAGAGAGGGAACAGCACTAGCAGTTCCAGGGCAGAAAAGAATGCTTGTAGTTGCTCAGAGACCAGAGTGTAGGCCAGGAGAGGAGCAAATTCCTCTCCCTTGATTGTGCCACCTCAGAGGAACTGAGAACTTACAGGTCTCTACAGAATACTCTCCACTTGACAAAGGACTCAAAAGTCAAGTAACTGGCTGGGAAAATCCTCAAAAAAGGGGAAAAATAAGATTATAGAAGATTACATTCTTGGTGAAAGGTATTTTCTTCCATCCCTTCAGATGAGAAAGAACAAAGCATACTATCAGAGGAAGACATAAAAGTCAAGGTTTCCACATACAAAACCTCCAATAAAATATGCAATGGTCTCAGGTCATGAAAGAGCTCAGAAAGGATTTTGAAAATCAAGTAAAGGGGGGACAGGATAGGATGGAGGGAAATATAGTTAGTCTTATACAACACAACGATTATGGAAGTCATTTGCAAAACTACACAGATTTGGCCTATATTGAATTGCTTGCCTTCCAAAGGGAAGGAGTGGGGAGGGAGGGAGGTAAAGAAGTTGGAACTCAAAGTTTTAGGAACAACTGTCGAGTACTGTTCTTGCCACTAGGAAATAAGAAATACAGGTAAAGGGGTATAGAAAGTTATCTGGCCCTACAGGACAAAAGAGAAGATGGAGACAAGGGCAGAGAGGGGTGATAGAAGAGAGAGCAGATTGGTGATAGGGGCAATTTTAATGCTCAGTGTTTTGGGGTGGGGGGAGGGGACAGAAGGGGAGAAAATTTGTAACCCAAAATTTTGTTAAAATGAATGTTAAAAGTTAAATAAATTAATTAATTTAAAAAAAAGAAAATCAAGTAAGGGACATGAAGGAAAAATTGGGAAGAGAAATGAAAGTAATGCAAGAAAAACATGAAAAGCTAGTCAATATCCTGCTAAAGGAGACCCAAAAAATGCTGAAGAAATAACTGCTTTAAAAATAGATTAACCTAAATGTCAAAAGAGGTCCAAAATGCTAATAAGGAGAAGAATACTTTAAAAAGCAAAACTGGCCAAAAAGAAAATGAGGTTCAAAAAATTAGAATAGAAGAGATGAAAGTTAATGACTTTATGAGAAACCAAGAAACTGTAAAACAAAACCAAAAAAAAAAAAATAAAAAAAATTGAAGACAATGTGAATATCTCATTGGAAAAACAACAGATCTGAAAAATAGATCCAGGAGAGAGAATTTAAAAATTATTAGTCTACCTGAAAACCATGATAAAAAAAAAGAGCCTAGATATCATCTTCCAAGAAATTATCAAGGAAAACTAAAAATGAAAGAATCCACCAATCACTTCCTGAAAGACATCCCTAAAGGAAAACTCCTAGGAATATTGTAATGCAATCTCAGAATTCCCAGGTTAAGGAGATATATTACAAGCAGCCAGAAAGAAACAATTAAAGTATTGTGGAAACACAATCAGGATAACAGGATTTAGCAGCTTCTATACTAAGGGATCAAAGGGCTTGGAATATGATATTCCAGAGGTCAAAGGAGCTAGGATCAAAACCAAGAATCACCTACCCAGCAAAACTGAGTATAATATTTCAGGGGAAAAAATGGTCATTCAATTAAATAGAGGACTTTCAAGAATTCTTGTTGAAAAGACCAGAGCTGAATGGAAAATGTGACTTTCAAATACAAAAATCAAGAGAAACATGAAAAGGTAAACAGGAAAGGGAAGCCTTAAGGAACTCATTAAAGTTGAACTTTTTACATTCCTACATGGAAAGATGTTATTTGTAACTCATGAGACCTTTCTTAGTATTAGGGTAGTTAGAGAGAATAGATAGATAGATAGATAGATAGATAGATAGATAGATAGATAGATAGATAGATAGATATAGATATAGATATACATAGATAGATATGCATATATATAAGGGTGTATGGATATGTATGTGTACATTATATATGTGTAGGTATGTATATGTACATGAGTGTATGTGTATGCGTATATATACGTGTATGTGTATCTATCTATCTATATCTACATACACACTTAGACAGAGGGCACAGAGTGAGCTGAATATGAAGGGAGAATACCTTAAAGAAATAAAATTTACTGTTGAATGGAATGTACTAGGAATAAGAGAAAGGTAGAGGTAGAATGTAGCAAATCATCTCACATAAAAGAGTGAAGAAAGAGCTTTCACAATGGAGGAAAAGAGGGAGGAGATAAAAGGAAATAACCGAGCCTTACTCCCATGGGATTTGGCTTAAGGAGGAAATAGCACATGCCCCATTGGATATGGAAATCTATTTCACCCTGCAAGGGGAAAGGGGATAGGAGAGGGAAGATAATAGAAGGGACAGCAAATTGGAAAAAGGTATAATCACTATTGTGTCAAAGGAGAAGTCAAGGGAGAGAATGGAATAAATGGAGGGCAGGATAAGACAGAGGGAAATGTGGTTAATGTTTTACAGACTAACTATCATGGAAGTGCTTTGCATTGTACATATGTATGACCTATATGGAATTGCTTGTTTTCTCAATGACTGTGAGTGGGGAGGGAGGGAGAGAATATGGAACTCAAAGTTTTAATAATGAATGTTAAAAATTGTTTTAGTATGCAACTGGAAATTAAGATATACAGGCAATAGAGTATAGAAATCTATTTTGCCCTACAGGAAAATAGAGGGGAAGGGAATGGAAGAGGGTGAGTCATGGAATGGAGGACAGACTAGAGGAAAGGGTGAATGGGATGCATGCTCTTCTGGGGTAGAGATGGGAAGATATGGGGAGAAAATTTTGAATTCAAATTCTTATGGAAGTGAACATTAAGAACTGAAAAGTAAATAAATTATATATTTTAAAAAGTAGCTTGAAGAGCTAAAAAACACTGAGGAAATGTTAGATTACATTGAGTTTAAAATATATTTAACATGTGTTTGACCTTTGTCATTGTGATGGCAAGCAAAGTAAGATCTTTTGCTGATTTTGTTTTAGTATAATCAAGTGCCTCTGATTGAATAATGTGATCTTCCCCACCCATTAACAGGCCTGGGAAGATTTGTAAGAAGGCCCTCACACTTTGTTAATGAGGCACTGGTTCTCAAGGGTTGTGATGCCCTTCATGCTAAAAAAAACGTATAAATACTGAGGGCTCTGGGGCTTAGCTTTGGAAGAAGCTTTGTGTTCTAGATGAGACTCTGGGAAGCCACCACGCAGCCCTCCAGCTTTGAAAACCCACATGTTGGTGCTTCCCTCTCTGGTAACTATCTATATGGTCAAGCACTTGAATCTGTCTGCTGATTCGTGATTTATGTATTGTTTACTCTCAGACAATTTGGAAGTGCTGTCTGTTGATTTAGATTTCTCTGTTTTCTCTGAAATTCAGGGTTCTGACTTTTTCCCCTGAACTAAGTGAATGATACATGTGCTTGATTAAGTGATTGTTGACCCCTCAAAAGTTGCCTTTCTGTTAGAAATACAATCTAAGAAACTATGATAGCAGCCCCCACCATGTTAAGTTGGGGTGCTTACTGTTACCGTCATCATCTTTACTATTATTATATTTGATCTGAGCTTTCCATGACAAATTATCTCAGTTAAGAAAGTTACTAGTGATGATTCTTGAAAATTCTAGCATTATGACACCAAGGATAAAAACATGTCAACACAGCACAGTAGATAATTATGAGTATATACACATATATCTACATATCTGCATCTACATCTATATCTATACATACATATGTATGCATGCATTTTATATATATATATGTATATATATATATATATATATATATAATAAGTGAGTATGTATGTATGCATGTATACCTGTATATCAGCATCCCTGATTTACCTTGAGCTTGTCTGGCAGAGTCCAAAATGGAAATAGTTTTCCTGATATGCCTCTGATCCATAGCAACATCACCTTGAATAATTATTTCCAGGAAGCACTATTTCATCATAAAAGTTAACTAATTAGTAATGACATCATCACCATTTTGGTAAGCTTCCAATGTTGCAATGTCACCTTGTCAAAGCAATGCTTCAAGGAGCAAGATGAGAAAGTGTTAGATGCTTTTAGAATTCTTATCAACAAAAAAAAATATTTAATAGCTCCCCATGGGCATTCAGATATATCTGCTTCTCCCGTATTAACCAATGTCAGGATTTCAGCTGAATCTCTATACCTTCTAAATTGTCAAAGTAGAAAGTACTTGAAAACCCACAACATACCAGAAACATTACAAGTGGAAAATTATGCTATTACACTACTTATAACTTGTAAATATCTTTGAGGTTTTAACCCTGCTCCCTTTTCTTAAACATTCTATCCTGGGGAAAAAAAAAAACTCAATGAGTTTGTTAAACATTCCCAACTTTATCTAATACTTTTGCAGATGATTTTCTACAGCAGGCCACATCTTATAATCATGTATCTGAAGAGAGATGTATATAATATAAGATTCTATTGGGTTGTTCATTGATTTTCTCTGACATTTTACTCGGTCAGGTAGAAGGAAGCCATGAATTCTCTCCTCAGAAAGAATCTTGTATCACTAATAGACTTAAGGTATTCTAGACTCTGAGAAATATGGCTTATTAGTACTGACCAAGTAAAGCAGAAGGATAGTTGAATAAACTATTGTCCCGAGATCATCAGCCTCCCCAGGGTTTTAGCCTAAAAGTGTCAGTGTTTGTTCTGCTGCCCTGCTGGGCTCTGACTTCTATGTGTGGATGGCCCCTTTTGTATACTACTCTGGTTGCCTGTACCAAGCACTACAAGTCAGTGTGGCAGAGGGGCAAGACTTCATTGTGTGGGTTGCATACAAGGGAAAGCAAGAGTGGAAACCATAATCCATATTATAAAAGGGTGAAGTATATTGTTATTATAATGAAATTCTATGGTAGAGAGTAGAGTGTTTGTCACCTTAGATAAGATTGAAATTATGTTACTATTTGGCACTTCTACTGTCCATCAGAATAAGAATGATGTTCCATGGAAAGGAGTACATAAAGAATAATTAATACTGCCGTTCAAAAATAAATGATAAATGGAGATCCAATCAGAAGTGAGAAGTAAAATCAGACTATGAAAGATAGGAGAATAGAGATGAAATATTACCTTAAAGAATATGTGGATGGATTTAGCCACAGTGGAAGATCAAGTTCCTGGGAGTAAACAAACCTTTATATTCATGGTTCCTACCACCATTAATATGGCTGATGGGTCACGTGGTGGACATAATGCAGGCTTTAGAGTAAGGAAGACCTGGTGTTTAACACTTGTTAGACATTGTTTAGTTGTTTGATCCTGAGCAAGTAACCTAGCCTCCTTCAGTCTCATTTTCTTTAACTATAAAATGAGGCAAAATATAAACCTCAGAGAATTGTAATGAGGATCAAATGAGATAAGGTGTGTCAAGCACTTTGTCAACCTTAAAGCTCTGAATGTCTGCCAGTTATTATTACTATTATACCTGGTATAGTTCATTTTTCATTGGGTAATAACAATTAATTTTCTTTCATATTCTTTTCAAAATACTTAGGTTTCTCCTTTGTTCATTCTGGCTATGAGTTTGGTTTTAATACAGCCTTTCTTTCTTGCTATTTTTGGTTTTCAGCTTTCTCTTTTCTTGCCTATAATTCACCTTGGGGCTCTTCTTCATTCTTTAATTTCCTACTTTTGACTAGCAGAAACTCCCGTGGTTAGACTGCTTGTAAGTCTCAGGGTCTTCATATTGGAGGAGATGACAGTGACCTGGACGTTGGCCTTGCCATAAATTGCCTCCTAACAAATGCAGAGTAAAGTGAACAGAACCAGGAGATAATTGTAAACAGTAAAGAAATATTGTGATGATGACTAACTGTGAAAAACTGAGTTACTCTGAACAGTAGACAGTTCCAAAAGATTATTAATGAAAAATGCTATCCTCTTCCAAAGAGAGAACTATTTAGCACTGAGAGCAAATTAAAGTGTAATTTTCCTCATTTTATTTTGCTTGGTTTTTGTGTTGGTGTGTGTGATATACCTAACAGGGAAATATGCTTTGCATGGTACTATGTGCATGACTGATAGCATATTTCTTGCCTTCTCAGTGGATGGGGGAGTAGGAGAAGGAAGGGAATTTACAATTCAATTTTTTTTAAAGCATGTTAATAATAAATAAACACATTTTTAAAAAGTCATCTCCTAAGGGAGAGTGGCCACAGCTTGATTTTCCTCATACCCAATGCCTCTGCCCTTTTTATTTATTTTTTTATAATTAATTTATTTGCTTTCAGTTTTCAACAATCACTTCCATAAGTTTTATATGTTTCTTCCCTTCCCTTCTAATTCTCTCCCCACAATGGCATGCAATCTTATATGGGTTCTACCTATGCATTCTTATTAAACACATTTTCTCATTAGTTATGTTGTATAGAAGAAATAAAATGAATGGGAGAAATCATGAGAAAAAACCAAATACAATATAATATAAAACAGCAATACAAAGTAAAAAAAAAAATAGTCTTTTTCATTCTGTGTTCTGACTCCATAGTTCTTCCTCTGGATGTGGATAACATTTTGCATTGAGTCCTTTGGAAATGTTTTAGGTCCTTCTATTGGTGTGAACGGCCAAGTCTATCAGAAACAATCCTCTCACTCTATGGCTGTTACTGTGTATCATGATCTGGTTCTGTTCACCTCACTCAGCATCAGTTCAAATAATTCTTTCCAGGTTTTTCTGAAGTCTGCCTGTTCATCGTTTCTTATAGCACAATAGTATTCCATTACATTCACATACTACAACTTCTTCAGGCACTCCCCAATTGATGGCCATCCCCTCAATTTCCAGTTCTTGGTCACCACAAAAAGAACTGCTATAAATATTTTTGTACATGTGAGTCTGGTTCCCATTTTTATGATCTCTTTGGGATAAAGCACAAGAAGTAGTTTGCTGGGTCAAAGGGTATGCACATTTTTATAGTCCTTTGAGCATAGCTCCAATTGCTCTCCAGAAGGGTTGCATCAGCTCACAGCCCCACCAACAATGAATTAATGTTCCAACTCTCCTCCATCTTTTCCAACATTTATCATCTTCCTGTTTTATCGTGTTAGACAATCTGAAAGGTGTGAAGTGGTAGCTCAGAGTTGTTTTATTTTACGTCTCTCTAATCAACAGTGATTTAGAGTATTTTTCATTTGAATAGAAATAGTTTTAATTTCTTCTTCTAAAAAGTGTCTGTTTATATCCTTTAAACACTTATCAATTGGGGAATGGCTTGTATTCTTGTAAATGTAATTCAGTTCTCTATATATTTTAGAAATGAGTCCTTTATCACAGACACTACTTACAAAAATTCTTTCCCACTTTTTTGCTTCCCTCCTAATGTTGGTTGCATTGGTGTTTGTTTGTGCGAAATCTTTTTGATTGAATATAATCAAAATTATCCATTTTGCATTTTATATTGTCTCTACCTATTTTTGGTCATAAATTCCTCCACTTTTTATAAATATGATGGATAAACTATTCCTTACTCCCACAATTTGTTTATAGTATCAGCTTTTATACTCAAATCCTGTACCCATTTGCACTTTATTCTTGTGTATGATGTCAGACATTGATCTATGCCCAGTTTTGGCCACACTATTTTCCAGTTTTCCCCGCAGTTTTTATCAAACAGTGAGTTCTTATCTTAGAAGCTGGGGTCCTTGGGTTTATCAAACAATAGACTGCTATAATCATTGACTACTGTGTCTTGTGTACCTAAGCTATTCCACTGATCTATCCCTCTATTTCTTAGCCATTACCAAGTGGTTTTGATGATTTCTGCTTTAAAACATAATTTGAGATCTGGTATCCCTAGGCCATCTTCCCTACCATTTTTTTTCATTAATTTCTTTGATATTCTGGACCTTTTGTTCTTCCAGATGAATTTTAATATTAATTTTTCTAGGCATAGAAAATAATTTCTGGTAGTCTGATTAGCATGGCAGTGAATAAGTAAACTGATTTACATACAATTGTCATTTCTATTATATTAGCTCAGCCTACCCATGAGCAATTGATGTGTTTTCCATTACTTAGATCTGATTGTATTTGTGTGAAAAATGTTTTGCAATTTTCTACATCCACTCTCTGGGTTTGTTTTAGTAGCTAGAGTCTCAAAGATTTTATAGTGTCTACTGTAGCCTGAAATGGAATTTTTCTATCTCTTGATGTTGAGCTCTGCTAGTAATATATAGAAATGCAGATGATTTATGTGAGTTTATTTTGTATCTTGCAACTTTGCCAAAATTATTTATTATTTCAAGTAGTTTTTTTAGTTGATTCTCTAGGATTCTCTAAGTATATCATCATATCATCTGCAAAGAGTGATAACTTAGTTGCTTCTTTGCCTATTCTAATTCCTTAAATTTCTTTTTCTTCTCTTATTTCTAAAGCTAACATTTCTAGTAACATATTGAACAACAGAGGAGATAATGGACATCGCTATTTCAACTCTGATATTATTGGAAATACATCTTTCTTACCCCTATTACATATAATCATGTTTTATGGTAGATATTACTTATTATTTTGAGGAAGGCTCCATTTATTCCTATGTTCTCCAATGTTTTTATTAGGAATGGGTGTTGCATTTTTTTCAAAAGCTTTTTCTGCATCTATTAAGATAGTCATGTTGTTTCTGTTAGTTTTGTTGTTGATATGATCAATATGTTGATAGTTTTCCCATTATTAAACCAGCCCTCCAGTCCTACCTGATCAAAATATATGATTCTCTTGATAAGTCACTATAATCTTTGTGCTAATATCTTATTTAAAATTTTTGCATCTATACTCATTGGGGAAATTGGTCTATGATTTTCTTTCTCTATTTTGACTCTTCCTGGCTTAGGTATTAGAACCATATTTATATCATAAAAAGAATATGGAAGGACTCTTGTTTTCTTGAGTTAGCTTTTGTACCTCCTTATCCATTTGGCCAATTTTACTTTCTAAGGAGCAGTTGTCTTCAATGAATTCTTTTTTCATTTTGTCAATTGTATTTTTTAAATTATTGGACATTTTTTCTGGTACCTCTCTAATTTGGCTTTTAAAATGCTTCTTGAGCTCTTCCAAGAATGCTTTTTGGGCTTAGGACCAGTTCATATTCCCTTTTAAAGTTTCAGATGTGGGCATATTTTCAGTGCGGTACTCTTCTGAATTCATATTTTCATCTTCTCTGTCCCCATATTAAGATTCTTAGGTCTTTGCTTTCCTGTTTTGCTTCTTGCTCATGGTGATTGCCTTTTTTCTGGCTTTTAAAGTGGATGCCTGCTTCTGGGGCATAAGGGGCTCTGTCCCATGTTTCTTATGCTGGGGGTTTGTGGCCTGATTTCAGACTCTGTGTTTTGTGGCCTCTAGTGTTTTTTTAGCTAGAATCTATATAATGCTACAGCTTACCTGGTGCTGAGTTGGCTGGTGTGTGCCAAGGCTGAGGCCAAGTGAAGTCTTTTTGAGTTTCCCTGGGGTTACACAGAAGCTCCTGGTGTGAGGTGTGGGGAAGTGGTGGTCTGGCCATGGGAGGTCTACCCCTCCCCTAGGGATGAGCTATTGCACAGGCATGCTCAGTGGATGGTGAATCCCATCTGTGCTGGTGTCTTCCAAATTCCACTAGCAGTGCTAAGGCTCTCCTGGGGTCCTGGTGTTGGTGCTTATTGCCTCCACTGTTCTCGCCCAGCCTTTTCTACTGGACCAGTGAGGAGGTGCTTGCTAGGATGCTTCTGGTCCTGCATTGGTCCCCTTCAGCCTAGAGTTGAAGTAAGAAATACCCTACCCATGGATCTCTCTAGCCTCCTGAGCTAAAAGATTGCTTACCCCTTGGTTCCACTATTCCAGGATTTTTCTTGGGGAAATATTCTCTGGGTTGTTGAGGTCAGCAAGGGATAGGTGAGAGCACTTACAGTTGAGTCTGTCATCTTGGCTCCTGGAAGCTCAAGTAGGTGACTTTCAAATATTTAGTCTGTGGGCTGATCATCTCAGGAGTGACTGCAGCTGCTGCCACAGTCCCTGCACTTCTCTTTCACTCAGTTTTGCTGGACTCCTGTCTGGTGCCTGGGAGGCTAGGGAATCTGCAATGCCACTTCTGATTCAGTCTGTCTGGGGCTGGTCCCACTCTATGGTGACGGTTGAATTTTTGCTAGTGCAGCCTACACACTCTGAGCTCCCCCAATCAGGGACAACAGTTTCTTTCTGTTAACCTTCTGAACTGTCCTGGACTGGGACAAGCCACATTCCGTTTCATAGTGGATTCTGATGCTGAAATTTGTTCACATTCACTTTTTAGGGGTATCTTCAGGAGTTTGTGGCAGAGTTCAGGTGAGTCTGAACTTTTACTCCACCATCTTTTTTTTTTTTAATTTAAAAATATTCCTCTTATTCTAAACCTAAGAAATAAAACAAGCATTTTCATAAGATAATAATATAAAAATGATTGCACATGAAACTTCCAATCTATTATGTGCAAAATGCTATTCTTTTAAAATATATAATAAAATTATCATGTAATTTTTTTTTCCTTTTCTCCTTGATCCCTACCCTAGTGATGGCCACAAATTTAAGAATTTTAATTGAAATTGAAAAACATTTCCAAAAATATGAACTGTTTAGATTAGCAGAAGAGGAAATAAATATGTAAGTGGACCTACTTTAGGAAAAAAAAATGAACAAGGCATAAATGAATTTCCTAACAAAAAGCATGAGGAACAAACAAATTTACAAGTAAATTCTATCAAACAAATAAAGAAAAACTAACTCCAATATTAATGCTTTTTTTGAATAATCGACAAAGAATGTGTCTTATCAAACTCCATTCATGAAACAAATATGATACTGCTCCTGCCCTTCTAATCTTTGATTGTGACTACCATCAACACTTTCCACTCTTCTCCCTCCTGCTTCAGTATTTGTCTTCTCAGGGTATCAAGAGAATTAGTGCAGAAACACTGTTGTGATAGACCCCACAACTAAACAAGGAGTTACAGGAGTACAAGCTTTCTTGTTCTCATTCTAGCCAGTATAAGACTGCAACTGGGATTAAAAGGGCTGAATTAAATTTATTTGTAAATTCGTGCTAATTTTTTTTTGTTAATTGTTGTTAATCTGTGAGGTTTTTACCTTATGAGGCATTTCTACTTAGTTTGCAGTATACTTAGAGCTAGGTCCCAGATTAGTGTGAATAATGACTCTGATGAAGTGACTGCATATATTCAAATTTGGACTATTTGAAAATTATGATTATGTAAAACATGGTAATTGCTTCCAAAGTAATGATAATATGCAGTGCAAATTTGAGTAATGCGACTACTTCTTGGTATTCATTATTCGCAGTAATTGAATTTACAATGCATTCTGTATCTGGCACATAAGTCCTTCTGAGGATTTGGGGTTGGAAATTTTTTCAGAAGCCAACTGCTCTTAGTTTAATTGTAGCATTTTTAGAAAAGTAGTATTTATTTTCTAGGGAGGAAAGGGAAAAGGCAAGGGGAAGGGAAGAGAGAAAACCCGTATAACGTATATACATCATCAAGTAAAGTAAATGTCCAAATTGGCTGTATCCAAAAACGTATGTCTCATTCTACATCTTGAACCAACTTTCAGTTAAGAGATCAATAATATACTTCATCTTTCACCCTCTGGAATTATGATTTGATATCACATTGATTGAGTTCTCAAGTCTTTTAAAGTTACCCTTTTTTATAATGTTTCTGTTACAGTTTAATCATTTGTTGCAACATAATAATATTTCATTTCATTTCATAATAATATTCTATTCATATACTATAATTTATTTAGCCATTCTTCAATAGGTTGGCACCCTATTAGTGTCTAAATTTTTTGCTCTTCCAAAAAGAACTGTTATAAATGTTTTTGTGCATACATACATCTTTCCTCCTTCATTAATTTCTGTGAGGTATATACTTAATAGTGATATTACAGGGACAAAGGTTATTTGCAGTTTAGTGACCTTGGTAGCATAATTAAAAATTGTTTTGCAGAACTGTACCAAGTTATAGCTTCATCAAAAGCACATTGGTTTACTTGTTTCCCCATATTCTCTCTATCTCTCTCCATATGTATGTATGTATGCGTGTATGTATGCATGTATGTATCTTTGTCAAGCTGATGACTATGAGTTAGAATTGACTTAACTGGCACTTCACTAAGAGTTATTTGAACCTCTTTTTATACAGTTGTCCTTTCATCCTTTCATTATTTATCTATTAGGAAATAGCTCTTTTTCTTTTCAATTTGAATCCATTCCGTGTGTGTGTGTGTGTGTGTGTGTGTGTGTGTACACAAGATGTTTAGCAGGGAAGTCTGCTATAAAGATTTTTCTACCCAGTTGTCTCCTCTAATTTAAGTGCATTGCTTTACTTGTACAAAACTAAAATTTTATGTAATTTTAATTTTCCATGATATTTTCTGTGATCTGCCCTATTGTTTTTTTTTTAGTCATAACATCTTCCATTCATCTATCTGATAGGTAATTTCTTCCTTTTTTATGGTATCAACTTTTATGCCTGTCATTTGGAGCTTAACTTGGTATATGATGTGAGTTGTTAGAAGACCAATTATTCTGTCATATGCTGGTCAAATGATCTTACATAAAAGAAATAACATGAATAGCTTGATAGCTTAAAATGCTCATGGCTTTTCTCATAATTGGAATTTGTGTATAGAGATAGAGATAATAGACAGAAAGAGATAGAAATGTGAGGGAGTTTATTTTTCATCCTTTCTTCTCTTTAGAGGATTGTAATTTAGGATTGTAAATTCTAAAGGAAAGGAAATTTTGTTTTCCTTCATATAATATCACTATATTAGGTAATAATACCTTTTAAAACTTTGACTTTTGCAGATCAAAATCATCCTTAGGTGATGACACTTTTAATGAGGACAGGTATATGGAGAACAGAAAAAAAAAGCTAGAGATGTGTATTTCAGTCAAAACAAATAAGAAAAGGCACAAAAGCAATTTTGCTTTGCTCACAGTATAGCATTATTCTTGATGTGGGCATGCCATGCTGGGCAGTCCTTTACCAGTGTCTCCTATGTCATGCAGTTGATTCCAAAGTTCATAGAATGCCAACCACAGAGTTAGAATGCCTGCATTTAAGCCCTACCTCTGAAACTTATAAAGTCATATCATTTGACTTTTGAGTGACACAAGCAACTCTCTAATTTTTTTTTTTTGGGGGGGGGTGCAGAGCCAAGATGGCAAAGTACAGACAGCAGCCTAGCTAAACTCCCCCAGCATTCCCTTCCAAACAACTTTAAAATAACTTCATAAAACAAATTTTAGAGTAGCAGAACCAACAAAATCTGGAGTGAGACATATTTCTAGCCTAAAACAACTCAGGAGATCGGGAAGAAAGGTCTGTAACACTGGGGTGGGGGCCAACCCAGAAAATGGCAGTAGCACAAGCAGTGAACCCTAGAGGAAGCTGTGATAGTGGCAGAAGCAACAGAAGGTTCAAAGACTCACAGCTCAGTGGTGGTAATGGAGTTGTAGCACTAGTCAGAAACTCCTTTGCTAACACTGGTTGCAGCTGGCACTGATTAGCATCTATATTGCCCATACATATTTCTGAGTTACAGTTCTACGGCAAAGAGAAGCATTTATGGTCAGTTAGTAACAAGGAAGCAGGAGTCCTGGTATCAGTTCTAAGGCAGAAGGGACAGTTAGTGCTTGTGGCCACAAGAGCAGGGGATTGACCATAGATCCGTTACCAAAAGGAGTTCTAGTGCTTGTTACTGAAGTGGAACAGGGATCCTTTCTAGGTAAAGACCAGATCAAAAACCAGGAAAGCAGTGACTACACCTCTTCCCATAGCATAAACTTGGAAACACCAAAAGCTTGCAGACACACAGAAATAATTCTGAGAAGAATAGCATGAAAAAGCCTGAAGACTGGAACAGTGTGTTCCAATCCCCAAATGAGCAGCACTCAACTTTAACATAAAATTAAAATTTGAGAAACAGGCTAAAAAATGTGCGAACAACAAAAAGTGAACTTGACTATAAAAAGGTACTATGGTAGCAGGGAAAATCAATGGTTAAGATATCAACACAGAAGATAACAATGTGAAGGGAAAATAAAAGCTAAGTCTCAAAGAAAAAAATGTTGATTGGACACAAGCCAAACAAGAATTCTGAGAAGTGTTTAAGAAAGAAAGAGGGTTGGAGCCAAGATGGTAGAGTAGAAAGACAGACCTGCTGTAGCTCTCCTCCCATAGCCCATAAAATACCTATAAAAATGCTTCTAAATAAATTCTAGAATAGCAGAAGTCACAAAATGACAAAGCAAAAGAGATTTCTAGCCCGATAAAGCCTAGAAGGCCAGCAGGAAAGGTCTATAGCACTGGTCCAGGAGCAGAGCACAATCCACAGAGAGCAGAATAGCCCTGGCCCTGGCATGCACAGGACCAGAGCAGATTTCTGGGTGCAGAATCATGGACAGCAGCTCTGGTTCCCAGATTTCTCAACCCATAAATGCCAAAGACAGCATCAAACATCAGTGAAAAAGCTCCTTCACTTGGGTGAGAAGGGAGCAAGGTCGTGCCCTAGCCTTGGCCCCAGGCAGCAGTAGCAGCCATTTTGGAGCCCTCAGGTTAAAGACCCTGCAGGAATTGAGCTGCTGGTCTGGATCTCAGCCCTGAGTGGCTGTCCTGGGATGAGGAGGAGCACTTCATGGTGGAGCTGGTGGGAATACTACTCACAGATCCTGGGCAGAAGAGTGCTTGTGGTTGCTCCCAGACAAGAGCACAGGTCAGGAGAAGAGTAAATTCCTCTCCCTTGATTGTGCCACCTTGGAAGAACTGAGAACTTACAGGACCCTAGAGTATACACTCCACTCGACAAATGACTCAAAAGTCAAGGAACCTATTGGAAAAGGGGAAAAAATAAGCCTATGGAAGTTTACTTTCCTGGTGAACAGGTATTTTCTTCCATCCTTTCAAATGAGAAAGAAAAATGCATACCATAAGAGGAAGAGTAAAAGTCAAGGCTTCTACAACCAAAACCTCTAAAAAAATATTCAATGGTCTCAGGACATGGAAGAGCTCAAAAAGGATTGTGAAAATCAAGTAGGAGAGGTAGAGAAAAACTTGGGATGAGAAATGAGAGTGATACAAGAAAATCATGAAAAGTGAGTCAACAGCCTGCTAAAGGAGACCCCCCAAAATGCTGAAGAAAATAACACCTTTAAAAATAGAATAAGCCAAGTAGCAAAAGAGATCCAAAAAGCCAATAAGGAGAAGAATGCTTTAAAAAGCAGAATTATTCAAATGCAAAAGGAGGTTGAAAAGCTCACTGAAGAAAATAGTCCTTTAAAAATTAGAATGGAGCAGATAGAAGCTAATGACTCTATGAGAAACCAAGAAATTACAAAAGAAAACCAAAAGAATGAAAAAATTTGAGACAATGTGGAATATCTCATTGGAAAAACAATTGACATGGAAAATAGATCCAGGAGAGACAATTTAAAAATTATGGGACTACCTGAAAGCCATGATCAAAAAAAAAAGAGCCTAGGCATCATCTTTCATGAAATTATCAAGTAAAACTAACCTTATATTCTAGAGCCAGATGGCAAAATAAATATTAAAAGATTCCACTGATCACCTCATGAAAGAGATCCCCAAAGGAAAATTCCTAGGAATATTGAAGCCAAATTCCAGAGTTCCCAGATGAAGAAGAAATAATTCAAGTATTGAGAAATGCAATTAGAATAACACAAGATCTAGTAACTTCTACATTAAGGGATTGAAGGACTTAGAATATGATATTCCAGAAATCAAAGGAATTAGGATTAAAATCAATAATCACCTACCCAGCAAAACTGAGAATAATACTTCAGGGGAAAAATAGACGTTCAATGAAATAGAGGACTTTCAAGAGTTCTTGATAAAAAGACCAGAGCTGAATAGCAAATTTGTCTTTCAAACACAAGAATCAAGAGGAGTATGAGAAGGTAAACAGGAAAAATAAACCACAAGGGAGTTATTAAAGTTGAACTGTTTATGCTTCTACATGGAAAGATAATATTTTTCACTCTTGAAACTTTTCTTAGTGTTTGGGTAGTTGGAGGGATGATAGATAGATGGATAGATAGATAGATAGATAGATAGATAGATAGATAGATAGATAGATAGATAGATAGATAGATAGATGATAGATAGATAGATAGATGATAGATAGATAGATGATAGATAGATAGATAGATAGATAGATAGATAGATAGATAGATAGATAGATAGTTAGATAGATAGATAGATAGATAGATAGATAGATAGATAGATAGATAGATAGATAGATAGATAGATAGATGTAGATATATAGACAGAGGGCACAGGGTAAGTTGAATCACAAGGGATGATATCTAAAAAATAAAATAAAGGGGTGAGAGAGGAATATATTGGGAAGAGAGCAGGAGAAATGTAATGGGGCAAATTATCCCTCATAAAAGAGGCCAGAAAAAGCTTTTTCAATGGAGGGGAAAAGGGGGGGGGGTGAGAGGGAAAAAGTGAAGCTTACTCTCATCATATTTGGCTTAAGGAGGGAATAACATGCACACTCAATTTGGTATGAAAAATCAATCTTACACTATAGGAAAGTAGGGGACAAGGGCATAAGTAAGGTATGTGGGTGGTGATAGAACGGAAGGCAAATGGAAGGAGGAAGTAATTAGAAGTAAATGCTTTTGGGGAAGGGAGGGGTGTGATAGAAGGGAGGGCAGATTGGAAGAAGGGGTAATCAGAATGCATGGTGTCTTGGTGTGGGAGGAGGGGAGAGATGGGGAAAAATTTCAAACTCAATATCTTGTGGAAATGAATGTTAAAAAATACATAAAGTTTCAAAAAAGGAAAAAATAAGAGTGGTAGAGGAAAATATGTGAAAATGAATGAGAGTGATACAAGAAAATTATGAAAATAAAATTAACAACTTGGTAAAAGACGCACCAAAAATGCTGAAGAAAATACTACCTTAAAAAAAAAAAAAAAAAGAATTGGCCTAATGTTAAAAAAGGTTAAAAAAATAATTGAAGAAAAAAAATTCCTTAAAGAGCAGAATTATTAGCTGGGAGGGGTGGGAGTAGGGGCAGGTGGAGCCAAGATGACAGAGTAGAAGCAGGGACCTGCTAGAGCTCTCTTCCTAAATCCTTCAAAAAAAAACCTGTAAGAAATGAATCTATACCAATTTCTAGAGCTGCAGAAGTCACAAATGACAGGCTGAAGCAAATTTCCAGCCCAAGACAATCTGGAAAGTCAACAGATTGGATCTATTGCAGTCAGTTGGGAATGGAGTGCAGTTCAGCATGAGCCATGCCTACATGGACAGAGGTGGAGCAGACCTTAGGGGACTGAATCACTGATGGCAGCTGCAGTTTCCAGACTTCTCAACCCACAAACAACAGACAGCTAAGAAGATCAGAGGAAAGGGTCTCTCACCTGACTGAGAGGGAAAGCTGGTCTGGTCCCAGGCCCAGGCCCAGCTCCAGACCCAGCCCTGACCTGAGCCTCAGGGAAGCAACAGCCACTTCTTAAATGGAGGCTGCTTATGGAGCCTCTCACTTAACAAAGAGGTCAAAAGTGAAGTAATTGGCTGGGGAAATGAGCAAATGGTGGAGAAAAGAAACAGACTACAGATTCTTACTTTCTCAATGAAGATGTGTTTTCTTAAATCATTGGTGATGAGGAAGATCAAAACATACAAACAGAAGAAGAGAACAAAGTCAAAACTCTTGCATCAAAATCCTCTAAGAAAAGTGTGAATTAATCTCAGGCTATCAAAAAATATTTTGAAAATCAAATAAGAGAAGTAGAGGAAAAATTGGGAAGAGAAATGAGAGTGATGCAAGAAAATCATGAAAAATGAGTCAACACCTTGCTAAAGGAAACCCAAAAAATGCCGAAGAAAATAACAACTTTAAAATTAAACTAACCCAAATGGCAAAAAGAGGTCCAAAAAGTCAAAGAGGAGAAAAATTCCTTAAAAAGAAGAATGGGAGAAATGGAAAAAGAGGTCCAAAGATGCATTGAAGAAAATAATTTCTTAAAAATTAGAATGGAGAAAATGGAAGCTAATGACTATATGAGAAATCAAGAAATTTTAAAACAAAACTAAAAGAATGAAAAAATAGAAGACAATATGAAGTATCTCATTGGAAAAGTAACTGACCTGGAAAATGGATCCGGTGGAGATAATTTAAAAATTATTGGTTGAGGATTTCTGGTTCTGGGAGCCAAGATGGTGGAATGATGGGTAATTGCTATCTCCCTCCCCTTGTTGACCTTTACGAGCCCAGAGAATATCTCCCTGGGAAATCCCTGGAACAGTGGGAGCAGCAGAAGGGGTAAATAGACTCACAGCCTGTGAGGCTAGAAAGATTGCTAAGGAGGATTCCTCTTGCTGTGGCCAAAGGTGACCAGTGCAGGACCAGAGCTGTCCCAGACAGCCCCAACTCAACAAACCAAGAGAAGATCCTGAACCCCAGGGGAATGAAGCCAGCAACTGCCAACACCATGACCCCAGGCATGCCTCAGCACCCCAGTGAAATCAGGAAGACACTAGTGCAGACAGCTGAGCCTGCCTATGGTCTTGCTAAGCAGAGGAGTCTCTACAGTCCTGACCACCTCTCCCCCACTCTTAAGGAACCAGTTTCAGGGAAAACCCAAGACGACCTTACCTGACCTCTGCTTTCAAACATGAGTCAGCTCAGCACCAGGTAAGCTGCACCATTTTAGTTTCCAGCTGAAAAACAAGAGGCCATGATACACAAAGTCTCAACTTTTAGGCACAAGAACTGTGTGACAGAGCTCCCTGTGCTACAGATGCAGAAATATACTTTACAAGCCAGGAAAAGGGTTACTATCATGAGTAAGAAGCAAAGTAGAAAAGAAAAGACCAAACAATCTTTCTATGGAGACAAAGACCAAAACACAAATACCAAAAAGGTCAACACTGAGATTGTACTCCCATCTGAAATTTCAGAAGGGAATATGAACTGGTCTGAAGAACAAAGAACCTTATTGGAAGAGTTCAGGATTTTAAAACCCAAATTAGAGAAATAGAAGAAAAACTGGCCAATGATTATAAAAAGATGAAAAAAGAATTGACTGAGGAGAACAGTTTCTTAAAAAGGAAAATTGGACAAATGGAAAAGGAGGTATAAAACCTAACTGGTGAAAATAACTCCTTAAAAGGAACAATTGGACAGATGGAAAAGGAGATGCAAAAGATAACTGAAGAAAACAATTTGATAAAAATAGAATCTGGCAAGTAGAAGTTAATGAATCTATGAGCCATCAAGAATCAGTCAAACAGAATCTAAAGAACGAAAAGATAGAAGAAAATGTAAAATATCTAATTGGAAAAACAACTGACCTGGAAAATAGATCCAGGAGACTAAAATCTAAGGATTATTGGTCTACCAGAAAGCCATGTTGAAAAAAGAGCCTGAACAATATTCAAGAAATCCTCAAGGAAAATTGCCCAGCAGTCCTAGACCCATAGGGCAAAATGTTTATGGAAAGAATCTACTGTTCACCTCCTTAAAGGGACCCCAAATGAAAAACACCAAGGAATATTGTTGCCAAATTCCAGAACAATCAAGTGAAGGAGAAAATAATGCAGGCAGCCAAAAAGAAACAATTCAAATATCGAGGAGCTACAGTCTGGATCGCACAGGACTTTGCAACTTCTACATTAAAAGACTGAAGGAATTAGAATACGATATTCCATAAGGAAAAGGATCTGGGACAACAACCAAGGATTAATTGCCCAGCAAAGTTGAGCATAGTATTTCAGGCAAGGACATGGACATTCAGTGAAATAAGGGATTTCCAGACCTCCCTGATGAAAAGGCAGAACTCAAATTTCATCTTCAAACGCAGATCTCAAGAGAGGCATAAAAAGTAAACAGGGGGAAAAAAAGCTTGTTACACAATATGGGTAAACTGTTTACATCCCTATAAGATAAGATGACTTGTTAATCTTGAGAACTGTATATTTGTTATGAAACATAAAAGGAATATACATAGACAGAGGGAGTGGGTATAAATTAAAAGATGTGCTTATAACAAATGTGATTTAAGGGTGCAAAGGGAAAAATGAGAGATATGAAAAGGAAGAAGCAGAAAAAAATAAATTTCACCACAAGAAGAGGCACAAAAATATATTACAGTAGAGGGAATGGGGGAGGGAGACAAGCATTGTTTGACTGGTACTCTCATCTGACTGGATTCAAGAAGGGTCCAACAAACTCAGTTAAGTATAGAAATACAATTAGCTCTATAGGCAGTAGGAGGGGAAAGGGGAAGAAAAAGGAGGGGAAGCTAAAAGGCAGAGAAGAAGCAGTAAGGGAAAAGGGGATAAAAAGGGAGGGGGGCTGAAGGAAGAGAGAGAAGACTGAGGGAGGTAGTGGTCAAAATTTAAAACTCTATTGTAGAGGGGAAGGGAGAAGAGAGAACTAAAAGCATAAACAAGGAGAAAGGAGATAGAGGGAAAGACACAGATAGTAATCATAACTGTGAATGTGAATGGCATGAACTCTCCCATAAAAGGGAGAGTGATAGCAGAATGGATTAAAAACCATAATCCAACAATATGTTGCTTACAAGAAACACAACTGAAATGGGGCATACACACAGGGTAAAGGAAAAAGGTTGGAGCAGAATATTTTGTGCTTCAGGTGATGTAAGAAAAGCAGGGGTAGCAATCCTAATCTCAGTCAAAGCACAAGCAGAAATAGATCTAATCAAAAGAGATAAGGAAGGAAAATATATCCTGCTAAAAGGCACCGTAGAAAATAATGCAATTTCATTACTAAACATATATGCCCCAAGGGGTATAGCATCCAAGTTCTTAGAGTAGAGGTTAAGGGAGTTAAAGGAAGAAACAGTCAGCAAAACTATACTAGTGGGGGACCTCAACCTCCCCCTCTCTAAACTTGATAAATCTAAAATAGATAAGAAAGAAGTTAAGGAGGTGAATAAAACTCCAGATGAGGTAGATATGATAGCTCTCTGGAGAAAATTGAATGCGAATAGAAAGGAATATATATTTTTCTCAGTGGTACATGGCACATATACAAAAACTGACCATGTACTAGAGCACAAAACCTTTACAATCCAGTGCAGAAAGGCATAGATAGTCAATGCATCCTTCTCAGATCATAATGCAATAAAAATTAAATGTAATAAAAGGTCATGGAAAGATAGACCAAAAATTAATTGGAAAGTAAATAATCTAATCCTAAAGAAGGAGTAGGTTAAACAACCAATCATAGAAACAATCAATAATTTCATTCAAGAGAATGGCAATAATGAGACAACCTACCAAATCTTATGGGATGCTGCAAAAGCAATTGTTAGGGGAAGTTTTATATCTTTGAATGCCTACATGAATAAAATAGAGAAAGAAGAGATCAATGAATTAGGTATGTAGCTGAAAAAGCTCGAAAAAGAACAAATTGAAAATTGCCAAGTAAATACCAAATTAGAAATAATGAAAACCAAAGGAAGATTAATCAAATTGAAATTAAGAAAACTATTGAACTAATAAATAAAACTAGGAGTTGGGTTTATGAAAAAAACCAATAAAATTGAAAAACTTTTGGTCAATTAGATCAAAAAAAAAGAAAACCAAATAACCAATATCACAAATGAAAAGGGTGAACTCACCTCCAATGAGGAGGAAATTAATACAGTAATAAGAAATTACTTTGCACAACTCTATGCCCATAAATTTGACAATCTAAATGAGAAGCCTGATTATTTTTAAAGATATAAATTGCCCAGATTAACAGAAGAGGAAGTTGAATATTTAAATTATCCCGACTTGGAAAAAGAAATTGAACAAGCCATCAATGAACTCCCTAGGAAAAAAATCTCCAGGATCAGAAGGATTCACAAGTGAATTCTATCAAACATTTAAAGAACCATTAATTCCAATACAATATAGATTATTTAGGAAAATTGGTGAAGGAGTCCTGCATGATACAAATATGATTTTGATACCTAAACCAGGAAGAGCCAAAACAGAGAAAGAAAATTATAGACCAATTTCTGTAATGAATACTGATGCAAAAATTTTAAATAATGCAGGGCTGGTTCAATATTAGGAAAATTTTTAACATTATTGATCAGATCAACAACAAAACTAACAGAAACCAAATGATTATTTCAATAGATACAGAAAAACTTTTGACAAAATACAATACCCATTGCTATTGAAAACACTGGAGAATGTAGGAATAAATGGAGCTTTCCATAAAATAATAAGCAGTGTCTACCTAAAACTTTTAGCAAGCATTCTATGCAATGGGGATAAGTTAGATGCATTTCCAGTAAGATCAGGGGTGAAACAAGGATGTCCATTATCACCACAATTATTCAATACAGTAGTAGAAATGTTAGCTGTAGCAATGACAAGGAAAAGAAATTGAAGGTATTAGAATAGTCAAAGAAGAAACTAAGTTATCACTCTTTGCACATGCTATGATGATATACTTAGAGAATCCCAGAGAATCAAATACAAAACTACTTAAAATAATAAACGACTTTGGCAAAGTTGCAGGTTACAAAATAAACCCTCACAAACCTTCTGCATTTCTGTACATTACTAACAAAACCCAACAGCAAGAGATAGAAAGAGAAATCCCATTTAAAGCTAAGGTAGACACCATAAAATATTTGGGAGTCTACTTGCCAAAACAAACCCAGAGACTATATGAAAACAATTCCAAAACACTTTTCACTCAAAGAAAGTCAGACCTAAGTAAGTGGAAAAACATGAGTTGCTTGTAGGTGGGTCAAGCCAATATAATAAAAATGATAATTCTACCTAAATTAATTCACTTATTCAGTACCATACCAATAAAACTATCAGGTAATTATTTTGTAGAGCTAGACAAAATAATATCATAATTCATCTGGAAGTACAAAAGGTCCAGAATATCAAGGGAACTAATGAAAAGAAATGCTAGGGAAGGTGACTTAGCTCTACCAGATCTCAAATTGTATTATAAACCATCAATTATCAAAATCACTTGGTATTGGCTAAGAAACAGAGAGGTAGATCAGTGAAACAAGTTAGGTACCCAAGTCACAGTAGTCAATGAATATAGTAATCTACTGTTTGATAAACCCAAATACACCAGCTTCTGGGCTAAGAACTCACTGTTGAACAAAAATTGCTGGGAAAACTGGATAATAGTGTTGCAGAAAATAGGCATAGACCAATGCCTGACACTGTACACAAGAATAAAGTTCAAATGGGTCCATAATCTAGGTATAAATATTGATACTGTAAGCAAACTAGTGGAGCAAGGAAAAGTGTATTTATCAGATTTGTGGAGAAGATAAGAATTTTTGACTAAACAAGAGATAGAAAACATTATGAATTACAAAATGGATAATTTTGTTTACATTAAATTGAAAAGTTTTTGCAAAAACAAACCCAATACAACCAAGATTAGGAGGGAAGCAGAAAACTGGGAAAGAATTTTTGCAACTAGGTCTGTGATAAAGGCCTCATTTCTAAAATATAGAGAACTGAGTCAAATGTACAAGAATACAAGTCATTCCCCAGTTGATAAATTGTCAAAGGATATGAACAGGCAGTTTTCAGAGGAAGAAATTAAAGATATCTATAGTCATATGAAAAAATGCTCCAAATCACTATTGATTAGAGAGATGCAAATCTAAGCAACTCTGAGATATCATATCACAACTATCAGATTGGCTAACATGACAAAGCAGGATGATGATAAATATTGGAAAAGATGTGGGAGATTTCGAACACCAGTTCATTGTTGGTGGAGCTGTGAGCTGATCCAACCATTCTGGAAAGCAATTTGGAACTAAGCCCAGAGGGTTCAAAAGTGTGCATACCCTTTGGCCTAGCAATACTGCTTCTAAGACTGTATCCTCATCCGATCATAAAAATGGGAAATGGTCCCACATGTACAAAAATATTTACAGCAGCATTCTGTATGGTGGCCAAAAACTGGAAATCAAGGGGATGCCTATCATTTGAGGAATGGCTCAATAAATGTGGTATATGAATGTAATGGAATACTATTTTGTTATAAGAAATGATGAAAAGGAAGACTTCAAAGAGGCCTGGAAAGACTTATATATGAACTGATGCTGAGTGAAAGGAGCAGAACCAGTAGAACTTCATACACAGTAACAACCACAGTGTGAGAGGATTTTCCCTGGTAGACATTACAATGCAAAGACTTAAAAAATTCCCAATGGCCTCTTAAGGCAAAATGCCTTCCACATCCAGAGAGAGAACTATGGAATTCGATCACAGAATATAGCAGATCATTTTCTTTTGTATTATGATTTGGTTTATTTTATGATTTCTCCCATTTATTTTAATTCTTCTATGCAACATGGTTAAAGTGAAAATGTGTTTAGAAGGAATGTTATGTGTAGAACCTATAAAAAATTGCATGTTATCTTAGGGAGGGAGGTTGGAGGGAGAGGGAAAGAAGGGGAAGGGAAGGGAAAAAAAATCTAAGTTATATGGAAGTGGTTGTAGAACACTGAAAATAAATAATAATAAAAGAAAAATTTATTGGACTACCCTAAAGACATGATCAAAAAAAAATATCCTAGATATCATCATTCAAGAAATTATCAAGGCAACTGCCCTGATATTCTAGAACCAGAGGTTAAAATATAAATGAAAAGTAACCACCAATCACATCCTGAAAGAGATCACAAAAGGAAAACTAGGAATATTTTAGCCAAATTTTAGAGTCCCCAAGTCAAGGAGAAAATATTACAAACAGCCAGAAAAACAGCTCAAGTACTGTGGAAACACAATCATGTTAACACAGGATCTAGCAGTTTCTAAACTAAGGGATAATAGGGCTTAGAGTATGATATTTAAGAGGTCAAAGGAGATAGGATCAAAACCAAGAATCATCTACCCAGAAAAACTGAATATAATACTTCAGGGGACAATATGAAACTTCAGGGAAATAGAGTACTTCCAAGCATTCTCATTGAAAAGACCAGAGCTGAATAGAAAATTTGACCTTTAAATACAAGAATCAAAAGAAACATGAAAAGATAAACTGGAAAGAGAAGCCATAAGGGAGTCATTAAAGTTGAACTGTTTACATTCCTGTGTGGAAAAATGATATTTGTAACTCATGAGACCTTTCTTAGTATTATGGTAGTTATGTTTATATATACATATACATGTGTATGTATGTGTGAATGTGAGTGTGTGTGTGTGTGTGTGTGTGTGTGGCACAGGGCGAACTGAATATGAAGGGATGATATCTTAAAAAAGAAAATTAAGTGTTGAGAGGAATGTACTGAGAGAGAGAGAGAGAGAGAGAAAGAGAGAGGGAAGAAAATAGGAGAAAAGCACAGTAATAATAACTGTGAATATAAATGGTATGAGTATGCCAATAAAAAGGAAGGAGATAGCAAAATGAATTAGAAACAAGACACAAACAATACATTGTTTACAAAAGATATACTTGAAACAGAAAGTTATATAGAGAGTTAAAATAAAGGGCTGGAGCAAAATCTACTATTCTTCAGCTAAAGTACAAAAAAGTGCAAGGGTAGCAATGACAATCTCAGACAAAGCAAAAACTAAAAATAGACATAATTAAAAGATAATTAGGGAACTATATTTTGCTAAAAGTTTTCATAGAAGATGAAGCGATATCAAAAAGGAAAATTCGCAGTAAGTTTCTCTGATGAAGACCCAAAATTATAAAGAATTCAGTCAAATGTATAAAAGTAAAAGCCATTCTCCAACTTATAAATGGTCTAAGGATATCAACAGGTAGCCTTCAGAAGAAGAAATCCAACTGTTCTATAGTCATATTAAAATGCTCTAAATCACTATTGATTAGAGAAATGCAAATGAAAACACCTCTGGGGAGCTTATACCTTTCAGAAATAGGTATGCACCTATCTTATACCTATCAGAAATGACAAATGCTGGAGGGGATGAAGGAAAATATTTTCACTAATAAAAGGTTGGTGGAGTTGTGAGCTGGTCCAATCATTCTGGAGAACAATTTGGAACTATGCATACCCTTTGACCTAGCAATACCAGGTGTGTACAATACCAATACTAGGTGTGTACCCCAAAGAAAAATAAAAGGACTTAAATGCACAAAAATGTTTATAGCAGCTCTTTTTTGGTGGCAAAGAAAAGGAAATTAAGGGATGCTCATCAATTGTAGAATGACTGAATAAGTTGTGGCATATGATTGTGATGAAATAATATTATGTTATAAGAAATTATAAAGGTTCTGGGTTCTGAAAAAGAAAAGAAATCCCAACATGGCAATACCTATGTGAACTCATGCAAAGTGAAGTAAGAATAATAAGGAAATTATTGTGCACAGCTAATGGCTATGTTGTAATGATGATCAGCTGTGAAAAACTTGGCTACTCTAACTGCTAGTAGTGTAAGACAATTCCAAAGCACTCATAATGAAAAAATTCTGTTCACTTCTGGAATGAGAACTGATGAACTCTGAATAAAAACAGAAGTATCAATTTCATGCTTTTTTTTGCTTTTTTGTGATATGGCTAATGTGGAAGGATGTTTTGCATGATTTCATTTGTACAACTGATAATAATTTGCTTGTCTTCTCAGTGGAGGGGAGTGGTGAAAGCAAGGGAGAGAATTTGGAGCTCAATTTTTAAAAGGAAATAAAATTAAAAATAAGCAAATATATTTAAAAGACTATAAGTCCTAAGAGAAAAAAGAGGAAGAAGAGAAGATGGAGGAAGAGGAAGGAGGAAAAAGAAGGAAAATAAGGGAACAAGAACAACTCTTTTCTGGGAGTAATTATTTCTTTTGAATAATTTATACAGTTAACAAAATGACATTGTATACTGAAATGTCGAACCAGTCATATGGAATCTGCAACCCATTTAAAAATGGTTTGGGGGTGTTGTATTTTTTTTATTGTGGTGTAGCTCTTTTTTTGTGGACACCGTTTATGTTGTTGTTAGGCATAGGATTGCCTGGTAAAGAACTATAAGTGACTGGCATTGTGGGAGTTGGCTGGTTGATAATTATAGGAGTGCCTCCCTAATCAAGCATTCCAAATTTGTACTTGTAAGCATTCTAGATACATACTACACCAAACCATTCTCTCTTCCCAGGAATCTTGGATTAGATGGTGCCTTCACTTTTTGTGCCATCTCAGTCCAAAATGTAGCACCAACAGCTATTTCAAAGTGGTAAAGACAGGATAGGTGTTGGAGGAAAAACAGAGATATACTAAGAAAAAAATGGGCAGTGTTTAACAAGGTAGTAGTCCCAGACCAGACACAAACAGACAGAAACATGTGTGTACCTGTATACATACATATATACACAATGACAGAAAAGAATGAGATCATTCCTTGGTGTGGACAAGATAATAGGAGAACTGTATCTCTTCTTTTTTTCAAAGAGGACTCACATCACGTTCATTTTTGTTAATGGTGTGTGGGACTGGAGGACCCTGCTCCACCAAGCTGATGACAAGTAAACAATCATGAAGACCTCATAATAAAAACATAGAATATTCACAGAGAACTCTAGGCAAAATCTCCCAACGCTTGAGGTGATAAGTGAACTGTGTATCTAATACACAGGTATATTACATCATATCAAATAGAACCATACTTTGTCAAGACCCCTGTGTATGTTATGCATTATTCAGTTTTTATCAAGCTTTATTTCGTTTTTTCATATTTTGACACTGGACCTGTCCAGTTCTCCTTTGTTAGAACAAGCTCACAGTCATAGAAATCTCTGAATATGCTCTGTAATTTAACAAGATTAGAGAGTTGCCTGTGTCACTGAGAAGCTGAAAAAGGCTACGCAGTTAGAAGCAGGTCTTTCATTCTTGATTCTTTCTTTCTCTGGTTGTTAATAAACTAACTACATCATACTGTCTCATATGTGGTTATTACGATTTGGGAAACGCAATCTCCCCTAAAATACAAAGAACTCCACATACACATGAAACTTACTACACTGCCACTCTACTGAGGTACCTGAATGTGATGTCTGTACATTTGCTTTTCTTTTTTCATTTGTTTGCATTTACATTAGTATTTTCCAATTTAATACGCATTTCATAAACATAAGCTCATGTGATGCACACAACAAACGTATGGTACTTAACACAAAGATTATCACATTTACAAATGAGCAGACTAAGCTTCCAAGGGACTAAACTACTTGCGTAATGTTGCGAAGTAAGACTAGGAGATTTAACCCAGGTTTCTCTTGTTATAAAATACTTCATTAAGTTGAATCCAAAGAGTTACAAGGTTGTTTGTAACTACCACCTAGGGCTGTTGGGAGGATTAGTGTAAATTGTATTTGTAAAGTGCTTTGCAAACCTTAAAGCTTTATATAAATGCTAGCTATAGGATAACACTGAACTCTGTTAAATAAAGGTTCTAATTTATATGGATTAAAAGAATCTCTTTGGTAAATTTTCTAAAGTACATATATATATGTACATATATGTATATGTACATATATATATATTAGGTCCTTAATGACATATTGAGATATATTAAAAATATATTAACTGCTGAAAATGAAGAGGTACCTACTTTTTCCTGTGGGGGTTCTATAGTCAAATAAGATAATATTTGAGAGAAAGTGCTTGGAGGTCTACAGAGTTAATAAGTTGTATGCACTTGAATTATCATTGGTAGCTGCATTGGCATCTGTTTATATTTCATATCCCATCATTAATACTTATAACAGTGTTTCTGACATAGTTTCTAACAATCCCAGAGGTCATATATCTAGAGTAGCAGCTTGAAAAGGTTCCTTCATCACCTAGTTGGCGTTTTTTTTTTAATGCCTGGGGATTCTTGTACATCTCTATCAAAAATACAACTGCTAACATCCTTAGATATGGCAGACAGCTTAACAGTAGGGACAAGCCTTTCAAAACAACCTATTTTCCCATTATTTTTCACTTTACCTCTGCCTCCCCTACCCCTTCCCTAAACCACACACAAGCACACACATCCCAACCCCAAACCCTTCAGGCCCTGAGTCATACTCACCATCACTCTAGCTAAAGAGGACCCAATGAAACTCCCCTGGGTTCCTATTAACACCTGCTACTTAATCAGCCAGAGGGGTTGCTGGTGACTGATGGCAGGCTCTACTTCCCTGTCTCCCTCCCCAGGGACACATCACAGTGCCACCACCGCTGCTCTCCCAGCCCTTGTTGCCTGGGGAGTGAGAGAAGCAGGGACTGGGCATCCAATTGAAGTTTCAGAGATGCAGTCCCAGTTCTTCAAAGCCTAAAATTTGTTAGTGGTAAATTCCCAGTTATAAATTTGCAAACCAAGGGCATGCAGCTGTGAAATTCAAGAGCTGGAAACCTGCAATTTTTTCAACTTTCAGATTCATAAATATTTCAAGTATCGTACAGATACAATAGCAAATAGTAATAGAGCCCTCCCTGGATAGAAAATACGCTGCAGACAAGATGTATATGGGCAAGAGTAGGGGGCCCTCACATTTTGAACAGGAAACAAGTTTAGCCAAACACCATTCCTAATTTCTACTGTTTTCTTAATGTACTGCCAAGGGGACCATGCTGGGTGATTCACAGTAATGAACTCCACCTGGATGCTCTGTAAATCTGAAATGGGAGACTAACATAAGCCTGGTTACTGTTGTTACTGCTGATGGGACTGAGTGAGTTCTAATTTGATCGTTGAGTGACCATCCCACCAAGGGACACTGGGAAATGCTCCGGATACTTTAAGACAAAGAGTGCTCATTTAAACAAGCTTACTATGTAATAAGATGCCCTGTGAGGGGGTGGTAGGGAACAAAACAGGAAACATTTTCAAAAGCAGTTTATTCAGAGAGATGGGTTACCAGGACCAGAAGAACCTCAGTGAGAAACCACAGCGCTCATTTACAGGACAATTGAGTTGAAGATGATTGCCTACTGGTACTTACACTCTAAAAAATCAGGAACCATTTCTGTAGTGGTTTTTTTTAAATAAGGACCAACATATATTCAATCAGAATTGAGATATTTATTTCGTTAACAAGCTAAGAGGTAACGTATTTAAATTGGATCAACTATTACAACGTTATAGAATGCTATGAAGTGAGAAATATTTTTACATGTATAGAAACTATATGTAATCCTTTGCATAAACATTATTATGCAAAAAAGGAAAGTGAACATTTGAGTTTTTCATCCTCCTTCATTTCCTTATTTTCTTGGTCTCTCACAGTCTTTTATAAGATTTTACAACTTTGATCACAACCCTAATCAAGATTTCTGAGAATAGGACCTCTAGTGTGACTTCTACAGCTTTTTGGAGTGAAACAGAGGTAGAACATAAAATAAAACATGCCCCCAAAAGTTGATGATCTCTTTAGCTCCTTCCTTCAGATATTTGGTTTCCTCTGGACTTTTGAGATTATCTGTAGACTTCCTTCTGATTAGTGTCCCTAATGTGTACTAATAAACAGATGACCAATCCCATATATGCATGCAGAACACATACACAAATACATTGAATCCTTTTCTAAGCCAAATAATGTCTAAATTTTTGTGTTTTTTTTATATCTAGATTTTCTTTTGTTAGGTTCTTTAAAATGACACCAGATTCTGCTTAAATAAAAGGTATTTATTGAGAGCCTAGTGTTTATAAAATGGGGGGCAAAAGGGGAAAGAAAAGAAATTGATTTCAAGCAGTTTCAAATCTAATTAAAGGACTAGAATAAGAAATTAATGAAAAGGGTTATCACAAAGCAGTGCCTAATAATCACAGAATGATATTCTATGAACTGTTGTTGTTCTGTTGTTTCAGTCGTGTTCAGCTCTTCAGGACCACATTTGGGTTTTCTTGGCAAAGACACCGACATAGTTTGCCATTTCCTTCTTAAGCTCATTTTTCAGACAAGTAACTAAGGTAAACAGCATTACTTGACTTGCCCAAAGTCCCATAAGCATCTGAGGTCAGATTTGAACTCAGATACATTGATTCACTGGTGATAGCGTTGGTCTGGTCATTTTGGAAAGCAATTTGGAACAATACCTCTCCCCTCAAATCACTAAACTCTGCATATCCTTTTACCACTCAACTAATACCACAAGTAGGTTAAAGAAAGAGGAAAAAGACATCTATGTACAAAAAAAAATGTTTACAGCAGCTCATTTTTTTGGTAGCTAAAGGCTAGAAACAGAGGTGAGACCCATCAGATAGGGAATGGCTAGACCAATTACACTATAAATATAATGGCATGTTACAGAGAAATGATGTAAGAAAGAACAGAGAAAACTAGAAAGATGTGTATGAATTGACACCAAGTGAAGTGAGAAGAGCTAGGAGAACAATTCACACGGTAACAACATTTTAAGAAAAAACATCTTTGAAAGGTTTTCAATCAATGCGATGACCACCTCCAAAGAACTGGTGATGAAATATGTTACCTATCTCCTGAGAGAAAGGTTATGGATTTAAGGTATAGAATTGTGTGGGACTACTCCCTTAATAAAATTAGACTCTTGACCAAAGGAGTGAAAAGGAAAGATATTTCTTCACCTTTCTCAGGAAAGGGCACTCCTGCCTGCGCTCAAGATGGTGATGGCTGAAAAGGGTCAAGGGTGTGCCCTGCACAGCAGTTTTACTAGACCCTGACCACAATACCCCCTCCCTAACCTCCTTCCTCTTAGCCCATTGGCTGAGCCTTGAGGGTATAATCTATCCACAGAAAATCTACCCCAGAGACAAGGAATAAGTGTACACGAGTAATTTTTGGAAAAAGGGGGGTAAGGGAGTGAGCAGCTTCTGTTCAAGGACTGTCACATGATATGGAGTGATGTCTAGGAAAGGAGAAAAGGGAGTGAGTAAAGGCAGTGTCTGTCAAGGACTATCTTGTAGCACAAAAAGAATTTTAAGAAAAAAAAAACAGAATCTCTATTGTTTGGTTTCTGAGGGCCAGGTAAGACAAATGGGGCTGACACAAGGGGCCCTTGAGAGGTTTTCACTAAATATACCTATTCTACTCCCTGAGGGGGTCTTTACTAAATATACCTGTTCCAACTCAGAATTAAACATTAATTTTTGTGTAAAGCAAATGTGAGGATTTATTTTGCTTGACTATGGTTATTTGATAAAGTCATTTTTACTTTTTTTTTAAATTTGGAGAGAGGGAATTGAAGGTGATAAATGGGAGCTAGAGATAATATTGGCAAAAATGGAGGGGGGAAGGAAGGAGTGTTATTGAAGCATTTTTAAGTTCAGAGAAAAACAGAACATTTAGAGGAAAATAGATAAACATGATAACTTTGAAACTCTGGGTTGAATTTATTACACACTTCTTTAAAGTAATCTATAATTAAAAACATAAAAGCTGGCTTGAAGCTTAACAGTAAAAAAAAAAAAAAATAAGATCATGGCAACTGGTCCCATCACTTCCTGGCAAAAAGAGAGAGAAGAAAAGGAAGCAGTGTCAGATTTGATATTCTTGGGCTCAAAGATCACTGCAGATGGTGACTGCAGTCATGAAATTAAAAGACATTTGCTTCTTGGGAAGAAAGTTATGGCAAATGTGGACATTATATGAAAAAGAAGAGACCTCACTTTGCCAACAAAGGTATGTATAGTATGTTTAGCAATGTACAGATGTGAGAGTCAGACTATAAACTGAGAGCCACAGAATGAACATTTCCAAATTGTGGTGCTTGACAAGACGTGTGAGAGTGCCTTGGATAGCAAGGAGATCAAATTAATCAATGCTTAAAAAACTAATTCACACTCTTCATTGGAAGGACAAATACTAAAGCTGAAGCTTAAATACATTAGCCATGTAATGAGGAGACAGAATTTGTTGGAAAGACCCTGATTCTGGGAAAGATTAAAGGCAAAAAGACAAAGGGATGGCAGAGGATGAGGACAGACAGCGTCATGCAAGCAACAAACATAAGCTTGAATAGATTTCAGGAGATGGTAGAGGGAAGAAGTGCCTGGTATGCTATGGTCCACAGGATCATGAGAAGTTGCAACAATAATTAAGGGAGGTTTGTGACTTCATATAGAATCCTCTTTTTCCATTCTACTATCTGTATGAAAAATGTTCCCTTTTTCTGGTGTTCATTAAATTCAGAATTTTGAAAAGAATTAATTATTTTATTAAAAGGAAGAAATTTCAGGGACAGATTATTAAACATTCTGCATTTTAGGCAGGGAGATTTTCCTAACAAGGGTTACAAGGAAGTCTTTTTTTTTTTTTTGACAGGAGATTGAATTAGTAGAGGGAGTTTCTAGAAAGTTCCTAATTTAAAAAACGAAAGCAAACAAATAAAAACCACTTTTTCTGATGCAGATATCTAGCTGCTCTGCAATTTAGCATCTTAGAGTACTGCTGGAAGGCACTGAGATGTTAGGAGTCTTGCCCAGGTCTAGACAACCAATAAGTGTCAGAATTGGGACTATAAAACAGACTTTATAATTCTTTGATCACTCTACTATGCTATCTCTCTCAGAGAGCTGTCAATAAGTAAGTTATATAAAGAGGGCATTCTCTTTCTATTTGGGTTTAATAAGATGCTTCATTTGTGTGAAAATCTGTGTGAAAAACATTGGATTTAGTATCAACATCATCGTAGCATTTATATTACATTTTAAGATTTACAAAGCAATTTAAAAACATTATCTCATTCTAGTCTCAAAAGAACCAGGAGTGGCTTTGCAGAGGCAGTGAAGTATATAGTAGGCTGGTTCGGGAGTTGAGAAAACTGGGGCTGAAATCCAGCCTCAGAAACTTACTGGCTGTATGACTCTAGGGGAGTCACTTAACCTCTAGTTGCCTAAGTTTCCTTAATTGTAAAATAAGGATGATATTATCACCTACCTCTATTGTTATGAGGATCAATGAAATAATAATTATAAAGACCTCAACAAAGAGCCTGACATACTGTAAGAATTTAATAAATGCTTATTTTCTCTCCCTTCCTTAAAGATGACAGAACTTAGTTAAACAGAGATTAAATAACTTGCCGAGGATCACACAGGTAATAAGTGACTGAGGCCTTCTTGATTCTAGATCCAACACTTTATCTACTTTGCCACCTAGCTGCTTCCAGAAGATCTGGGATCAAATCCTACTTCAGACATTTACCCCCTCAGTGAAGTCCATCAAGTCACTCAATTTTCTAGTGTCTCAGTTTCCTCATTTATTAAATGGGAAAGGGGGATGGATCTTGATGGATTTATGATCTTTGCTGTGGCTACACAAAGATATTTGTATGTTTTTGTAGCCTGTTGGTAGAGCTTCAAACTAGTACTATATTCAAAATCCAGCTTGGGGAGACCCAGGGCTTTTCTTGAACCTTCAGGCCCATTAATTCTATATCCTCTTCTAATAACTAAAATCTCCCATATAGCTACAACGTTGTCACAGTCAGCTACAAACATTCTGCTTCTTTTACCTCTGTCATACGCGATCACCATCCTAGAGGGACCAGATCCATTCTGACCTTCCTGTCTAACATTCACTTCCTTTGTAGTGAAGTGACCAGGATGGATAGATCATGAATCTTGACTCTGATCAACACTAACCTCTGATACTTACTAGCTGGGTGACTCTGGGCAGGTCACTTAACCTCTGTCTACCTCAGTTTCCTCAACTCTAAAATGGGGATAATAACAACACCTACCTTGCAGGACTTTTGAGAGCTTCAAATGTCATACTATTTATTTATTATTTAAAAAATCATTTAGCATAATGACTAGCACGTAGGAAGTGCTATATAAATGTTTTCCTGTGTTCCAGTTCACGTTAACTTCCTTAAACCCTCCATGACTTCACTAAGATCATGTAATTAGCATTCTGGAAGGTATCTTCTAGACTAACCAGTGCCAATCCTGCATTTTACACACAAGGAAACTAAGTTCCAGATATGCTTTGCCATTTGTTTTAAACAGAAGAACCATGACTAAAACCCAATTTCTCCGACTCCAAATCTGAAGTATTTTGTATTACACAATACTGCCTCTCTAACCCTCCCAAGATGTCAACAAAAAAAGACTGATCTTTATCCTTTCTCTCTGAATCTATGGTGAGAAGGGTTGGTATAGCCATTGTTTCTCATGGATGCTTCCCTCAATATACCTCAAAAACTTCTCCCTTTTGAATTTACAACATCTCTCTCCTGCTGCTACCCCTTCCCATACACATATCACCCTCTCTTAATCTCATGTCCATTATTTTCCATGTTCTAGAAGAGTGATTTCTACATTCCTCAACCTATAGCTCCTGTGTCATTGCTTCCTCTATCCTTAGTGTGCGTTTACATGTACATATATATGTATAATATGTTGTAATTCCCAATCCCTATACATCAACCTCAGCTCTAACAATTTTTATCTCCATGGCATTTCAACCAAAAAGCAAAGTTACACTTAAACTTTTTCATCCCTTAGAACTATTCTACTTCTAATTTCCTGAACTTCAGAAATGTTTCTATCTAACCGCAACTTCCCATCTGTCTCTCCCACTCTTTCTTTCTTACCAAATCCATTCTTCATCCTAACTGTGACCTTTTCTTCATTTTGTCTTAGTCCATCAGTCCAATTCTTGTTTCTATTGTCCTCTCGATCAGGTTAAATTGAGCATCATTTGGAGGATTAACATTGTTGTAAGGCAGTACAGTGGAAATATTTTTATGTTGCTTTATGTCTGTGCATATTGTTATTTATAAATATTCTAAAACCACAAAATCTTTGGGAGCCACCACCAGGAGAAGGAACTTGGGTTAATGACTCATGACTCTGTTGTTGTTAATCTGTTGAGTTATGTATCTAAACATTAGGAAAGGCATTCAATGCACTATTGACCTTAAAACATGTATGTTACCTCCATTTGGCGAATGAATGGGAAGCTATGAGAGAGCCACAAAGGTATACATGGTCAGAACCAAAGAAAATCATGGTGTGAGGCAGGATGTCATGCCTAAGCCTTGTGCCTCTCTAATATCTCAAAATTGTTAAAAGAAAAAAAAAGATTCAAAAATAATAAAATATTGACAAAAAATATTAAAGAAAAATGAACTCATTATAGGAATGACATCACTGAAAAACCAGCAGAGGAACTGACTTTAAAAAGAAAAAAATGAATAAAATTTCAAGAAAAGGATCCAAAACAATGAACATATAGTCATTACAAAAATTGAAAATTTCTGAGAAAAGAAAATTATAATAATTAGAAGTCCTAAAAATGACAAATTAGTAACATCAAGGATCTTTGAAATGGTTCAAAATATTTTAAAAAATTAAATGAAGAAATGAGGATGGAAATTATGAGAGAAATGATATCTTTTAAAATGATTAAAAAACAAAATAGTAGAGGAGGAAAAGAAAAATTAAAAAAAAAAACAAGAACAAGAGAACACATGAAATTGCTATAAAAGCGAACAATTAACTGTAAAGATACAATGCATAATGAAAATCCAAGATTTAAAGCTATTGCAAACTAATTTCTAAATAATGAATAGCAAAATTCAAGAATCATGACATTCCCATCTCCACCAATTAAAATGCCCTTCATTTTGGGAAATGGTGGCTGGGGCAATATGGTCTCAAAATGGTATTGACAAATTGGTACATACTTTGCTGGATCACAATTTGAAAAAGGGCCCAAGCCATGTTCTACTTCACTCAGGACACAATTCTCTGACCTAAATTTCCTTGTCCTCACAAACTGCCCTGCCCCATAGAGAAGCACCTGATTGGTGACTACATTCCCACACAACTATTTAGCAAAGGGCCCAAAAGCAACGAATTGACTTCATTCACAACTTGACTTTCTAGTGGTCTCCTTTTCTTGTCCAGTTGTCCCTTTCGTACTCAAGTAGCCCTCCATCCCTTCTTTTTAGCTCCATTTTATAATAGGGTAGGGATTCTCTTGATTATTTCTATCTATATTCATAGAAGTTAGCACAGTGTCTGGCATTTAATAAACAATTTATCTACCTTTAATCTTTATATGCATAAAGACATGAATTCTGTGGTTTCATTTTATATCCTAATGCTTTGGTGAATTTATTATCGCAATAATTTTAGTTGAATCTCCAAAGTTCTCTAAGTAAACTATCATATCATCTGAAAATCATAATAATTGTGTTTCCTATATTTATGGTTATTACTTTAATTTCTTTTTTGTGTCATATTGCTATAGCAAGAATTTCTAGAATAATCTCAAATAATAGTGGTGAGAATGTATGCCCTTACATTACCTCTTATTTTATTAGAAAGGTCTTTAGCATTTCTCTGCTACAAATAATGCTAGTTCTTGTTTCCAGATACTAGTTACCGTATTAAGAACAGACCCATTTATTCCTGGGATTTTAAATATTTTAGCAGGAATCAGTATTGTGTTTTGTCAAAGGATTTTAATGAATCTATTAGCAACTGGATTTTTATTATTAATATAGTCTATTATGATTATTCTTTTCCTACTGATGAACCAATGCCAACAAGTGGGCACCTTGATTCTGCTTATAGACATCTAAGGAAAGAGAATGCAATGCCTCTTGAGTAAGACCATTTTATTTTTGGTCTTAAATTTGCCTCTTTGCACCTTTTACCTATTACCCCTAGTTCTGTCCTCTGGGACAAAACCAATGAAATTCAACCTCTCTTCCACATGGCAACCTGTCAAACACTTGAAGAGTTATGTCATGCCTTGCCTGAGTCTTTGCAACTCCAGGTTAAATGTGTCCAGTTCCTTCAATTGATCCTCATGTGACTTGGACCCAGAGATTCTCACCAGCCTATTTGCTCTTCTCTGAATACTTCCCAATCTTAAACTATGGTGACCAGAACTGAATACTCCATATGAAATCTCATTATTGCAGGGGAGAGTGACACTAACCTACCCTAATTATTGGATGATATCAGCTCAAAATTGCATTACTTTTGTTTGTTTGTTTGTTTTTGGCTGCCACATCATTCTGTTGATTTATATTGGGCTTGTATCCCTCCACTCAGCTGTGAAAACCATCTTGATCATATAATCCTTCTCACTCCCCATTCAGTAAACTCCAATGGCTCCCTATCACCTCCAGGGTGGAACATAAAACCCTCTTTTGGGCATTTGAAGCCCTTCAAAACCAACCTTCCCACACACCTTTCTAGTCTTCTTCTACCTCCAGCTCCTCCATGTACTCCATGATTCATTGACACTGGATTTTTGCTGTTCCTTAAACAAGAGACTGCATTTTCTGACTCCATGCACCACCATCACTCTAATATTATCCCTCTGTATATCTGTCTTCTGGCTTCCTTTAAGTTTCATTAAAATCTCACCATCTACAGGAAGTCTTTCCTGATCCTCCTTAATTTTGTTGCCTCATTGCCTTTGGTTATATCCACTTTATTTTGTATGTAGCTAATTTATACATGTTTATTTGCATCTTGTTTCCCCCATATGTTTGTGAGCACCTTGAAAAAAAGGAATGCTTTTTATTTCCTTTGTATACCCAGTACTTAATATAGTATCTAGAACATAAGTGGGCACTTAATAAATATTTCCTGACTGATTCACTAACTGGCATTGGTGGCTACTTTCTGTAGGGGCTCAAGTGGTAGAAATGGGATTGGGAAGATCTGAGTTAGAATAGTCCCTCAAACACTACTATCTTTATGGCCTTGAGCAAGTCACTTAACTTCACTTAGCTTCAGATTCCTCATCTATAAAATTCAAGTGAACAAACACTTATTATGTGCCTATTATATACGAGGCCCTGGAGTGAGGAAGAGTACTGGTATGGTAGAGCTGGAGGTGGTTGTGGAGAAGTTGTTCGCAGAAAAGCTTGTGGTTGCTTCCAGACTAGAGTGCAGGTCAGAAGAAAAATGAACTCCTCTCCCTTGCTTGTGCCACCTTAGAGGAACTGAGAACTTACAGGGCCCTAGAGTATACCCTCCATTTGACAAAGGACTCAAAAGTCAAGTAACAGGCTGGGAAAATGCCCAAAAAAGGGGAAAAAATAAGCTATACAAGGTTACTTTCTTGGTGAACAGGTATTTTCGTCCATCTTTTCAGATGAGGAAGAACAAGGCATACGTTTAGAGGAAGATATCAGAGTCAAGGCTTCTTCATCCAAAACCTCCAAAATAAATATGCAATGGTCTCAGGCATGGAAGAGCTCAAAATAGATTTTGAAAATCAAGTAGGAGAGGTGGAGGAAAACTTGGGAAGAGAAATGAGAGCAACGAAAGAAAATCATGAAAAGGAGGTCAACAGCTTGCTAAAGGAGACCCAAAAAAATGATGAAGAAAGTAACACCTTTAAAAATAGACTAACCTAAATGGCAAAAGAGATCCATAAAGCCAATGAGGAGAAGAATGCTTTTAAAAGCAGAAATAGTCAAATAGAAAAGGAGGTTCAAAAAGTCACTGAAGAAAATAGTTCTTTAAAAATTAGAATGGAAGAGGAGGAGCCAAGATGGCAGAGTAGAAAGACACACATATGCTAGCTCTGAACCTACAGGCCATAAAATGTCTGTAAAGAACTCCCAACAAATTCTGGAGCATCAGAAGCCACAGAACAACAGAGTGGACAAGATTACTGTTCTAGAGAGCCCTGAAAACCTGATGTGAAAGGTCCGTCGCGCACCAGACCCAGAGCAGAGCCCAGCCCTGCCTTGGCCACATGGCACCAAGAGGAGCAGATCCAAGCAGGCTACAGGGACAGAATCTCCAGCAGCCATGCAGGTCCCTCCACCCACAGGTGACAAGGGTCTGTGAGAGGGTCTCTTTGGCTGGTCGAGAGGAGAGTGGGGTGTCCCCATAACTCAGGCCCCCTTGGGAGGCAGCAGTGGACAGGGGCTACCCAAGCAGGCAGTAGCCTGGATCCATTGTTGAAAGTCTCTGCATAAAACCCCTGAGGGAATTGAGCCCTGTGTGGTGGCCCTGCCCCCACCTGAGCACCTGAACTTAATCTCACCCTGAATAGCAGTCCCGCCCCCACCCAAAGCCCTGAGGCTAGGAAGCAGCATTTGAATCTCAGCCTCCAAGCACTAGCTGGAAGGAAGTGGAGGTGAGGTAGGTGTGGAGAGGAAATGCAGAAGTCACATAACTTGCTGAGAAAATGCCCGGAAAAGGAAGAAAAAATAAGACCATAGAAGGTTACTTTCTTGGGGAACAGATCTCTCCTCCCATCCTTTCGGTTGAGGAAGAACAATACTTACCAACAGGGAAAGACATAAAAGTCAAGACTTCTGTATCCCAAACATCCAAAATAAATATTCAATGGGCTCAGGCCATGGAAGAGCTCAAAAAAGGATTTTGAAAATCAAGTTAGAGAGGTGGAGGAAAAACTGGGAAGAGAAATGAGAGAGATGAAAGAAAAGCATGAAAAGCAGGTCAACACATTGCTAAAGGAGACCCCCCAAAATGCTGAAGAAAGTAACACTGTGAAAAATAGGCTAACTCAATTGGCAAAAGAGATTCAAAAAGCCAATGAGGAGAAGAATGCTTCAAAGCAGAATTACCCAAATGGAAAAGGAGGTTCAAAAGCTCACTGAAGAAAATAGTTCTTTCAAAATTAGAATGGAACAGATGGAGGCTAATGACTTTATGAGAAGCCAAGAAATCATAAAACAAAACCAAAAGAATGAAAAAATGGAAGAGAATGTGAAATATCTCATTGGAAAAACAACTGACCTGGAAAATAGATCCAGGAGAGACAATTTAAAAATTATGGGACTACCTGAAAGCCATGATCAAAAAAAGAGCCTAGACATCATCTTTCATGAAATTATCAAGGAAAACTGCCCTGAGATTCTAGAACCAGAGGGCAAAATAAGTATTCAAGGAATCCACAGATCACCACCTGAAAGAGATCCAAAAAGAGAAACTCCTAGGAACATTGTGGCCAAATTCCAGAGTTCCCAGGTCAAGGAGAAAATATTTCAAGCAGCTAGAAAGAAACAATTCAAGTATTGTGGAAATACAATCAGGATAACACAAGATCTAGCAGCTTCTACATTAAGGGATCAAAGAGCATGGAATAGGATATTCCAGAATTCAAAGGAACTAGGACTAAAACCAAGAATCACCTACCCAGCAAAACTGAGTATAATACTTCAGGGGAAAAATTGGTCTTTCACTGAAATAGAGGACTTTCAAGCATTCTTGATGAAAAGACCAGAGGTGAAAAGAAAATTTTACTTTCAAACACAAGAATGAAGAGAAGCATTAAAAGGTGAACAGCAAAGAGAAGTCATAAGGGACTTACAAAAGTTGAACTGTTTACATTTCTACATGGAAAGACAATATTTGTAACTCTTGAAATTCTTCAATATCTGGGTACTAGGTGGGATACACACACACACATGCACATGCACACGCACACACACATAGAGACAGAGTGCACAGAGTGAATTGAAGAGGATCATATCTTGAAAAAATGATATCAAGCAGTGAGAGAGAAATATATGGGGAGGAGAAAGGGAGAAATGGAATGGGGCAAATTATCTCTCATAAAAGAGGCAAGCAAAAGACTTATTAGTGGAGGGATAAAGAGGGGAGGTGAGAGAAAAACATGATGTTTACTCTCATAGCATTCCACTGAAGGAAGGAAGAAAATGCACACTCATTTTGGTATGAAAACCTATCTTAAAATACAGGAAAGTGGGGTATAAGGGGATAAGCAGGGTGGGGGGGATGATGGAAGGGAGGGCATGGGGAGGACGGAGCAATTTGAGGTCAACACTCATGAGGAGGGACAGGATCAAAAGAGAGATTAGAAGCAATGGGGGGCAGGATAGGATGGAGGGAAATATAGTTAGTCTTATACAACACAACGATTATGGAAATCATTTGCAAAACTACACAGATTTGGCCTATATTGAATTGCTTGCCTTCCAAAGGGAAGGAGTGGGGAGGGAGGGAGGTAAAGAAGTTGGAACTCAAAGTTTTAGGAACAACTCTTGAGTACTGTTCTTGCCACTAGGAAATAAGAAATGCAGGTAAAGGGGTATAGAAAGTTATCTGGCCCTACAGGACAAAAGAGAAGATGGAGACAAGGGCAGAGAGGGATGATAGAAGAGAGAGCAGATTGGTGAGAGGTGCTATTAGAATGCTCGGTGTTTTGGGGTGGGGGGAGGGGACAAAAGGGGAGAAAATTTGGAACCCAAAATTTTGTTAAAATGAATGTTAAAAGTGAAATAAATAAAAAAAAGAAATAAGCAGTTTGGATTGTATAAAATGTTAAAAGCTTCTGCATGAGCAAAACCAGTTGTCAAGAAAAGTACCAGTTGGGGTAAAAAATAACCTTTCAATGATGTAAATGATAAAAGTCTGACAACATAAATATAAAGTGAATCAATTAAGATATCTGTTACAGATGTATGCAAAGGAAATGAACAAATTGTTTCCAAAACAAGAAATTTTCACTATCAAAAATCATATAAAATGGTCCTAATTATCAGGAATTGAAATAAATAAAAATTAATACAGCTCCAATGTTTCACTTCACATTTATCAAATTGACAAAAATAATAAAAGGTGAAAATTATCCATTTTAAAGAGGATGTAGGAGTATAAGGACGATAATTAACCTTTAGCAGAACAATGGCCCTTGACCAAGTAGTCCTTGTACTGAACATATACTTTAGGAAGGTCAATGAAAAAAGAAATCAGTGGATCTGAGTCCAAATTCTTATTCCCTTAATTATCATCTGTGTGATGGAAGAGTTGGTCTGGAAATTATCTGAAGATCAAGATAACAGAGAATTATCAGTAGTTAAAGGATTTTTTTTCAGGGGAGAGGATGCAGATAAAGGTGTGACATGATCAGACTTGGACTTTAGATGGAAGACTTGGGCATCTGTATAGAGAATGAATTAGAGTGGCTAGAAAAGAGAGGAATTTTGAGGTGGAAGAGGAAAAAAAGATTAGCATAAAATACTAATGCTAACTTAATATTTCACAATTTTTTAACTTTGCCATGTTATCTGAACTCCTATGTATTACTTTGTGATGATAATGGTTAGCATGTATATAGGGCTTAAAGGTTCACAAGGAACTATACAAACATTACTTCATTTGAATCTAACAGCATTAGAAGATTGGTGCTATTATTATTCTCATTTAACTTGTAAGGAAACTGAGGCATACAGAGTTTTAGTGATTGCCTAGGATTACACAGACCTGGTAAGTACCTAAGGTTAGATTTGAACTCAATTCTTCCTAATTCCTGTTCCAACATTCCATCCACTGTGCCTCCATAGTATTAAACCCTGTAGACACACCGTTGAAAGGGGACTATGCTTTGATATCAGGAAGCAAACAAGGGAAAAGAAAAAGTCTAAAGAAGAGAGTGGGAGTAAGAAATCTCCAGGAAAAGCCATGGAGCATACTTTGGGACTTGTGGGAAGAAATGTGATCAAGCAAGATCATATGTCCATAGGCTTTCTAGATGCAACATAGCTTAGAGATGATCTAGTTCAACTCCTTCATTTTATAGATTAGAAAAATGACTCCTAGAGAGAGTAAGTCACATGCTCAAGATTACCCAGATGATAAATTGAAGAGCCAGGAATCAAATTCAGTCATCTGACTCCACATTCAGTGATGGAGGAGAGGACGTTATTTAAGGATATTGGTCCCATACCGTGAACCATGAAAGTCAAGAACATAGTTTCATCTGGTCAGGATTCAGTGATTAAACTATCAATACTCCAGCTAATTCATATTTTAGAGGATACACATAATCATGTACATGTGACAGTGTTTTGGATCTCTCACATCAGCTGCTAGTCTCCATGAGTCTGCATAAGAAATGTATATGTCTTAGAGCAGATGTTCTCAAATGGAAACATCTTGGGAACAGCTGGCTATACCTCTCACCTGCAACCTTACTTAAGGGAAGTTATGTCATCCATAGAGAAGCAGCTGTGTGGCAGACTGCATCTATAAAATCCCGCAGAAAATGCATTTTCATGCTGATGTTTTTACCTGGCCACCTTCTAACCATGCTTGAGTACTATTTCCAGAGCTGTATATGCCTCTGAGTGAGATAATACCAGTAAATTCATATTTGACTTGATTCTGCCAAGTAACTCCATCCTTTCAGCATTTGGTGATCAGTCATCTTGAGTTATAGTTTTGTGTTTCCTTCTAGGCCTGTGTCCTGGGCACTGATCCAGGAAAGCACAAGCATTTTTTATCCCTCAGAATGCAGAATTCACTTATGGATATCCGCTTCTCTGTATAAGATAAAGGGATCAGTGGCTTAGTCTGAGCTGGTCAAGCAATCAGGGAGACAACCTCTGAAGAAGGCTTACCTCAAGCTTGTGTAGTTAGTCAGGGGTTCCCTGACTAATTGAATGTCTCTGGTCAGATCGATGCAATTACATGGTATCATACTTTGAAGAGTCATTTGATTATTACCTGAACAGGACTGGCAGAGACAATGGACTTGTCCCTGGGTGTAGCCTTTTACAACATACCCATTTATGGCCAAAAGAGGGAAACTAACAGTTTTAAAATGTTGACTCTAATGCCATTGAAGAGGTTCAGAGAGAGAAAACATCTGGCCCATTTCTTGACACTTGGGAAATAGCAGTCCTCAGAGTCAAAGCTGTAAGACAGCAGAAATGGGTTGAATCATTTTTTTCAAGGATCCCAGATTAGCCAACAAATAAAGCAATGTCCCTAATAGAAAGCAGGTTCATGACATCTAATCAAAGAATGTGCCCAGTGATTCAGACACCTAGCAAGATCTCATGAGACAATGTACCTGGCCAAGTTATCTCATGCAGTAAGGAACAGTGTGGGGACATCACAAGAGGATATCAGAGGCCCTAGACAGTTGGGTATATGAGTTGTCCATTAATGTGTATTCCTCATGTCTGAGTCCCTGAAATTTTCTTTTTTTATTAATCTGTTTGTTTTCAGTTTGCAATGATCATTTCCATATGTTTTAAATTTTCTTTCTCCCTCTCATGTCCCTCCCCGTGATGGCATGCAATCTTATATGGGTTCTACACTTGCATTCTTATTAAACACATTTTCACATTAGTCATGTTGCATAAAAAAATTAAAACCAATGGGAGAAACCATGAAAAAAAAATAACAAAAAAAAATAGTATGCTAAATTCTGCTTTCCAATTCTGTAGTTCTTTCTCTGGATGTGAATGGCATTTTCCATTATTCCCTTTGGAAATGTTTTAGGTCCTTGCATTACTGTGAAAGTCTAAGTCTCTTAGAAACAGTTTACACACACTGTGGCTGTTACTGTGTATAATATTCTCCTGGTTCTGCTCATTTCACTCAGCATTAGTTCATATGTCTTTCCAGGATTTTCTGAAGTCTACCTGTTCATTTCTTATAACGTAATAGTATTTCATTACATTAATATACCATCACTTGTTCAGCCATTTCCTAACTGATGGGCATCCCCTCAATTTCCAGTTCTTTGTCACCACAATAAGTTGCTATAAATATTTTTGGACATGTGGGTCTTTTTTCCAATTTTTATGATCTCTTTGGGATACAAACCTAGAAGTGATATTGTTGGGTCAAAAAGTTTGCATATTGTTATAGCCCTTTGGTTATAGTACCAAATTGCTCTCCAGAATGGTCAGTTGGATCAGTTCACAGCTCCACCAACAATGAATTAGTTCCAACTCTACCACTTTTTCCAATATTTATTATCTTCTGTTTTGTCATGTTACCAATGTGATAGGTGTGACGTGGTACCTCAGAGTTGTTTTGATTTGCATCTGTCTAATGAATAGTGATTTAGAGCATTTGTTTCATATGACAATAAATAGCTTTAATTTCCTCCTCTGAAAACTGTCTATTCATATCCTTTAATATCAATTGGGGAATGACTTGTATTCTTACAAATTTGACTCAGTTCTCTATGTATTTTAGAAATGAAGTCTTTATCACAGACACTAATTGTAAAAATTCTTTCCCATTTTTCTGTTTCCCTCCTAATCTTGGTTGCATTGGCTTTGTGTGTTCAAAAACTTCTCAATTCAATGTAATCAAAATTATCCATTTTGCATTTTATTATGCTCTCTATCTCTTGTTTGTTTATAGCATCAGCCTTTATACCTAGATAATGTACTCATTTGGACTTTATTTTGGTGTGCAGTGTCAGGCATTAGTCTATGACTAGTTTTGGCTACACTATTATCCAGTTTTCCCAGAAGTTTTTGTCAAACAGTGAGTTCTTATGCTAGAAGCTGGATCATTGGGTTTATCAAACAGTAGACTGCTATAATCATTGGCTACTGTGTCATGTGCACCTAACCTCTTCCACTGATTTATCCCTCTGTTTCTCAGTCATTGCCAAGTGGTCTTGATGATTGCTGCTTTATAATACAATTTGAGAGCTCATATCCCTAGGCCATCTTCCCTTGCATTTCTTTTCAATAAATCCCTTGATATTCTGGACCTTTTGTTCTTCCAGATAAATTTTGATATTTTTTCTAGCTCTAGAAAATAACTTTTTGGTAGTTTGATTGGTATGGCACTGAATACATAGATTAATTTTGGTAGAATTATCATTTATATTACATTAGCTCAGTCTATCTATGAGCAACTAATATTTTTCCAAATATTTAGATCTAACTTTATTTCTGTGAAACATGTTTTGTAATTATGTTCATGGAGTGCCTGGGTTTATTTTGGCAAATATTTTATAGTGTCTACAGTAACTTTAAATGGTATTTTTTTCTATCTCTTGCTGTTGGGCTTTATTAATAATATACAGAAATGCAGATGATTTATGTGGATTTATTTTGTATCTTGCAACTTTGCCAAAATTGTTTATTATTTCAAGGAGTTTTTTACTTCATTTTCTAGGATTCTCTAAATATATCATCATATCATCTGCAAAGAGTGGTAACTTAGTTTCTTCTTTGCCTATTCTAATTCCTTCAGTTTCTTTTTCTTCTCTTATTGCTAGAGCTAATATTTTCAGGACCATATTGAATAACAGTGGTGATAATGGGTATCCTTTTTTCACCCCTGATCTTATTGGAAATGCATCTCATTTATCCCCATTATATATAATACTTGCTGATAGTTTTAGGTACATACTACTTATTATTTTAAGGAAGGCTCCAAAAAGCTTTGTCAAAAGCTTTTTCTGCATCTATTGAGATAATCATATGTTTTATGTTAATTTTGTTGTTGATATGATCAATAATGATGATAGTTTTCCTAATGCTGAACCAGCCCTGCATACCTGATATAAATCCTAATGGAACATAGTATATTATTCTCATGATAAGTTGCTGTAATCTTTTGGCTAATATCTCATTTAAAATTGTTGCATCTATATTCATTAGGGAAATTGTTCTATAATTTTCTTTCTCCATTTGGTTCTTTTGGGTTTAGGAATCAGAACCATATTTATATTATAAAAAGAATTTGGTAGGATTCTTTCTTTGCCAATTTTCCCAAATAGTTTACATAGTATTGGAATTAACTGTTCTTTAAAAGTTTGATAGAATATGTTTGTGAATCCATCTGGCCCTGGAAATTTCTTCCAGGGACTTCATTGATGGCTTGCTCAATATATTTTTCTAAGATGGAGTCATTTAAGTATTTTACTTCCTCTTCTGTTAATCTGGGAAGTTTATGTTTTTAAAAAATATTTATCCATTCCACTTAGATTGTCAAATTTATGGGCATACAGTTGGCAAGATAATTTATAATTATTGTTTTAAATTCTTCTTCATTGGAGGTGAGTTCACCCTTTAATTTTTCATATTGGTAATTTGGTTTTTTTCTTTTTTTTAAATCAAATTGACCATAGGTTTATCAATTTTATTGTTTTTTTCATAAAACCAACTCAGTTTTATTTCAATAGTTTTCTTACTTTCAATTTTATTAATCTCTGCTTTCATTTTCAATGTTTCTAACTTGATATTTAATTGGGGATTTTCAATTTGTTCTTTTTCTAACTTTTTCAGTTGCATACCTGATTCATTGATCTCTTTTTCTATTTTATTCATGTAAGCATTCAATGATATAAAACTTGCCCTAAGAACTGCTTTTGCTGTATCCCATAAGTTTTGGTAGGTTGTCTCATTATTGTCATTCTCTTAATGAAGTTATTAATTGTTTCTATGACTTGCGATTTAACCCACTCAATCTTTAGGATTAGATTATTTAGTTTCCAATTAATTTTTGGTCTATCTTTCTATATAATTTTTATTGCAGCAAGATCTGAAAGGAATTAATTGATTATCTCTGCCTTTCTGCATTGTATTGTCAGGTTTTTTTATACCCTAGTACATGGTCAATTTTTGTCTATGTACCATGTACTGATGAGAAGAATGTATATTCCTTTCTGTCCCCATTCAATTTTCTACAGAAGTCCATCACATCTACCTTTTCCAGAATTCTATTTACCTCCTTACCTTCTTTCTTGTTTATTTTGAGGTTAGATTCATCAAGTTCAGAGAGGGAGAGGTTGAGGTTCCCCAGTAATATAGTTTTTCTGTCTATTTTTTCCTATAACTCCCTTAACCTCTCCTCTAAGAATGTGGATGCTATACTACTTGGTGCATACATGTTTAGTATTGATATTACTTCATTGACTATGGTGCCTTTTAGAAGGAAAAAGTTTCCTTCCTTATCTCTTTTGATTATATCTATTTTTGCTTTTGCTTTGTCTGAGATTAGGATTGCTACTCTTGCTTTTATGTCAACTGAAGCATAATTTATTCTGCTCCAGCCTTTCCATGTATATCCCCATGTTTCAGGTGTGTTTCTTGTAAACAACATAATGTAGGATGTTTTATGTTTAATGTTTTTAATCCTTTCTGCTATGTCTCCATTTTATGGGAGAGTTCATCCCATCCACCTTCACAGTTATGATTACTACCTGTATCTTTCTATCCATTCTATTCTCCCCCCACTTTTGCTTTTATTTTTCCCTTCTCCCTTCCCCACTTCAAAAGAGTTTTACTTTTGACCACCACCTCCCCCAATCTTCCCACCCTTATATCAGTCACCCTCCTTTTTATTTCCCTTTTCCCTTAGCACTTCATCCCTTCCTTTTAACACCACCCTCCCACTTTTCTTTCCCTTTCCCCTCCTACTACCTGTAGGGAAAGTTACATTTCTATACTTCACTGAGTATGTTGTTGCCTCTTTGAACTAAATCCAATGAAAGTAAATCTCAAATAATGCTCATGTTTCTCCCCTCTTTCCCTCTACTATAATATATTTTTGTGCCTCTTCCTGTGATGCAATTTGTCTTTTTCTGCCTCCTCCTTTTCTCTTCTCCTGTTACAATTCCTATTCATTCTTTAATTATGTTTTGTCATCATATAAGTTAATTTATACCCATTCCCTTTATCTATGAATATCCCTTTTAAATGTCATAATAAACATACAATTCTCAAGATTAACAGGTATCATCCTCCCATATAGGGATGTAAACAGTTTACCTATGTTAGATAACAAGTTGGGTTTTTTCCCCCTGATTACCTTTTTATGCCTCTCTTGAGTCTTATATTTGAATATCAAGTTTTCTATTTGGTCTTTTCATCAGGAAGGTCTGAAAATCTCTTATTTCACTGAATGTTCATCTCCTTGCCTGACAGATTATGCTCAGTTTTGTGGATTGCTTGATCTTTGGTTGTAATCTAAGTTCCTTTGCCATATATAATATCATATTCAAGTTCCTTTGCCTTACAGAATGTCATATTCTTGTCCCTCCAGTCTTATCATGTAGAAGCTTCAAGGTCCTGTGTGATCCTGACTGTAGTTTCCTGACATTTGACTTGTTTCTTTCTGGCTGTTTACAGTTAACTTGATAATTCTGGAATTGGGCAACAATATTTCTTCATATTTTCAATTTGGGATCTCTTTCAGGAGGTGGATTGTTTTGATGACTGTTTTGTCCTATGGATCTAGGATCTCAGGGCAGTTTCCCTTCATTATTTCTTGGAAGATATTGTCCAAGATCATTTTTAACCATGGCTTTCAAGTAGATCAGTAATTCTTAGATTTTTCTTTCCTGCATCAGTTTTCCAGGTCAGTTGTTTTTTCAGTGTGATAGTTTACATTTTACTCTAGTTTTTCAATCTTTAGATTTTGTTTGACTGATTCTTGTGTCTTCTAGGGTCATTAGCTTCTACTGGCTCAATTCTAATTTTAATAAATTGTTTTCTTCAGTTAGCTTTTGTACTTCCTTTTCCATTTGTCTAATTTTGCCAGTTAAGTTTTGTGCTTCCTTATCCGTTTGGGCAATTTTACTTTTTAAGGAGCAGTTATCTTCAGTGAATTCTTTTTTTTTTTTTCATTTTGTCAATTGTATTTTTGAAAGCATTAACAAATTTTTCTTTTATCTTTCTAATTTGGCTTTTAATATCTTTCTTCAGCTCTACCAAGAATGCTCTTTGGACTTGAGTTGTGGGTACAGTGTTAACGCCATCTTCTTCTGAATTCATATTTTGGTCTTCTTTGTCCCCCAGAGTAAGATTCTATGGTCTTTGCTTTTCTGATTTGCTTCTTGCTCATGGTGATTGCCTGTTTTCTGGCTTTTAAAATGGATCTCTGCTTCTGAACACAAGAGGCTCTGTCCCATGTTTCTTGTGCTGAGAACTTGAAGCCTAGTTAATGACTTTGTATGTTGCGGTCTCTGGCTTTTTCAACTAGAAGCTATATAATGCTGCAGCTTACCTAGTGTTGAGCTGACTAGTATGTGCTAAGGCTGAGACCAGGTGAAGACTTTCTGAGTTTCCCCAGATTTACACTGAAGCTACTGCATGACATGTGGGGGAGGGGTTGTCTGATTGTTGAACTTCTCCTCCTCCCCTAGGGCTGAGCTACAGCACAGGTAGGCTCAGGTGAACCCCTATCTGTGCTGGTGTTTACCCAATTCCCCTGGCTGTGCTAAGGCAAGCCTAGGGTCCTGGTGCTGGTGCTTATGGACTCTATCACACTGGGTCTCAGGATTTCTTCCTGGTCCTCTGAGGTGAGGTTTCCTGGGATGCCTCCAGTCCTGCACTGGTCCCCTTCAGTCATAGCAAGAGATACTCTTCTCATTGATCTCCCTAGTCTCTCAAGCTGAGAAAATGCTGTGCCCTTTTTGCCGATTCCACTCGTCCAGGATTTTCCCTGGGAAAATATTCTCTGGGTTTTTCAAGGTCAACAAGGGGAGAGTGAGAGCACTCACAGTATATTCCACTATCTTGACACCCATGAAGTTCAAATAGGTGACTTTCAAGTATTTTTTTCCGTGGGCTGATTGCCCCAGGAGTAGTTGCTGCCGCACTCTATCTTGTGCTGATACGTTTGAGAAACTGCACTGCTGCTTCTGTGTCAATCTGTATCAGTCCACCTGGGTTGTTCCTTCTATGCTCTGCTATGGTGGAGTCTGTGCTGGTGCAGCCTGTACACACTCTGCTCCCCCAATCCCATGTAGTAGATCCTTCCTATAGACCTTCCGGGCTGCCCTGGGCTAGAAATCTGCCACACTCTGCCTCCTAGTAGATTCTGTCACTCTAAAATTTGTTCAGATTCACTTTTTAGAGGTATCTGAAGAAATTTGTGGTGGAGTTCAGGTTGGTCTCTGCTTTTACTTTGCAGCTTGGCTTTGTCCCTGAAATTTTATTTCAATACTCACTTATTGTCCTATAGAGAGTGTATATGTCTGTGGAAACATACACCAAATTTCTTGGGAGTGTTCTACTATAAATCTTCTTATTTGGTTATTCAAGTAAATGTCCTTGCTAATTAAACTAATTTTGTCTCCTGGCAGAGTAGTGGAAATCAAACATATTATTGGAGGCTTGTAAGCTATTCTTTTAGAAGTGCAGACCCACAGAGTACCATGAACCCTGTATAGCCAGGCTCCTTGTGATTCTGTTCAATAGACTAAGAATAAGACCAATGGAGGAAAGACTTTTGACTCATGGTCTTCTTAATACTCCACCTGTGCTTACCAATAGAGAAAGCATTTCAGGAAGATATGGTATACTCCCAATAGTACCTAAAATTGAATGAATGTGGTGTTTAAGATTTTAATCTTATTATTTTCTTCTATCAGGCACTTTTTTAAAGTTTTCTTTTTTGATTCAAGAGAAAAAAGAAAAAAAGAAGTTCATTGAGTAGAAAGGAATATTCTATTTGCACATTGCCTGAAATCGATTTTAATAAAATTAATTAACTCTACATGGACCCTAGCACAGTAGATATTAGAAACAGGAAGAGGTATAATCACAGTATTTCTAAAAAATTGGGGCAGGGAGGTTTCATTTTCATATAACAACCTAGAATTATTTTTGGACTTCATTGCACCTTTTCCTAAATAGTCTACCAAAAACAACCACTAAAACTGCCTTATATCTACTACAGAGCAAGAAGTACTTCCTTATTAGATAATAAATGCTTTGAGGATGAGAATCATGTTTTATTTCTCTTTGTGTCAACTTCTATGAGCATCATGCATATAGGAGTCATTTGATAAACATTCATTAAATGAATGAATGTACAACACTTCTCTATGGTGATTGGATAAGGATTTATCATTACATTTCATTTGACGTATGACACATCAAATGACATATCATGTCATTTCATTAATATATGGAAGTCTCAAATAAAGAAGCTCCCTTTAGCAATTCAGATCAGAACTTTATCTGGAGCTTAGTGCCCTAGAAGGTTACCTGGAGCATTGAGAAATTAAATAAATTACCTAGGGACACACAGTCTGTGTCACAAATAGGACTTGAACTCAGGTTTTCTAGACCCAAAGCCAGCTCTCTATCAACTATACCACAGACCTTTTCATGATCCTTCATGATGAATATTGTGAAAATGTTTATGAATTCTCTTTGATAAGTATTAATATAACACTTCAAAAATAGCCAGGAATGATCTTAAGTTAAAATTCTCTAAATAAAGCAAATGAGGCAATCTAACCAAAATTTGATAGATAAACCTTTAAAATAAACATTAAAAACCATTAGAAATCTACTGCCAGTCTTATCAAGCCTACATATATTTAGAACTGTCACTGTAGCTGCCTCAGTCTACCAAAATTGAAATTATGTGAATATATGTATATATTATTCATAAGTATGTAGTTCTTCTTTAAAACTTGGAATAACAGGAGGCACATATGTGAGTGGGAAAAACAATGATTGTTAATACCCTATATTTTAAAATATGCATAAAACATTTTGATGGAGTCTTGATAATTTGAAAGTAGATGAACAGTGGACTCTCTATGTAGTGATAACTATACCTAAACATAAATATATTAGCACACATTATACATCAGAGGAGGGAAAGGTTAGTGGAGTGCATTTTTCCATTGTACCTGTACCAAATTTTTCCATTTTCTTGAATTTCTCCAATTACATTCTAAACCTTCAAGGCAAATATCCTTATTAATAGATTATGATATAGAAGGTTCTCAGTACATTCTACATCTTGTAAAAGTTTTATTTGCCTACACCTACCTTTCTTTCTCATCTCTTCCATTATTGATTGGTTTTATAGAATCACAAGTGAAAAAACATGATAGACTCACTCTCCTAAGAGACTGGTAGAAATAGTTCTAAATCCTATATGAATTTATCAAAATACAACCTCTTTTTATCATCTTCACTACAAGGTATATTCAATGTATTTTTTTCTTCCCTCAGAAGTATTAGAAAGAAAATCAAAAAGAAAGAAAGAATGAAAGATCAGAAATGTATACTACACAAAATTCTCTGACTCTGGCCAGGCTTTAACAGGGCCAATATTCTAAGGACATTTTAGAAATTGTTTTGGAATAACTTTGGAACAAATGACTTCAGAGAAATATATTATTCATCAACAAAATTGATCTTAGAGAAATGGTTTTCCTACTAAAAGTCTAAGCTAACACTTTCACAGTAGCCATTTTCTCACTAGTTTCTTTCAAACAAAATGGAAATATGTTTATGTAATATAAATATCCAAAATTATATCAGTGAAAATGACATCATCAATTACTCCTAGATGGACAATAAAAATAGTATTTGCATGGCAATTCATTGAAATATGGTTGCTAATGATTTGGCTTTGATTTTGAATTTTTTAATGTTTCCTAAAGATAGCATGATGCATGCCAAACTCCATCCACAACTTATCGCTAAAAAATATGAATGAGGGCTATGTGACTTTCATAAGTATTTAAAGGCTGCTACATGAGTTTCTTCTACACATTTCAAGTGCTAGATTAAATGGGAAAAGACCCTGAGTAATCATACAGTCATAGCATCTTCACTAAGCAAAGGAAAAGAAAAAAACATGCAAAAGATACGAGCCCGAGATACCTATTAGAAATGATGGGGTTTTTTTCCTCTAGCTAGAAGCAGGGTAGTGGAAGATGGTGTTACTCTTCTCCAAATCTTTGCACAAACTGGGATAATGGTGAGGCAGTTCCTTCAAAGATGGCTTCCCAACCATCTTTTCCTCCCTTTTTGTACACAAAAAGTGACATCTGTGCAATGATCCAGGATATAACCTGTTTTGGAATCCAGAATGTTGATTGGTGGGACATATGACAGTATATGTTACTTTTGCTTCCATTTCTGTACTTTAAGATCTTTGAGTTTATGAGATTATGAGTTTGGAATGTTTTTCAATTTGCTCTCTGCTGATTGACAAAGGAAATGTGAAGGATCTTATATGTGATCCCAAGGTGCCATGTAGACTCAGGCAAATGCTGATCTATGGAGTTATATTGGGGAAACAGGAGAACTTCTCCATAAGTTTTAAGAGTGAAGCAATTAAAATCATATAGGTACAAAGGATAGTAGCCAAATAACATAGGCATGAATTTTCCCTTGGGTCTTCATCTAAATTGCCCAGCCAGGCAGGTCTTGAACTTTTCTCTCAAGTGAGGATCCAAGACTCTCTGATGGAACTACTTACAGAGCTTGCTCTTGGGATTTCACATATGAATTTTAATTTATATTCTAAAAGGGGAGGGTAAATATACTCCCAATATACAAAGACTGTCAATTATTATAAACATAAATATGTAGAAAGTTGTGTGTGCCCATATGTATTTTAGTGTAAACAACATTATTTTATTCCCCAAAGGAATTACAGAATTCTAACAAGCAATGACATCCTTATACCCTTCATAAGAAAGGTCAGAGAAACTGTAAATCTGAACCTATGAAATGAATTGCAGCAGTCAGAGTTTAAAGAATCATACAACACATACCAGCCCTGAAGGCATGCATTCTTTTGGTACCTGTGTTACTGAAGGTTGTTGTTTTTGAGTTCTGTTTGTTTGCTGTCTGTTTTTTGCAATTAACTTTTGCTTATCATGCAATGGACCATACACAATGAGAGTCATCCTTTGCTAACTCCTCTTAGTGAGGAAAAAAAACCAGGAAAAGAAATACTCAAAAGGAAAATTCTAAACAGCTCACTAGCATAAAGATCATTCATTATGAATGACTACTTCAAGGGTCTGTGATTTTTATCAGTGTAGTATATTCCACATAATTTCTATCTTGATGGACTGTGGTGTCAACAGTGACAGGCCTGAGCCTCTGAACACTTGGTGAGACTGGCAGTTAAAACATTAATGTATTCAGAAGAGACTACAAGTTCTCCACTTCACTGGAGAAAGTTTCATGAATTACTGTGAACAAAATAAAAATATTGATAATGATAATTTGATGAACCTTACCACTTTCTGTAAATTGGAACTCAGATGATATTCAAACCTCTCTTTCTAGACCCCTTTCTGAAGCCTTTCTAGCTCTATAGGACATGCCAAAGCTTGTGAAGCACTAACATTACCTTTAAGAACCTAGGGCCACCTATATACTTTGAAGGGACATAAAGAAAAGTCAGACTGTAGAAAAGGATAAATAAACATAAATTATTAATTTTGAACATGGGTTAGATCTCTTGAGCCCTTGGATTAGCATAGAGGGGAAACAAACTAAGAAATAAAATGCTTACATAAAGTGTTTTAATTCATTTTGACAGGCATTTATCGACTAGCTATGATGTACAAAGGTCTATGGTAGGCATTGTGAGGGATACAGAGATAAATAAGACACTCAAAAAGCATGTCAGTTTAGAGGATGGGAGGATGTTGGGAAAATGAATGCAAATCTGCTCCTAAAAATTGCAACTTTCTAAAGATTAATTCCCTGCCTTCCCTGACCATTAGGGGCCATTTGCTTTGCTTACAAAGTTACACTTAGAGACAATGGATAGCATAAAACCTACCTGGATTATCTACATCTTAGCTAAATAATTGAATGATTTAGTGTGATTTGCACAAGTTAAATTAAACTATTCATCTTAAAAAACTTCATGCACCGATTTAATTACTTACTACAAGTTGGTTTGAGGATAGCTCTTATTGCCTCATTTCACAAGTAGAGAGATAGAAGAAGATAAGGAAATGGACCCATGTTAGATCTGGACTTCGAAATTAGATCTTCTTACTTTGCAATATTCAACCAGTTACTAATGGTGAAAACAAATAGAGGTGCTCATTATGGCTTGTGGTGACATGATGGCTTTTACAAGGACAGTATCATAAATCAGATTCATCATCGCTAACTGACTTAGGAAAGATCACTGTTTTCTCCATACTCCGGTATGCTTTGGTGGTTGGTGGTGGTGGTTTCCTTCTCTAAATTGGATATAACCATACCTGTCCTGCAACATTCCTCAGTGATGTTATAAGGATGAAACGATGTATTGTACCATATATAGTAGTGTATAACAAATCTGGACAGCGTACTACAAAGCAGAGATATCACCTTGCTGATAAAGATCTGTTTAATCCAAGCTATTTTTTTTTTCCATTAACAACGTATGGCTGTGAGAGTTAGACTATAACTGAGCACCACAGAATCGACACTTCTAAATTGTGGTGCTAGAGAAGACTTTTAAGAGTCTCTTGAATATCAAGAACATTAAATCAGTCCTTACCTAAAGAAATTAGTTCAGATTATTCACTGGAAGATCAAATACCGAGGTTGAAGTTTAAATACTTGACCACATAATGAGAGGACAGGACTCATTGGAAAAAGTCGCTGATGTTAGAAAAGATTGAAAACAAAAGGAAAAGGGGATGGCAGAGGATGAGATAGATGGATAGATAGCGTTTTAGAAGCAACTAATATAAATTTGTAAAGATATCAGGAGATAGTAGAGCATAGAAGTGCCTGGTATGGTATGATCCATAAAATTATGAAAAATCGAACAAGACTGAACAGCTAAACAACAGTAACAACAAATTCAATACTAGAAAAATAGTCCCATTCATTTTATGGAAATAATTTTGGTTGTTTACTAGAATATATCTATGCTACAAAGCTTGTTAAACTGCTGTATCCCAGAATCACAGAATCTCATGCATTGGAAGGAATTTCAAAGACCTTTTAATCCAGTCCATAGTTATGCAGTAATCTGATTTACAATTCTACCTTCCCCCCCTTTTTTTACTTTTACATGTTTTATATTATCTATACTCTTTTCCCTTGACTATCTTTATTAAAGGAGAACATGCTGCCTTCTAAGACACAAGTCACCTCTGATTGATAAAAAGTGTGTCTTTACTTCAAACTTTAATTTTCTCCTTTCTAACTTCTACCCATCATTCTTGGTTTTGACTTTGGGGGCCAAGGCAACCAATCTCCACGTTAACTCTCTTGTATTGCCCAAAGACTAGATAGTACCACTAGGTCCACTGCCATAACTTGATTGAACTTAGAAAAAAAAAATTACCAAGTGCTAATCCTTATGTTATGCTATAACAACAGATTTTATGATTAAGGTGCCAGAGCCACCACGTTTTCCTTGTTAATCAGTTGTTCCATGACCTATTTTACTTATGGTCTAGAGTGATGGAAAGAACATTGAATCTAGAATCTAAAGATATCAATTTTATCTCAGCAATACTGAATACTAGTTCTGCTGGTTACTTCATTTATAAAATATACATGTGCGTATACATGTGTATATTATATGTATTTGACATATAGATATATATGTCTACACATGCAGAGCACCCCTGGTTTATTTTGAAGATGGTACTTCACAAACTACAAAGCTGTATACAAATGATTTACTATTATTGCTCGACACAGTAACATGGTGGGAAGTAGTTAGATTTGAAAGGATTAGTATTTTTAGTTCTAAGGCTGTGGCTAGGAACGCATAGGTTGAAAATGAATGATACATTTTCAAGTATATGAGCACATATCACTGTGGAGAGGCATCGGCAAAGATATGGATTTGCATTAGAAATAATACTAGCCAGAGAGGAATGTGGAGTTTTATTATGAGTTGTTCCTGCCTTTTCATTATCACCAGCACATAGTCATTGGAAATTCCCAGGATGTTCTAAAACACGTATGCTTGGCTAAAGTTCAATGAGGACTTATAAACATTGGATCATTGGACTACAGGGGTCCTTAGAAAAAAAATCATCTCATCAAAGCCCCTCATTTTATCAATGAAGAAATTGAAGCCCACAGAAGGGAAATGCTTTGTTAAAGGTTGTACAATTAGAGAGGATGTATGCAAAATGTTTTACACACCTCAAAGCATTATACAAATGTCTGTAACAGCTTGTTGCAAGAAGCAGAGATGAGAGTTGAAGAAGACCCAAAATGTTAAATCTAGTACTCTTTCTATGTCATGTAGCCTCTATAATAATGAAATACTTTAATCAGTTAATCCACAAGTGTATATTAAGTCTCAGCTATGTGTAAGCTCCCTAAAGATAGAAAGACAAAAATGAAATAAACTCTGTCCTAAAGGAGCTTACATTCTATCTAGGGAAGCCACATAAACACCTATTGCTTCTCACATCTGGACTCAACTTCAAGAATCTTCCCACTCCTCAGCTGCCACCCTGAGAAAGCTGTCACCTGGGGTCCTCCTCTCCTGATTGGGGACTCCTTCCCTAAAACTGCCATTTAAGGAAAGACCCCAGTCATGCTCTTCTCATACCCCAGAATCCTTCTCCTCCTTGCCTGTCATATTGCCCCTGTGAAGTTATCCTTCTTCCCTCTTCCCTTCTTCCCATATATTTTGTCTTCCCTCATGAGAATGGAAGAACCTTCAGAATAGCTTGCTTTCAAAATCCCTAGCACTTAGAAGAATGCATAACACATAGCAATTATGTAACAAATGCTCTATCCATATACATGTGTATATCCACACAAACATAAAAATGCAAACACACAAATGTACATATATGCATTAATACAGAGTAATTTTAGGTGGGGGAAACACTAGAAACTGAGGGCATCATAAAAGATTTTGTGCTGAAGGTGACAGTTTCACTTGAGTGATGAATTTGAAAACCAGGTTGTAAGGAGTAGAGGGCAAAGAGGAGATAAAGTGCAACAGGGCACCATCACCAGCCAGGAGTTGGCCTCTAGTTCAGTAGGAGAAGTAGAAACTGATAGTTTGAAAGGATATGAAGTTAAGTGAGCATTTTGTAAGCACTAGGGACGGAGTCAGTAGATAGCAAATGATTGACGTTTGAGGTGGAGAATTATTGTGGGAACAATCTGCTGGAGAAGATAGAAAAGGAAAGGACCAAGAATACAATTTAGGAATTGGCCTTCCCCACCTCTTCATGAGATAGTTAAATAAAGGAGGAAAAGATGGTGCAGTATAGTATAGAATGAAGAATAGTTTTGAACATACACATCTACCTCATTCATATCTTATTCCTCAATACAGCCTCTGGTAATATCCTATTACGTCAGAATTCTAGGCTCCCTCTTCTAGGGAGGAATAAAAAGGAAATTAATGAAGAATCCTGATTAAATATTTTATTGGATATTTTCCTTTATTATATCTTCGCATTTATAAAGTGGACTTGAAAAAATGTGTTTTTTCTTTTATTTATTTTTCTGTTGATTATTTACACTGATAACTTAGATTATCCTAAATTTAATTAATGTAGATTTTTCCTTCAACAACACAGATGGGTACTCCTACACACCACATCCTGTGTGATTCCCATTCATGTTTCACTATGAATCTTCCATAGAGGATTCATCTAGGGTACTGAAGGCTTTTTTTGTGGTGGTTGTAGCTTGTTTTGTTTTAATTCCAAAGCTACCAATGTATCACTTCAATCAGTAATCTTTTGTGTTTCATTTCCAGTAACATGGCCTGGCTTCCTTCTTTTATGATCAGACATATCCTCACTGGTGTCTTATACTCCATTTCTTTTACGGAAATCATTGAAAGCAATTGAAGTCTGCTTATGTTAGCAGGGAGAAGGAACATAGTTTGAGTGATCAATAAAGCAATGAGCTGTTATAAAGAAGGGAATAAGGTCTTTGCCTCAATCAATGCTAGTATAGACCTGTCATACTGTCCACCTTTGATGGAATTCACCAAAATAGCAAATAGTTAAGTGAATTCCTTTCAAACAGAAACTATTTTTGGTTTTTTATTTGTTTTTGTTGTTGTTGTTTTTCATTTTCTTTCCTTTCTGTTTATCTCTAGCACTTGGCAATTTATCTGACACATAATAGGTAGTTAAAATACTTATTGACTGACTGGAGGGCTTTAGGAAGCTTTCAGTGACTCTGCCACTGTGGTATGAATCTCTTTTACACTTCCCTCCCATTTGTTATTTACTGCTAATTCTCTGGAAAAGGAACCAAGAGCTCATATAGTATCTATAGTCTCAAGGCTCTCTATATAGAAATAACTTCGGTCCCTAATTTTCTTTGGAGCCAGGGTCTAAGTGTGTAGTAAGAAAAGAATTTGAGTCATAATTTTACATCCCATAATTTGAAAATAGACCCAAATATCTGTTCCCGCGAACCCTAAGAATGGGTGTCTGATATCAAGCAAGAGAAACATTTTCACCCTCCATCCTGTACTCTCCTATTATTCTTTGAGTTTTCAATTTAAATTATTCTGAGATTATCATATTCCATGCAATGAAGTTTTTGAAGGTCAGGCATATTGGAATCTATACAGTGTCTTTACAATTCCTGGGATCTGCAGCACTGTACAGCTTCTCCAATCAGCTCTCCTCCTAAACCCCAGCCATATTCATTATTCAGCTTCAGTGTATTCCTAATACACTCGACGAACTTAATGGACTAATGGACTAATTCAGTGACTTGCATACTCAAATTTTTTTAATTGATCTCATAATTTGTGCAAAGCGTTTGTTTTCCCATTTTATTTTCAGGCTGTGAATGAAGAAAGGATTAAATTTGAAAACATGTAATATATCCAATTCTTCAGAAACTGTGGTGTTCTCCGAAGATGTCTAAACATAAATATCCATTTACTTCATATACAGTGGTGAAAGGATGCCAAAAGATTGAGTTCAAGTGATCTTCTTTGCCTCTTTCAAGTTTAATTTACAAAAATGTCCTGCTAGAAGTTGTGCAATAAAGCTTTCTAGTGGGCACAGTGCTAGATTTCATTCAGGTCATGTTCACTAAGCATGGCTTTACTCTATATCTCTATCCTAGGCTCCTCTTCTATACTAGCTCACTTGGTGATCTCATCTTCTCCCGTTTGTTCAATTTTCATTTCTATGCAGATTTCATAAACTGTACATCCAGCCCTAACCTCTGTCCTGAGTTCCACTATCTTACTACTAAAAGTCAGTTGACTTTTAGGTATCTTGAAATGTAATTTTTTCATTTCCCTTTCCCATCTTTGAACCTTTAGACTACATGTCCCTTGGGCATGGAATTTGCTCCTTCCTCATCTCATGCTCAAGTACTACCTACTGTAGAAGGCCTTTCCTGGTCCTCCCACCAGCTACTAATATTTTCACTTTTTATGTTATCCTTTATCTATTTTGTATGTTTCTTACATATGGCAATATGCATACATATAGTCTCACCTAATAGAATACAAACTACTTGCAAACCCCAACATCTGAGTTACTGGGATCACTCTTGAATAAAAACTACTGGTAAAACTGAAAGTAGTCTGGTAGAAATTAGGTTTATACTATTTCAAACTACTCACCAAGATTAGCTACAAATTGAGGCATGATGTAAATATGGAACTTGGCATTTTGTGCACTCCCAGTTTGCCTGAGCATGGAGCCCACTGCATCCTCTACCTTGAGGTTGAGAGTAAGCCCTTCTGATTGGTTGGCAGCATTTCTTCAAAAGGAAAGAGACTTAGGGTAGAGCCAAAATAGAGGAATAAAGGCAGGTACTCACCTGAGCTCTCCAAAAATTTCTCTCTAAACAAATTTAAAATAACCTCTTGAAACAAATTCTGCAACAGCAGAACTAACAAAAGTACAGGGTGAAACAATTTTCCAGTCCAAGACAGCTTAAAAGCTTGACAGCAGAGGTTCATCTTACTTGGGTGAGAGTGGAGAGGAGTCCAGCAGCAGGACATACCCAAGGAGTTAGCAGTACTCTAGCAAGCCAGTTGCACCCAGGCAAACCAGCAGCAAGTCCTACCCCAGGAAGCAAGAAGCAGGCTGTGCCCTGGCAAGGCAGCAGTATGACATGCCTGACAAGCCAATAGCACACTGGTAAGCCAGTAGGAGACTGGCCCAGGTAGCCAGCCCAGCAAATCAGAAGCAGCTGGGGGTATGGGGGAGGGGGATACACTTACTTAATCAGTTGTAGTAATTACTGGAGCTCTCCACTCACAGATGGTGAAAGGGTTAAACAACTGTCATAAGAAGAATACAAGGGACATTTTGCTAGCACTAGGGAGAACTCCACAGCATTTTCCACATGGGGATGTAGGACACAGGATGTCCAGTCTCAAGTCAAGGAGAAAGATGAGCATACTAGAACTCATAGCCACAGGACAATGGGGACACTGTTCACAGTTAAAAGGTGTAAAAGAGTGATTTTGTTCATAGACCATAGAACAGATCAGGAGAGCAGTGACTGCACCTCTCTATAGATCATAGCAGTTAGGAAAAACTGAAAATTTACAGACCCCCAGGAGTAGCTCTGAAAACAGCAGAACAAAATTCCTAAAGCTAGACACAGTGTCCTCTCCATTAAGAACCAAAACTCAACTTTAACATAAAGTTAAAGGTCAAAAAATAGCCTGGAAGAATGAACAAACCACATACATACAATAAAAGAACAGGACTACAGAAATTTATGGTGACAGGCAAGATCAAAACACAAACTCAGAAGAGGATAACAGTGTCAAAATGGCTATATGCAAAGCTTCAAAGAAGAAAAAAAGCAAATTGGTTTCAGACCCCAAAAGATTTACTGGAAGAGCTCAAACAGGATTTTAAAAATCAAATAAGAATGGTAAAGGAAAAAATGGGAACAGAAATGAGACTGATGCAAAAGAATCATGAAAAAAAAAGTTAACAGTTTGATTAAAGCAGCATCAAAAATGGGAAAAAATGTACAAAATTTCATTGAAGGAAACAACTCCTTAAAAATTAAAATTATCAGCGGGCAGAGCCAAGATGATGGTGTAGAAGCAGGGACCTGCTACAGATCTCCCCCCAAACCCTTCAAAAAACCTGTAAAAAAATGACTCTAAACAAATTCTAGAGAAGCAGAAGCCACACAATGACAGACTGAAGCAAATTTTCAGCTCAAGACAAGCTGGAAGGGTGATGGGAAAGGTCTGTCACATCAGGCTAGGAGCAGAATGAAGTTCAGAGTGGATCATGCCAGTGTGAACTGAGCAGGAGTAGGTCTTAGGGGATGAATCACTGGTGGTTGCTGTGGATTCAAGACTTCTCAATCCACAAATGCTGAAGACAGCTTTATCATAAACAAATTGGAGAGAGACTAGTCAAGGTGGTTTAATAGAAAAAAAAAATTCTACCTCTACACCTCCCCAAAAACCCAAGAAAGATCTCAGATCAGTACCAAAGTAATCATCAAAAATTTAAAAAGAAATTAAAGCAAAATGTTATAGATCTAGAGTAATATGAAAAAATCAACCTACTGGCAAGTGACCAGTACAGGAACTATGAGAAAGAAGTGAGCCTTCTAAAGAGGAAGAAGGCCACAACATTTGTGCTTCAAGGAAGAAGAGGCAATGTTGAAGCCAGTTTTTCAGGAGTGAAAAAGAACCATGATCCTTTGAAGTAAGATCTCAGGCATAGACTTCAGAAGCAGAAGAGGAACACGGTATTGCTCTGGCCCCAGTAACAGAATAGCAAATAAGACAGGCCAGAATCACACAAGACAACTACAATCCTATGTGAAGAACACAGAGCCGAGCTCTAACGAAAACCCCTAATTTGGGAAGAAAAGTTAGAAGAATGAATAAACAATTTAGAGAGAAAGAGAAATATATACACATATATGTGTATAGATATAAGTATAAACATATAAATACATTATATGTATGTATATGTATGTATACATATATGATCATATACATGCATATATGTGTGTACATATATAAGTATAAGCATACATATACGTGTATATATGCACAGAGAGATAATTATTTTGGGGTCAGGGATGCTCAAAATACAAATCAAGAAGAAAATATTTGAGAAAAACTCAAAAAATACCTACATACAAATCCTCAGAGAAAAACATGGCTTACCCACATAATCAATTAGAATTAATTACTAGAAGAAATGGAATAGATAAATGCAACTTAAAATGATATCATAAATGAAATTAAATAATAAGAGTTAAGGAAAGAAATAAACAAATATAAGAGAAATGTTCAAAGAGAACAACTGAGCAAAAGAGGAACAAAACCTTCTCAAGTAACAAATTTTGTTAAGAGTAATACGGGCCAAACAGAAGTTAATAAATTCATATTATCACAACCAATACTAAAACAAAATCAAATGATTGAAAAAAAGAAGAAAATATAAAGTATCCTGTATTAAAAACAAATGATATGGGAAACATGTCAAGGAAAGAAGTTTTGGGAATCATTGAACTATTTGTTTACATTATAATGGGGGGAGGGATGATACAGGTGTTCCTTCATAATGCTAATCAGAGTCCATAGAAGTTGTTAAGGGTCTTATAGTGTATATGTTTTGATGAGCCTGAAGAAAAAAAAAAGGGAGGGGGATAAGGATATATTAAAGCAGAGAGTTAAGAGAATTAACCTTACATAATCTGAGTACCCAGAGGAAACAGGACTGAACAAGAAGAGGAAGCTAATGGGAAGAGCAAAATCAGGGAGGAATTGATAGTCAACCAAAAACAAATAAGAAAGAACTTAAGGACTAGAAAAGAAATTTCAAAAAATTCAACTGTATGTGAGCCTTTTTTCAAAAACTGACCAGAACGTATTGAATAGAAAATGACAAATACATCAATTTAGTAGTGTTAAATACATCCTTTAGTGACCACAATGCAACAACAATAACAAAATATCTTCAATAAAGAGCTATTTAACAAATAATTTAAAATAACAGGATAAATGATGTTATCCTAAATAATTGGTAGACAAAATAATATATTTTTAATGGAGAAACAAGGAATAAAGTCTCTTTCAAATCTCTAGGATTCACGATCAAGCAAAGAATAGGGAGGATCACAGATTCTAAAATAGATTATATTGATACTGTATAATTCTTCAAAAGCTTTTGCACAAGTGAAATCAATGCAACTAAAACTTTGCAGCAAGTTTCTCTGATAAAATTCCTATTTTAATTACTTCTATAAGGAGTTGAATCAAATTTATAAAACCAAGAGTCATTAGTTAATTGACAAATGATAAAAAGATATGAATAGACAATTTCCAAGGAAAAAAAATTTAAGATATCTTGTGAAAAAAAACTGCTCCAGTCACTAATAATTAGGTATTGCCTCATATCCATCATAATGTCAAAGATGACAACAAATGTTGGAAGACCTATGGAAAGATAGGTACATTGACACATTATTGGTAGAACTGTGAATTGGTCCAACCATTCTGGAAAGCAGCTCGGAACTATACCCCCAAAGTCACTAAAGTATGCATACCCTTTGACCCAGTGATACCACTACTAGACATAGTATAGGCAAGGAGATAAAACGAAAAGGGCCCATATGAACAAAAGTATTTATAGTAATTCCTTTTGTAGTGGCAAAGAATGGGGGGAAGTGGAGTTCCCAGTAGTTGGGTAATGGCTGAATGCAACTTGTAATAATAATGAAGAAGGAGGAGAAGGAAGATGAAGAGGACAGCAAGAAGAGGAGAATAAGCCTTTACATAGCTCCTACTATGTTCCAGACACTGTGCTGTATTTTTATTAATATTATCTCATTTGATCCTCAGAACAACCCTGTAACATAGATGCTGTAATTATTTATGTTGAGAAAGCTGAGGCAGACAGTGCTTGTTGTGGTTTGCCCAGAGTAACATAAAAAGTGTAGAAGCTTGTATTTGAATTCAGGTTTTCTAACTCCAGACAGTGTTCTATTATATCACCCGTGGCTATCTATCTATCTATCTGTCTACACACATATATGTATGTATGTATGTATGTATGTATATACACGTATAGGTACCTATACGTGTATATGTGAATACATACTATATATATACAGATATAGCACAGTTATAATGATATCTTACATTTATATAGTGCTCTAAAATTCACAAAACAATTTATGGATATTTAATTTATACATATGAATGTAAATTAAAAAATTATTGTGCCATAAGAAATAATGAATGTTACATTTTCAAAGATTTCTAAGGGAGCAAAATCAGGGAAAAAATGTATAAAATAGCAATAACATTATAAAATAAACAACTTTGAAAGATTTAGATGCTCTAATCAATGCAATAAGCAACGATAATTCCATATTTACAAGGATGCTTACCAGAAGCTGTCTGTTGACAGAAAGATGATGGACTAAAAAGGCAGAATGAGGCACATTTTAGTATATGCCCAGAGAAGGAATATGTTTGCCTGACTATGCATATTTGATATATAAATTATTTTCAGGGTTCTTTTGCAGAGAGAGGGTAGCTGGAAAGGAGAGAAAAATCCTTGTTATTTTGGAAAAAATAAGTTAAATCAAAAAACATATTCATTTCCTTTTTATGTGGGCATTGAAAGAGAAAAAATATAGGTGGAGAAACACCAGTGCCAATGAGACCTTTTGGATTCTGGCCTCCTATTGTATTTTCTCACATTCTTTTCTTCTCAGTCGAGGGTTTAAATTCACATACATATTCATAAAGTGAAACTCACATACAATGTTTCATCAATGTATAAAAAATTGGCTTGTGCCTTATCCCATCAATTTTCTTATCTTCCCAATTTTGCATGACTCAAAAGTAAAATATCTTCACATTATAGAAAAAAGTACTTTCCCTAGATGAAATCAGAATTTTAAAAGAAACTATTAAAAAATCAAATAATTAACAACTCCCAAGCAGCTGGAGATGTGCTGTAAAAGTGAGGCTTGAATTTCCAAGTCAATTTCCAATATCACCTTTATGAGGGAAATAGTTCTTTCTAAGAGAGAGTTAATAGTCATTGATCACCTTTGATATCCATCATAAAGTAGTACAATATTTGATCTCACCACATCTAGACTGTTGAATCACCTATTGAATCAGCTGCTGTTCACTGGATCATCACTCCATGCTCTCCCTTAATTTTGGAATTCAAAGATTATTTAACATTTCTCTGACATTTCTTTTTGCTACCCTTGTGAACTGAACCATTGCTACTCTCACCTTTGATGCTATATCTCTCAGGTTTTTGCATATCTTCCTCTAGATATCTTCTGAAAGGTTTCCATTGTGTTAGCCATCACTCCATCCTCACTGGCCATTTCTACGCTACCAGTTTTAACGTAAAGACATCTATGAGAGGAGGTATCCAATAGTCAAAGTGATTCCTACTTGACATATCACACTGTTCATAGGCTCACTTACTCTCTTTCTAGTAAATTTCTCTAGTTCTTTTATATAGTGGGGTATCCACGTATCTCTCTCTAGTACGATATAAAGAGACAGACACCTAGAGACAACACTAAATAAATATTTATACATATCTATGCATATATTGTACTTATGTACACATGTGTATGTATATATGTATAAGCTATTATAGTATTCATTTTATTATATTTATATTACATTGCAATACAAATACTATATAATTATAACTTATTTTATTCATTTTATTATTATTCATTATACAATAAATATACTTCTCATCTCCAGAGCATATAATCCGAGTGGAAACTCTTGGGCGTGTGGTATCCCATGTATGCATGAGTCAGCATTGGCGCTGTTCTAAGCAATAGTACAATGGTATCAAATTCAAATAGAAATGCAATCCCCCAGAGAGCTGGGGATTGAGGTAGAAAAACATAAATTAACGTTATTTATGCTAATATTGTTAACATTATCTAAGTTGTATTGTACTTTTATTTCTTTTGCTAAACATTCCGCAATTGTATTTTAAAGTGTTTCTGGATTTACTAGGGAATTAGCTGGCGGTGAGTTTGAAACCTCTGCCTCTATATTGGCCAGGTGATAAAGCAATAGTGACTGAATAACTTGGAGAAGCTGAGTGATGGGGTAACCATTGCAACAGAGGAAGACGAGCTTGCTCAAGGTATCTTGAATTTACTCAGGCCAAAGAGGCATAAGGGAGAAGTTTAATGAGAGGAGGTTCTAGAATTCCAGTTAAGTAAGAAACAGAATTTAGAACTGTCTGGAAAATATGGAAGTGAATTCTTAAAGGTTAAATCTATGTATAGTAAACAGAGGATCATACTACTTTAGACAGAGATAAGTGGCATTTGGGTCTTAGAAGCTACAGAAAAAAATAAAGACAATTAATAATATGCTTAACTTAAGCAGATGATAGTTTCTTAAAGATGAAGGTCTCTTAAGGATACCTGTATTGAAAGTCAAAGGATCCAGTCAAGACAATAGAGGAATAGGTAATTGCATCACCATTATGTGTATAGAGGGTACGAGCAGGTGCTGTGGAGTGTTTAGAACTTGTTCAGACATCAATGATGCCAAGTTCATCCACTGCATCTCAGGCCATCATGGGTTGTCTTGATTTTTGCCTTACAACTTGACTTTGATGACTCAGGAAGAGAGAGCGAGGCTGACAACTCTGTGCAGCTCTGCCTCACAAATCTGATACATGCATAAATCGAGACATCACCCTGTGGTCCTAGGGGGTCCTCTTCAAAAATGAAGGCTGAACACAGCAGCAATGCTACTTATCTATCTCCTTATGTTTACATAGATATGGATAAGTAAAGATATGTGTCTGCATGTATACATGTGTGTATGTACATGTTTACTCTTAACAGAAAAAGATCGCAAGTCAATGAGACTTGTATTGCAACTGGATTTATTACAGGAGAAAGGCACATGCATGTGGGAACTCCTTATACTAAAGAGTCCAGTAGCGCACAGAGAACCATGGGTATTTAAGTTGAAGGGAAAAGGGGAAATTCACAGAGGAGGGGAAAACCGCTTTGAGAGGGGAGAAAAGTAATGGCAAAAGCATCCTTCTTTTCCCTTGGAATTGCTAGACCATGAAGACAGGATGACCTGCTTACCTACAATGGTCCCAGCTGCACAGTCTCTCAATCTGGGGCAGAATGACTGGCACCTGTCTACCTGCCCAAGGACACACAAGGAGGGAGTCCAGCTTGAGCTGAAAATAACAAATTATGTCAGATCGGAAGATGCTTTGTTCTTGACACATTCAGGGCCTCCTGCATATTCCTGGTCTAGTGGGCCTTGAATACATGACAACTCAAGAAGGGGCTTTGGAGTAGCTACTGGTCCCAAAGCCTATGACATGGACAGGTTTGGGGACTACTTCATATGTTTCTCTAGACCTCTAGGCTCAGAGATGTATCCTCCTTAGCACAGCTTGAAAACTTCCACTCCCTTCTACCATGGTTGTTATAATTGGTGGAACAAGGAGTAGGGTGGGTCATTTGTTTCCAGCAAAATCTGAGATTCTTGCTTCCCAAACCCCAGTCTATTAAAGTGTCTTCTTCCTTCTTCCATATCTGTGGTAGGATATTTCCTGCACCCCCAACTAAGAAGCATTTAAGGGTCCTTACAGAGGAGTCATGGGCTCCCCACCTTGAGAATAAATGCATTTGTGTATATATGTAACTGGGAGTATATTAAAGTTAAATAAATGCAACAAAGGAAAATAAATCCATTTGTACAAACATTTTGTTTTTGTTTTAGGCAGGGTTTGGAGGGAGAGAGAAAGAGTGGTGTTTCTAGTTGGATGGGAGTGAAAAAATATTTTCTTTGTGTCTGAAAAAATCACTAAATAAATGCTTTATATTTGTGAAGCACTTCGTAGTTTTCAAGTCACTAGAACACAACATTATTTCACTTGTTCTTCACAAAAACACTGTAAGGTACACAAATATTATTATCCCCATTTTAGAGATGAGGTTAAAGAAAAGGCTTAGGTAGGGGCTAAAGAGGTTCAGCTTAAACTGAGCTATTCTGAATCTTTCTCCTTACTATACTATATATCTCTCAAAAGCCCATTAGTCCAAAACTACTATGTGTAGACATTGATAAATAAAAATGACTGAAAACTCTGTGTGTATATGATCTTTTTAATCATCCTGGAAGATAACAGCCCATTTGTCCTGCTCGTCTTGAATATATGCCAGTAGGTAAATATCATCTCTAATCCATGAATATCTTTACCAAAAGGAAGCATAAGAGTACTTCATTTAAAATACTTGTTTGAGAGAATTGCACAGAATTGATCAGTAATTGAATAGCATTTCTAATTTTCTTGAAGACACAGGAATTAAAATATCAACAGTATATTAGGAAGAACATTCTTGGTAGATATAAGGAGGAAAGAAATCAGACGTATCTCTTTCTTTTTCCCACCTCCACCCTTACTAGATGAATTCAAGCATATTTGGCTGGATATTAGTAGCAAGAAACTTGCAGAAATCACTCATGAAAGATACTTGATACTGTGGAAGCAGACATTAAAGAATATTTACCATCAGAGATTACCTACCTGAACGATAAATCACATGCCATTTAGTTATGTATCTCTAACTTTTTAGTTAACATTACAAAAGGCTAGTTATTGCATGATTTATGTGGTATAAAAGAACAGAAATCCTCAACAGGGAATATTCAATGAGAGTGAAAACTTAAATAAAACTGTCATACTTTCTTAATATCAAGACATCTTTACTAGAAAACCCAATCAAGCAACCAGTGGGAAATTAAGGGATAATTTTATCAGGGTTCCAAATAATAAAGTATAGGCTGATCCTATCAGGATAATTGGTAAGATAGCATGAAAGCCAAAGATAGCCATAGGCCTGGTTCTAAAGACAAGAGTACAGACTCTATCTTCTCTCTGTTAAGAAAGCAATTTAAGATTGAGAAGAGACAATGGACCTTTTATGAAAGGGATGTTATAGGTACTTTATTTTGAAAGACAGAAGTAGAAACAGGAGTCAAAAAAAGTGAGGTACCTAGAAAGTCAATAATATTGGTAGGATCATAAGTGATATTAATTCCTGGTGTTTGTGTTCAGGGAGAACTGGTGCTTTTCAGGACTGCTGATCTACTTTTGGTGTCCACCTGCACCCATCTTTTGCCTTTAGCAAGAAGCTGCAGCAAGCACAGAATCTATATCCTAGTAAAGCTGTCTTGGCAGATAGTCTAAACCAGGTTGAGGGCAACTGACAGGTCTCAAATCTGTGAGTAAATTCATTATCCCCAGCTATCCCCAGCATATGAACACTTTCCCTGGTGGAATGGGTGTTTGAGAAAAATTTGTTCCTACAGCCATGAAGGAGGCTGAAATAGACACTATGGAGAGCTTGTTCAGACATTGAAGACTCCAAGATTGTCCTCTGTATGCCAGGCTATCACCAGTCATCCTGATATATCTTGCCACTGGACTTACATGACTCAAGAGAGTGAAGCTGACCATTTTATGCAACTCTACCTCATTTTAATCCAATTCCCATATAGGTCAAGACATCACTCCTTGATGTCATTGGTCCTAATCAAAAATAAAGAATGAACAACGGGGGGAGAACTGGGGTGAAATGAGAAAAAAATGGCAGCATATTTCCTCTCAGGATGATTTTAATTTCAACACTTGTAGTCAGTTGAAAATTATTCTGATGATCCCTCTTCAATTTCTCAGTTTTCTCTATACACTCTTCTTTCTGTAACTTTATCAATAAGTAATACTCTTCAAAGAGGGCAAATGGTGAATTTCCTAATTGGGGGTGGATTTTGAGGTAAAGGACATGAAATGTAGTCAAGTTCAGAAAATGAGGTCGCAAAAGAATGGAATAGAAAACAAGAGGCTTTGCTTCTCTTTTTTTCATCTAGTTCTGTTTTGCTAAAGATATGGTTCTAACTTGTCACTAACCTGATTTTTTCTTGCTTTATTACACTGAACTCACTTTAAATGTCTTTGCAATTTCCAAAAAGATGTTTTAGTCCTTTTTCTTTTGGCACAGCTTGTATTTTTACCACTAGCATCCTCCTATTAAGGAAGATTCAATGCAGTTTCTGACTAAAAGGACATTTCCATGGTGGCTGTTATTTTGGTTTTTTGTGAGATTTGTGGTGCATTTTGAGATGTGTCTTACTAAAAACAAAACCCTCATATATTGATCATCTAGAATTGTTGTAGGAAGGAGTTCTAGGATATGTTACAGCCCATCCTGAGAAAACCACACAGATGCAGCTAGTGAAAGGAAATGGAGAATACTGAGCTATAAGGGGTGAGGCATAGTTTAGACTTGTTTTGGAGAAAAACCTGTTATTGACTATCTCAGGGCTGATGCAATAAGATCCATCTTCCCATCTTCTGATTGGTCAATCTCAAAAGCCTTTGTCATCATACCAAAGACCTCATTTTAGAGTTCCATCTTCTAAAAAATGCTCTAATCTCTCCTTTTCCCCACTCCACATCAGAATGTTTCTATCTTCTCATCTATTCCCTCAAAATTCTGATCTCTGAAGAATGAAAACTGGTGGGTAATATAACCATTTGTCTTGCTCAGAACCAAGAAATACCTCCCCAACTCTCAGATGAAGCAACGTTTTTGTTGGTGTGGTGAATGTGAACCCTAGTCAAGTAATCTCATTTAGAGACAAACCTCAATGCAAGGAGATGTAGATCCTGAAAGATGGAGTAAGGGCCAAGTTCTGTCAGTGCTTCCTTGGTCTATAAATCCCCAGTACTCCTACTGCTTTCCCTAACACCAATCGCCAACCATGAAGAAGAAGCAGTATTGCCATTACCATACAGCCAGGGACACAGACAGGACAAAAGACAAACAATTCTGTAGGACTGGCTAGGATAGGGTAGAACATTTTCATTGACATTTTCATTTTTGTCTCCTTTCCTTTGCTCTCAGAATTAAAGACAGGATCAGAATCAAGGACACAAATTAGTGCTTACAATATTTGCTGAATGAGGCAATATTGTCCCCCTCTAATCCCAAGGAAATTCCTCCTTTAAATTCTTCAAGTGTATCTGGATAGAATATTTATGCTGAAGAAATCAAAGGACTCCAAAGTAGGGAAATTGAGCTATTGAAAGGTTGAATGCACTTTACCCAGCTCCACTCAGAATTAATCACTTCCTTCAAAGCTCAGCTCAAGCTCCAACTACTGAACGAGGTCTTTCTTGATGTCTGCATTTGTTTATATCTCCTGAAAGGGCCTCATTTTTTATACAAATTTTGCATATGCTTATATTTTATGGGTGTATATATAAATATATTTTTGCATATGTATGTAACATACATACATGTATGTATATTATATATATACATATGTATAATATACATACATATATCTAGATAAATATATGATATATATATATATATATATATACATATACATATACAGAGAATTATTTGAGTACTTGGTGCTATTTTCTTCCCATTAGAACACTCCTTAGGGCAAAGACAGATAAATGTGTGTGTATATATGTGTGTATATATATATATATATATATATATATATATATATATATATATATATATATATATATATATATATATATATATATATATATATATATGTGTGTGTGTGTGTGTGTGTGTGTGTGTGTGTGTGTGTGTGTGTGTGTATAAAAACACATATATTCATATGTAAAGATAGATAGATAGATGATAGATAGATAGATTTCCTCTCTATGCTCATTGTTTTGCACAGTGCTCATCACATATCAGGTATTAAATAAGTGCTTGATCATTGAATTGTGATGAAAAAGATAAGGAATTTATAACAGATTTTTCAAGAACACTTGTAAATCATAATTATTCATTAGAGAGGATTGATCATTTCACTCGTTACTAGTTTCATCCAAATTAAATAATTAAATTATATTTATAAACGTAACAATAAAAGTTTCCTTTAAAGTTGAAAAATATAAATATTCATCATTGAAATTCAGTCTCAATTATAATAAAGTTTGATTAGAAGGTTTTGATTTGTAAATTGTTGAACCAAATATGCAGGTGGACCTGACTCACCTCCAGTAATCCTATCTCTTCTGTCCATCTGGCATTTTAGTCCTTCAGGCAAATTTACCTGCCATATTTTTAAATACAGCTACAGAAGTGTGGATTATAGTTAAAATGGTAACCTCAACAGTTGCACGTTGGTTAAGAATAATGTTTTTTTTTTCCCACCCTGTGCTTTCACTCATCAAATTCTAGAATACACAAAGATATTAGTATCACCATACCTAGTTATAAGTAGAGTAAGTGTTGAAAATTTGCTGTTGTAAAATGGATAAAGTAGTGAACAAATTTGTTATTCAGTATCCAAGCCCTCACAGTTATACATTTTTCAGGTCCCTGAAGTGCCATCTTGCCCCAGCTGCCCTGGCGTATATCCCAGTTCAATGTAGGGCCAGCCAAAAAAAAGTTGGTCAGGTAGCTAGAGTTCTTCCATATACAGTGAAATGGTTTTCTTTCTTTGTGGAGAGAAAGAGAAAAGATGATTAGTTTCATTTAAAGGATATTTCAACTTTTTTGAAACTCCCCAAGCACAGGGCTAATGTGAAATGCACTGGCCAGCAACCATGCCCTTGAATAAGTAATGTAGCAGCCAATAAGGCAAATAGGATGTGTCCTTGTAACACACAGAGAACTAAGAATTAGAAAGCCTATGTTTTTGTACTCCCTTTGCCACTAACAAGCTGTGTGACCTTGGACAAATAATTTACTATGTCTGAACCTCAGTTTCCACATCTTTAAAATGAAGAGCTCAGTCTAGATGATTTTTAATATTCTAATTCTGAATCCTATGATTCTATCTATACTTACTTCCACAATATACTGTTTTTCTTGCCAGAAATATTGTATGCTGTGTTGTAAGTGATACATCATTGATGAATGAATTATATTAAAAATTTTCAAACTTACATGAATAGATCTAGTCTGTCATTTAAGGAACAACTTAGATAATGTTGGAAATGCTTTTCATCAAATGACGGGCCAAAAGGTCAACAACAAATAAACAAAAAATAGAATATTCTTAGCCCTGAGTGGCACAGTGATAATATGGTGGAAAAGGAGATGGGGCTAATAAGAATCACATGGTTTTTAGAAAATGAGAAAACATCTTAATATAGATTAATTATGAGAACTTTGTTGTATGATTGACACACTGAAATTTAATGGAAAAACTGTACTACATCATTGTTGATATGCTTATGGCAAACAAAATTGAAAGATAAAAGGAAATTGTAACCTAATAAGAGGATGGTTCACAGATCCTGTTTGGACAGGCAAATGAAACTATTAGAAGAGTGTTTTAATCAGAAACTCATAAAAAATAACACATATTTTGTTATGAGATAATTTGCCATCTCACCTTGATGAATTTATGATAAGCATAAACAAAAATGGCACTGTGAAGATTATTGTGCCTTGTATATCAACAACTTTTTGCAAAGAAAAAAGAAGTAAAGGAATTCTGTGAATAATTTAAAATTACTCTGCAAAAGAGCAAAACATGCTTTGAGAAGGGTTTACTTCAAAGTAAAAGGGAGTATGGGGGAGGATTATAAAAAAAAAGTGCATTCAAACCTTTGTTCTAGTTTAAGAAACAAAAGATGCTGTAGGCTCTTGGACCACTCTAATGCCTGAGATCTCTATATCTCAAAAATATTTTATGTCTGAATATAGTCAGAAAGACCTAGGCATGAAAATTACAGAGTAACATCCCAATAAATGAAATTGACTATTGAATAACTGATTTACTGATCTGGGAATCATGTCACAATCACCTGTTGGTGTGAAATCAGACCACTGATAAATTAAAGGAAATGTGAATATTAACAAAAACAAATTAGAAAAAAAAGGATAGAGATGAGTTTAAAAACAATGGAATCATTTTCCAAACTGTTAACTTGATCTAGTTGTCAGTGATTTGAAAAAAATGGTAAATGGAAAAAAAAAGACAAAAGTACTGATGGCCAGTGTCACCATTTTCTGTAGAAGCCCAACTCATGCAAAGTATTCACCTCCACAAAAAGATCCTAGAAATTGATATAACCAACAAAATGTTTAATCCTTTTCCCAAGTGACAAGGCATATAACCAATGTCAATGTCATGTTAAAATACTATGCAGAAAGAAAATGGAAGATAATGACTAGTATTGCATCATAAAACAGTGAAGAGCAGGGGATGTGAAGACAAATCTACAGAAAGTTCCACATAAGACTCAAATGATCCATATCAGACCAAGAAACTTCATATATAAAGATGATACAAAGACAACAAAAGGATGGAAAATGGAGCAAATCTGTTACTATTCAATATAATGACTTATTTTCATCAACAGTGGCAGTGGGAATTACCACAATTTGAAACTACACAATGTCACTGTAGCACATGACCATCAGTGTGTTGGTAAATATCTAAAAACAATATCTCTCCCAAAAAAGAACAAATTCAAACTTACGTTTAATTTGCATTACTATCATTTCCCCCATCACTTTCTTTTTTTAAAATTTATTTATTTAACTTTTAACATTCATTTTCACAAAATTTTCGGTTCCAAATTTTCTCCCCACTTCTCCCCTCCCCCCTCCCCAAAACACCAAGCGTTCTAATTGCTCCTATCACCGATCTGCCCTCTCTTCTATCATCCCTCCCTTCCCTTGTCCCCATCTTCTCTTTTGTCCTGTAGGGTCAGATAACTTTCTATACCCCATTACCTGTATTTCTTGTTTTCTAGTAGTAAGAACAATACTCGACAGTTGTTCCTAAAACTTTGACTTCCAACTTCTCTTCATCCCTCCCTCCCCACCCATTCCTTTGGGGAAGCAAGCAATTCAATATAGGTCATAACTCTGTAGTTTTGCAAATGACTTCCATAATAGTCATATTGTGTAAGAGCAATTATATTTCCCTCCATCCTATCCTGCCCCCCATTGCTTCTCTTCTCTCTTTTGATCCTGTACCTCCCCAAGAGTGTTGACCTCAAATTGCTCCCTCCTCCTACTGCCCTCCCCTCCATCATCACCCCCCACCCTTCCTATCCCCTTTTCCCCCACTTTCCTGTATTATAAGATAGGTTTTCATACTAAAATGAGTATACATTTTATTCCTTCCTTTAGTTGAATGTGATGAGAGTAAGCTTCATGTGTTTCTCTCACCTCCCCTCTTTTTCCCTCCACTGAAACGTCTTTTACTTGCCTCTTTTATGAGAGATAATTTGCCCCATTCCATTTCTCCCTTTCTCCTCCCAATATATTTCTCTCTCACCGGTTAATTTCATTTTTTTAAGATATGATCCCATCCTATTCAATTCACTCTATGCTCTCTGTCTCTGTATGTGTGTGTGTGTGTGTGTGTGTGTGTGTGTGTGTGTGTGTGTGTGTGTAATCCCACCCACTACCCAGATACTGAAAAGTCTCAAGAGTTACAAATATTGTCTTTCCATGTAGGAATGTAAACAGTTCAACTTTAGTAAGTCCTTTATGACTTCTCTTTGCTGTTTTCCTTTTAATGCTTCTCTTGATTCTTGTGTTTGAAAGTCAAATTTTCTTTTCAGCTCTGGTCTTTTCATCAAGAATGTTTGAAAGTCCCCAATTTCATTGAAAGACCATTTTTTCCCCTGAAGTATTATACTCAGTTTTGCTGGGTAGGTGATTCTTGGTTTTAGTCCTAGTTCCTTTGACTTCTGGAATATCCTATTCCATGCCCTTCGAACCCTTAATGTAGAAGCTGCTAGATCTTGTGTTATCCTGATCGTATTTCCACAATACTTGAATTGTTTCTTTCTAGCTGCTTGCAATATTTTCTCCTTGACCAGGGAACTCTGGCATTTGGCCACAATGTTCCTAGGAGTTTCTCTTTTTGGATCTCTTTCAGGCAGTGTTCTGTGGATTTCTTGAATATTTATTTTGCCCTCTGGTTCTAGAATCTCAGGGCAGTTTTCCTTGATAATTTCATGAAAGATGATGTCTAGGCTCTTTTTTTGTTCATGGCTTTCAGGTAGTCCCACAATTTTTAAGTTGTCTCTCCTGGAACTATTTTCCAGGTCAGTTGTTTTTCCAGTGAGATATTTCACATTCTCTTCCATTTTTTTCATTCTTTTGGTTTTGTTTTGTGATTTCTTGGTTTCTCATAAAGTCATTAGCCTCCATCTGTTCTAGTCTAATTTTTAAAGAACTATTTTCTTCAATGAGCTTTTGGACCTCCTTTTCCATTTGGCTAATTCTGTTTTTTAAAGCATTCTTCTCCTCATTGGCTTTTTGAACCTCTTTTGCCAATTGAGTTAGCCTATTTTTCAAGGTGTTATTTTCTTCAGCATTTTTCTGGGTCTCCTTTAGCAAGGTGTTGACCTGCTTTTCATGCTTTTCTTGCATCTCTCTCATTTCTCTTCCCAGTTTTTCCTTCACCTCTCTTACTTGATTTTCAAAATCCTTTTTGAGCTCTTCCATGGCCTGAGCCCACTGAATATTTATTTTGGGTATTTGGGATACAGAAGCCTTGACTTTTATGTCTTTCCCTGATGGTAAGCATTATTCTTCCTCATCAGAAAGGATGGGAGGAGATATCTGTTCACCAAGAAAGTAGCCTTCTGTAGTCTTACTTTTTTCCCCTTTTTTGGGCATTTTCCCAACCAGTTACTTGAGTTTTGGGTCCTTTGTCAAGAGTAGGGTATACTCTAGGAATCTGTGAGATCTCAGTTCCTCCAAGGTGGCATAATCAAGCGTGTACTGGTCTGGATGCAGAGAGGGATTTTTGTGCCCAGAATCTTTGCAGATACCTCTCCACAGCCACTTGGCCTCCAGTTCCCAAGTCAGCACTGGGGGCTGATTTTCAGATAAGCTGGATGGGCAGGGCCACCATTCAGAGTGAGACAAAGACCAGCTCTCCTAGGGCTTCCACCCAGGGCTGAGGTAAGACTCAGCTTTTCAATGCCCCCAGGGGTTTTTACACTCCAATAATGGAGCTTCCCTTACAGGGTGCTGTGCACCCTCTGTGGCCACTGCCTGCTGCCAGAGCTATGGGAAAGCCCTTTTCCCTTCCTGGTCAGCTGATTAAACCCTGTCTCTGACCTTTCATTCCTGTGGGCCGAGGGATCTGAGGGCCTGCTACTGTAACTGGAGGTTCTGCCCCTGAGGTGTCCTCCTCCCAGAGTCTTGTTAAGCCGTGCAGCTGCTAGGCCAAGGCTGGGCTGGGCTCCATGCTCAGCTTCATGTCCAGCGCAACCAACATTTCCGTGGGCCTTTCAAGTCACCATGGGCTGGAAATCTTCTCCACTCTGTTGTTCTCCACTTCTTCTGCTCCAGAATTTGTTGAGAGTCCCTCTCTACAGGTATTTTATGGGCTGTGGGGAGGACCTTGCGTAAGTGTATCTTTCTAGTCTGCCATCTTGGCTCTACCCCTCCCCCCATCACTTTCTTAAGTGGAAACAACACTTTCTTAAGATAATAACAACACAAATATCAATCCCTGATTTAATATCTGCTGATTTCTGAAATATAGGTGTTTAGATTGAAAATTTAATAATTGATTTTCATGAGCAAAGCTAAAATGGCAGCAGCATACTCCTGGATCTGATTAAGCTGAGATGGCTATTAGGAAGATCAGGCTGGAGAGAGTGACTTGACAAGACCAAGTGCACACCAAAGAATCCATACCAGAAGTAATACAATCTTGAAAACATAGAGGACCAACTTACAACACCTCTTAGGGAATTAAAGATATCAAAAGAAAGAAAAAGATTACTAGCCCATAAAGGCAATCCAGAAAACATTGACTACATTGTCATTTGTCTACATTTTCATCTTTATTAAAGTTTCATGAGAATGGGTATATATGGATACAGCACATCTGATGAAAAATGAGACAAAAATAGGAGGGTCTTTACATATTAATTTCTCAGAAGAATATTAATACTATATAAACTATAAAAGTCGCAAAAATAATAGAACTTCCATGAGAATGTAAGATGCTATCATGGTCATTGTTTGTTGATTACAGATATGCATTTGACAAGGTAGATCAAATCACAATTTTAAAGGTTTTTCCAATCAGGAGTCATTTGTTCAAGATAGCTTGATAAATATAGTCAGACAATTAACTCAATGAACTCATGGGATCATTGTCAAGGGGAAGATAAACAAGATGTATGTTTGACTGACATTTTTCTCACTGTCATGGAAAAATATCTTACACAAGGTCCAAATAGAAGAGAGATTCCTAAGGAGAGCAAAATCCTCCTGAGGCTGTTGTTTATGAATGAGATTGTACTCATCACAACAATGACTATCATTACAAATTCTCTTTGATGAAATTCATATTACTCAAAAGAGATTGGCCTAATATTTTTTCCCACATGTAAAAAGGAAATGAATGAAAATGTTTATTATTCATACTACGGTCTACAAATGAATGAACTTTCATTAAGTAAGTATATTACTATATCTATCTTGGGTAGCTATTTCAGTTGGACAATGACCTCAATGCAAAATTGAATAGAAAGAAGAGAGCTGGTTGAATCCATTGGGGAAAATATGCCTAGTTCTAAAGGTTGGAAACCACTGAATTAGTTAATCTATAACATCCCTCCTAGTTCCATCAATCAGTTAATTTACTATTTTCTGAACACAACCATTAAATGAACTTTTAGGGGGGTGGGCTAGAGTGGAGGCATCCAAACATTCTGCATCTCTGGCATTTGATTCAGTGTGCAAAGATTCTACATAGTAGGTGATGGTCACCACTAAATTTTTATTTATACCTGCTCATAGATGGGTCAGAATTCTTCATTGTTTTATTAAAGACAATCCAAATAAGTACGTTATCTCTACAATTAAATCAAGATCATACATTTTTCCTTATATTTTAAGAGCTTCCAGATGGTGGATGCATTAAAATAAACCAAGACTAATGAAAGTGTGAGGAAATATTAGTAAAGCATAAAACCTATGAACACTAAGACAGTGATTTTTTCCAACTAGTTTCCTTGCTTTGTAAAATGCCACTGGCAAGAATAATGCTGCTTCCATAATGTTACTAGAGTGCTGTATTAGTAAAGCAGCATGTCAACTTCATAAAAGGGTAATGACTTCCTTAAGTGATAGTAAAATAAGCTTTCATGCTGAGATATGCTGAGGCACAGTTACTGTTCTTCTGTAGCAAGGCTAGCTGCATTACCTACTTTGTATTTCAATTTTTCACTAACTGAAAAAAAATTACAATAATGGTCACATTTTCCTCCCTGTGGTATGAAGAAGTACCTGGTAGAGATCACTGAATAGATAAAGGTGATAAATTCTTGATGTGAAATTTATACTTACTTTGACAGGTTTCATTATAGAAGCCTGCTTTGGGGACACAATGTGTGTATCCTCTACTTGTCTGATCATAGAATTTTTCTACCAACATCTCATTTCTCTTCAATTGAAAGCATACATGTTGGACTCTTCTATTAATTTATCTTCAGAAAATATGTAAAGCACTCATGAAGACATGAATTAATGAAACATGTATCTGGAATTCAATTCAGAAGTGATGCTAGACATAGTACAATTGGATGAAGGGTATCTACCACAATTAAAAACACCAGGGCTGGGCATAGTGGCTTATGCCCATAATTCCTGCTAGAAAGGAGGCTAAGACTGGAGAATCTCTTAAGCAGGAGAGTTCTAAGCTACAGTGATCTAAGCCAATTGGGCATCTCAATTAATTCAGATACCAGTTTGGTGAGTGAGGGTTTGGGTTTGGGGAAGTCTGCCCAAACAGGGGTAAAGAGGCCCAGATTGAAGTAGAATGGCTAGAACCATCCATACTGATCAGTACTGGGATCTGCAGATGATTGGCCACTGTACTTCAAACTTGGGCCAGATAGGTCCTGGTCTCAAAAAATAAAATTTATACACACACACACACACACACACACACACACAAATACAAGCCTACACATATGTTGTATGTGTATGTGTGTGTGTGTGTGTGTGTGTGTGTATAATTCCAACTATTGTCTTAGTTAGAAAGAACTTCAAAAATGTATCTATTCTAACCCTCTCCCTAGAGTAAAAGACATATGTTTGGGATGTTCTATCTAAAATCTCCAGTGACTGAGTTTTCATATCCTTTTCTAGCCTGTAAATGAAAAGATTGGACTACATGTTTGCCAAGGCCCCTTCCAGCTAAGAAATTATCTGATGCTTGGGAGAGGGGTGGGGAAAAGCCTTTGTTTCACCTAATCTTAATCTTTTTAGTTACAATTTTATTTCATTTCCTTTGAGAAAAGGCCATGATTATGACTCCAAAAAACAAGCACAAGAAATGGACATTTTTCAGAAGGAGGATAAGGGTGAGGAGTAATGAATAATTTTTCTGATTATTCCTCCTTCCCTCCTTCCCTCCCTCCCTCCTTCCTTCCTTCCTTCCTTCCTTCCTTCCTTCCTTCCTTCCTTCCTTCCTTCCTTCCTTCCTTCCATTCTTTTTAAAATTAAATCTCACTGTCTCATCTCAATTGATGTGCAACAACCACTCATGGCCATATCCCACTCATATGGGAGGTTTGACTTAGCTTTTAACTTGGGTCAATCAAGCCCTCCTCAACAAAGCTGGTGCCCCTTCCCACCCCTCCAAAAACCTGGGGACTCACAATATTCTCTTACAACTTACTGTAGACCCCCAAATGACTTAGCCCACTGCAGTTGAGAATGACTGAGCTCTGCCAGCCTCTGTGTGTCTAGTAGTTGGGATGACAGGTAAACAACACCACAATCAGCTGTTATTTCTTAATAACTGAAATTCTATTCCAATGATTAGTGCTGTGGAAATGACCCTAGATTCTTCACTTCAATTCAATGATATACCGGGTAATAATATAATACTGTACAATTTAACAATCATATATTAAATACCTACTATTCAGCAATGTGCTGTGCTAAGGTTGTTGGAGGGGATGATCTCTAACCAAAATGACCTTGGATCTTTCTACTCGCAGGAGGCTTGAGGATTGCATCCTACCAGAATGTGATGAACTGGAATGGTGACTTGTGTGTGTGTTTTGACTAAGGACGAACCCTATAGAAGGTTATGACTCAATATCGGGCAGTTTACCAACAAATGATTTTTTCTTTTAATTCACAGCAAGTCATGAAATGATCTACTAAGGAGCAGAAAAGCTTACAACAGCTACATTGGTAGCTATTTCAAATCAAAGGACAAAATCTTTAAAACAAAGGAAAATTATTTCTGTTTTGTTAGGGAATCTTTGATTCATGGGTTCAGGTTATAGATAGCTCTCTCCTCTTGCCTTTCGCCATGAAGCATAAAGGTTTACTTATCACATGGGAGAGAGAAGGGAGACTTTTTTTTCCTGTCAAGTTTGGGCAAAGCCTTTTTTTCTTGTTTCCTCTCAATAGAGGCAGTATAGTACAATGGATAACTTGAATCCCTAATGAGGAAGACTTGAATTAATATTTTACTTTTGTCTCAGACAAAACTTAGTAGTTTTGTGACGTCCTGCAAGTCACTTCACTGCTCTCAGCCTGTTTCCTCACTTGTAAAATGCTCATAATTATACCAATGACTTCACAGTAGGATTCACTTTGGATTGGAGGATCTATTTGCTATCTCTGCTTATTAAATATGGAAAAAAGCAGCTTATGACATAAATCTGGAGCTAGGAGGAACTGTTGGGATTGGAAGTTCAAATCCGTGTGGACAGTCTCGGGTGGGTAAAAGTGGGACTTCTAAATCTTAGAGTCTTACGAGGCCCTCCATGAAGAGCGGGGATTCGACAAGGTCAGACTGAGCTAGCTCGGCTAGCTCGGGTATTTCCACCTCTCCCCGGGAGACACGTGATGGGTGGAGTCTCCCTGCCCTCGAGGTCTTCCCGGATCTGGGCACACTATTGTTATCTAACAGCACGGTATTCAGATGCAAACTATGCGGCTGAAGGTTAAGTAGGATTGAGGAAGCCTGAAAGCTCTCTTAGCACGTGAGGAGCCAAGAGGACAGTAGGCTCCGTTTTCTTCTTTCCTCTCTCTGCTCCCCCTCTCTCCCCGCTTGTACTTCTACTTCCAATCCCTTAAGATCTTAGCCTCCTTAGGAAATCTCCCCCTCTTCCTCCTAAGGAAGACCCCCCTGCACTTGTAACTAGACCCTGAAATAAAGCTCAACCCTTGTTCGATTCTGGAACATCCTTTCTCTCATATGAGCATCCGGTTTTGGCCAACCGAAGACCTTGAGGGCAGGGAGACTCCACCCATCATGTATCTCCCGGGGAGAGGCGGAAATACCCGAGCTAGCCGAGCTAGCTCAGTCTGACCTTCTCGAATCCCCACTGTTCATGGAGGGCCTCGTAAGACTCTAAGATTTAGAAGTCCCACTTTTACCCGCCCGAGACCATCCACACGGATTTGAGCTTCCAATCCCAACAATGAACTTCAGAAATCATCCAGCACCCACTACCTTAATTTTATAGGTGAGGAAACTGAGTTTCAGATATATTAAATCACTTGTGTAAGGTTATACAGGTAGTAACTAAAAGAAGCAGTATTTGAGCTCAGCTGCTCTCTCTTCAAAGTAAAATAGTTTTACTTAAAGCTGTGTAAGAGCTTGTGATTGATTTAAATTATGTTGAAATTAAAATGCAACAAGGCAGAAAGAGTCAACTGAAGGGTGAAAGCAGAAGAATCATGTGAGCTTGCTTGCTTGGATTGACAGTATTTTTTAAATTTAATTTTATTTATTTGGTTCTGAACTTAAAAAATAAAACAAGCATTTCCATAACATGGTATAATGGAACAAAAGAAATATGATTGTATATGAAACTGCAAATCTGTGATGTATAACTTGCTCTTTCTTTAAAATATATAATAAAGTTATCATGCACCTTTCTTTTTTCCCCTTTTTTTCTCCCCCCACCAAGATGGCTACCATTAGACACAAATATGTACACATATATAAAAGCATTCTATACATATTACTATTTCTCAATTCTTTCTCGGAATGTAGATAGGATCTTTAGTCATATGTCCTTTTTAATTCATGTGGGCAATTATATTAGTCAAAATTACTTAGTGTTCAAAGTTGTTCTTCAAAAATCATTGCTGCTACTGTATACAGTGTTCTCTAGGTCCTGCTCATTTTCCTCTTCATTATTTCTCGCAAGTCTATCCATGATTTTTTTTCCCAAAATCATTGAGCTCATTACAGCACAATAGTAGCCCATCACAATCATATATTACAACTTGTTCAGCCATTCCCCAATTGATTGGCATCCCTGCAATTTCTAGTTCCTCACTATCACAACAAAAGCTTCTATAAATATTTTAGAATATATAGGTTTTTTTTTTCCTTTTCCCTAACCATCTTTGGAAATAGAGCTAGTAGTGTTATTGCTGGGTCAAAAGATATAAGCAGTTTAATAATTCTTTGTGCATTCTTCCAGATTCCTTTCCAAAATTATTGGATCAGGTCACAGTTCCACCAAGAGTAAATTAGTGTCCCAATTTTTCCACATCCCTTCCAACATTTGTCACTTTCCCCTTCAATCATTTTAGCCAATTTGGTAGTAATTTAGATAACCAGGGGAAGAAAGAGCATAGCACACTCACAATAGAATTAAGAGTAGATAGACTCTAGCAGAGAAATGATGTGATGGTAGAGTGAGTGGATCCCCCAGATAGATCTGAGGGGTGGCACATACCAGAGACATGAAACTTCCAGGAAGGGGTATGAGTGTAAGTCCTGTCTTGCTTATCTCCTACATTCTCTTACATGCCAATATTTAGTGCCTCAATATGAATACCTGATAATATCTCATCTGAGAACTAAAGGAAATCCAAAACTTTATTAAATTTTCTTCAAAAGTGAAAGATTAGAGCAGTTACTATAATTATATTTATTTACATATAATTGTATATACATATATGTGTTCAAATACACATACACATTAACTTCATATGTTTGCAGACACATACATGTGCACAAACATATATATATTACGTATTTATTATATTCAATAAAGACAACATTGTTTATGGTAAGTCTACCAAAATAAATACCATGTGTTTGGTGGAAGGATTACAAGGTCCCATCAGAAAGTTTGCATTAGACTTGGAGTAAGCCACAAGATATCAGTAAGAATCAGGAAGCCTCACATTAACTCTATTTAATGGTAAATTACACCAGAATGACTCACATTGCGTTTGAAAGTGAAACCTAGAAATTTTAGTTTGTTCTAAATTTAGTCAAGTGTGTCTCCACATTCACAGTATTTAGCACCATATGCTATGCCTCTGTTCAAAATTCTCCTAATCTGCTCACAGTGACTACAGATGTTCTCTTTTTAATGAAAACAGGGTCCAGTCTTTTCTGGGATGGACACATGCTACATTTCCATTCCTAAGTAGAAAAATGTGTTCCAATTTGCATTTTCTTTCCTATAAACTTCTTAGGTTTGTTGTTTTTCTCATTTTCTCGGCAGTTTGCTATTTTTTAAATCAGTTTGTGCATTTCAAGTAGTGTGTTTCAAAGATTTGCCCCTAAGGCAATGTTCTGGAATGATGTACAGTACTTACTGCATTTAACACATTTTTTATTAAAAGATTTTTATTCTTTGAGACTAATTTGTTGTCCCACATTCTTCTCCAAATAATTGAAAATGGCTTTAAATGGACAATAAGATTTTCAAAAAGAAAGCTAATACCTAGGCACCAAATAAATCTAAGTCTTTGTTCTTTCACTCTTGATTGCTTTTCAGATTTGTCAAACTAATCTAATCAATAAACTGATATCCACTTCCTTTATCGAAATCAATTTGGTCAACTTTTATTAAGTAAATTCCATGAAGCAAATTCATGGTAAACTTGTTTTTATGATTTTAACACCAGAATACAACCCAATCACAGTTATTGCAAAGCATACCAATATTCTGCACCTTCTTCATCTCTCTCCACCTGTGTGACTATAGTCATGACAGATAGCTAATGAGCAAAGTAGATCTCGAAATCTCCATATGTTATAATCAACTTTCACACAATTTTGAACACTCACAGTTAAATGACAAATGTTATTTATAAATTCAATAGATTATAGGGGAAACTTCTGGCAAGATGGCTGAGTGAGAGGTCTTATTTAAAGTCAGTTCCCTCCTATCATCTCAAAATAGAAAGAAATTTGCCAACTGTTAGACAGGAATAGGAAAGAACTCATCAGAGGAAAGATACTAGTGAAAAACCATCAGAGTCTGATAAAACAAAGAAATAAGGAAACAGTTAAGGTAAGGTTTCAATGAAATGAATAAATATTACCCCATAAAAGAAATTGATTCAAACCCCTAATGAAAGGAAAAGCATTAAAAAAAATAAATCTATTCTGAGATCAGCAGAAATGATAACTGAATGATTGCAAGAATTTCCAGAATGATTTAAAGAAGTAATAAAAGGGTTAAAACAAGAAATAAGGATGGAAATTAGGGGAAAATTTAAATAAATTTAAATGGCAAATGTAACAATAGAGAATTTAAAGACAGAAAATTGCTCCCAAAAGAATGGATTCTCTGAAAAATGGTTAAAGTTTTTAAGTTTAAAAATATAAGAGTGTATAAAATTTTTACAGAATGAAATGAAAAGGCAACAATGTTTGAGAAATGTGTGAGTTCTTCAAAATCAAGGCAAGTGATTTTGAAGATAGAATGTGTAGAAATAATCTTAGAATCATAGCTCTTCCAGAAAGAAAAAAAAAACAATTGTAATCACGAGTTTAAATTGAGAAAATCTTGTGACAAAGTTGCCAAAAAGTATGAGAAAAAGAGGTTGAAGTATATATTTATAAAATACACATGATTCTGACAGGAAGATATTCTAATTTTAACTTCAGATTCATAGAAAATCTTACTTTGACGTTCCAAACAATTTTTAATTTTCATACATTGGCCATTAGTCCAGTCTTCACTATAAAATACAGAAAAGGAGGTCATTTAATCAATTTCCTTTTGAAGAATTTTAATGAGAGGAGAGTATATACCATTTCCACCTTTGATTTTTTGCAAATGAGAAGTAGTTTGGGACAGTTCATTCAAAAATTGGTATATGAAAGGCTTCCTCCTGGCTTGCTTCAGTATTTGTTGCTTAATGTTGAAGTTAAACATTAAACATTCAACAAAATCATCAAACAAATGTAATAACTATAGATAGAAAGAAAAGGATAAAAAATTAAATCAATGGTTACCTACCTCTTGGGCATGGCATAGCAATATGAATGTAGGCACATGCATATGCATATATGAGTGTATGGGTATACACACACATATGTTTAAATTTATAGCATGTTTGATGGACAAAAATATCTATAAGCAGACCAAACAAAATGGAAATTGGGAATAGTAAAGATCTGATGTCTATGTAGGAGATTATTTAGGATATGGCAAACAGCCATCCAAGATTCTTAGAAATTACTCATTCTGGATTCTTCTCAGGGGCGCTGGGGATCCCAGCACAAGGTGACTAAAGAAAATTGCCCAAGATCACGGCATCCTGGGCAAGACCTTAGATGCACAGCTGATATTTGTATCAATGCTGCCTACTGAAAGGAGAGTCCAAATGGTAAAGGAAGATTTGAGAAGTGAACATCTGATTAAGAATGTGGTATATGAGAATGGAATTTGAATTTTGGAACTATGGCATGGAATTTAGTAATTGCAGATTCCTGGCCAAGGAAGAGGTGAAACTAATATGGGCTAAGAATTTCCATAGCCTCATAACTTACAAATCTGATCAAAATGACCTTTAACCCGAAACAAAGGATGAGGAAGAAAAAAAATAGCACTTTGAACTGAGAATTTTAAAAATTAAAGACAGAGTAGAATATTGGGCCTCATACAAGCAGATGAAATTTTATGAAGGTAAATATAAAACTTTACACTTGAGCACAAAAATAAACTTCACAAAGTATAAAATATATGAGATGAGGTTAAATAAAAACCTCCTTGTCTAAAAACAATCTGGGGCTATTTGTTTTTGTTCAGTTGTTTCAGTGGTGTCTGCCTCTTTGTGACCTCATTTGAGGTTTTTTTGGCAAAGATATTGGAGTAGGTTGCCTTTTTCTTCTCCAGTTCATTTTACAGATGAGGAAACTGAGGGAAACAGAGTTAAGTGACTTACCCAGTTGTTGCAGCAAGCACCCAGATATACATCCAAGATAACCAGCTGGCACAGATCCCTAGATTTGTTTTTCTAAAAGGAAAGCAACTTTTGAGGGGGTCAACATTCTTCTTCAATCACATACATCAACAGAGAATACATAAGCAAAGAAATAACGATCAGACAGGGTTTCCAACTGTCTAACCATAAGCAATACATACATCACAGATCAACAGACAGATCCAACTGTCTGACCGTTACATACATACTAAGTACCAGAGAGAGAAGCACCAACATATGGGTTTTCAAAGCTAGAGGTCACCGGGGGATGGGGAACTCCTCAGTGGCTACCCATAGTCTCATCTGGTACACAACCTTCTTCCAAAGAGTAAGCCCCAAAGCAAAACCTCACCTCAGAATATGTATGTACATCCAGTGCCTCATTAGAAACTAACAAAAACTGTGGACTTTCCTACAAAACAAGCCTTCCCTAATCAAGCTTCTCTTAATAGACTCTACCTAAGGCCAATTAATGGGGGAAGATCTTTAATTCTCATTAATATTACACCATGGTCACAGTGCTAGTAAGTTTCTGAAGCCAGCTTTGAATTCCAGTCTTCCTGACCCTACGCCCAACAGTCTATCCAGTACTCCATCTAGCTAGCCCTGGGGAAATTCTTTAATGGACTACCATCTAGGTATGAGTCAACATTTTGAAATGGCAGCTGAGAAAGTAAATAGGACTTTTAGGTTCTATTTGTATTCTATTAAGAAAGTTACAAGTTCAAAGAATAACGAAGTATCGATTCCATTGTATTCCATCTCTTTTGACTATATCTGAAGGATTGTGTTCAGTTCTGGGTGCTATTTTTAAGAGAAGACATTGATAAGCTGGGTCAAGAGAAAAGCAAGCATGAATAGGACCTCAAGTTCATATCATATAAGGTTGAGTGGAAGAAATGGAGTACATTTAAAACAGAAAAGACAAGATTTTGGGACATAATAGCTGTCTAAGTAGTTGAAAGTCCATCTCCTAGAAGAAGAAATGGAAGCAAATTGAGGTAGGATGCAGGGAATCTTTCCAAAAATTAGAGCTATCCAAAACTGGATTGGGTACTTGCAGGGTGTATTGTACAGAGGATTCTTTTTTTAGGTATGGCCACTAAAGTGAATAACACCTCTGAAATTATACATATTAAAGCTAATAAATACTGATGCAAAATAAAGTTTGGAAAGGAACTAAGATATACCTCATAATGAGGGATTAATGGGTGCTTCAAAATTAAGAAATTTAAAAACAAACAAAATCACAAGACTGCATCAAAAAATAAGGAAAAAATTAGACATTTGATAAAAATACAAGTCATTTAGCTTAAAAAAACCTTCAAGGAATAAGATTTAGAGATACTTCTTTGCCAGGCCTAGAGGCCTGTGTGGGCTACCCGAGTCTTCTTACCTCACTTCCGAGGTCTTCAGTTGGCCAAAACCGGATGCTCATATGAGAGAAAGGACGTTCCAGAGTCGAACAAGGGTTGAGCTTTATTTCGGGGTCTCGGTTACAAGTGCAGGAGGGTCTTCCTTAGGAGGAAGAGGGGGAGATTTCCTAAGGAGGCTAAGATCTTAAGGGATTGGAAGTAGAAGTACAAGGGGGGAGAGAGGGGGAGGGGAGAGAGGAAAGAAGAGAAGCGGAACCTACTGTCCTCTTGGCTCCTCACGTGCTAAGAGAGCTTTCAGGCTTCCTCAATCCTACTTAACCTTCAGCCACACAGTTTGCATCTGAATACCGTGCTGTTAGGTAACTAGGTGTGCCCAGATCCGGGACAATCTCGAGGGCGGGGAGATCTCTCTCCCATCACATTTCTCACGGGAAGAGGCGGAATTACTCGAGATAGCTCGGTTCACCTCGATTCCCTGCTGTTTCCTGGGGGGGGTCTCGTGAGAGCTCTAAGATTTAGAAGCTCCCACCTTTACCCGCCCGAGACTGTCCACACGGAATTGAGCTTCCAATCCCAACACTTCTTTAATATAATCAAAAATAATTTGCAATGGACACATGCTGGAAGCTTTCTCAGTGAATTTGGGGATGAAGTATGTATGCTCACTTTTTCCAGTAATATTTGATAAAATCATACCACCTATGAAAATGATATGAAAAACGAATTTCAGAAATAGATACCCCTGAAGAGAAAGAAAAATTAATCTGATAGAAAAGCAAATAATCTAGGTCATTACCTTCAGTAAAGTAGCAGGATGGACAATCAACTTACAAAATCCCTTAGTATTTCTATATGCTAGTAACAAAGACTGAGTGGAAAAACAGAAAGATTCCATCCAAAATAATTTTTAAATCCATAAAAAAATCCACAATTAGCCAAGCAACACATATTTTTAAAAAAAAAAATAAGAATATTTACAAAAATAAATGACTATGGAGCTAGAAAGATGAGAGAGTAGTTGTTTTCTAAAAAAAAAAAAAAAGTTAATCTCTAAACTTCAAAAAAAAGAAAAAAATGAAAAAGTAAAAGGAATTATGCATAAGATAAGGTGCAACTAAGGTGAATTACAAGATAAGAATTAAGAAAACCTGACCAAGGTAAAAATCTCATGAATTAATATTTTAAAACTTTAATACATAGAGTTCACACTCTATATATTTATCCTCAAACAAATCTGAGAGCACATTGCCATAACTACAAAGAAGTTTGTAACCTTGTGACTCAAGGTCAAGTTGCACCATCTTACATGGTGGTAGTTCACCATGACCTCCTCTTTGTTCCAGAAGAATCAGTAGTTATTCATTCTGACCAACCACGAAAAAGTAGCAGAACATTGACTAGAATAGGAATTCTTATTTATCAATTTTTTGTATCCTGAAACCTTTTGTCAGTCTTCAGAATCTTCTCAAAATAATGTTTTTAAATGTATAAAATTAGATATAGATGGTTAGAAGGGAAACCAACTATATTTGTAACATGTATGCTCTGGACCCTTCCCCCAGGTTCAGGTTCTCAAGTACCCTGAGGAGAGTGTGGCTGTTTCTTTGTCATCAACTTGAAAACTCACAGGCTGTGCCCCCTCCTCATTTGTTAGAAGTCTGAGAAAGAACTAATAATGAGAAGTATGTATGGAATAATATGTATATGTATATATATATATATATATATATATATATATATATATATATATATATATTAATACATACTTACCTATATGTTTCTAATGGTAGCCATCTCTAGAATGGAGGGGGGAGGAATAAAAAAGGGAAAAATTTGCATGCTAATTTTATTATGTATTTACGAGAAATAGCAAAATGTATGTATTAGATTTGCAGTTTCATGTACAATCATTTTTTTATTGCATTATGTCATGAAAATGCTTGTTTTATTCCAAAAATTAAAAATAGAATAATATTTTAAAAAAGAAACCTGTGTCTAGTATCCCAGTTCCCTTTAAGTGATTTATCTCTGATTAGCTTCAACAAAGGGCTACTTACCTGAAAGATGTAGTAAGAACAAACATTCAAATAGTTTCACCAATATCTTCATGACTTGGCTCATTCCTTACTTTACATTACTCCCACAATATTTATGTCCACATGGTGGGAGGGTCCCAGAGATTGCTTCCAAAGATAGTTCCTTGATCCTCAGCACATTTGTAATAGGCTAGGAGCAACAACCACCCAGAATACTGATTCCTGATTTCTTGTGGCTGGAACTCTCAGCCATTTTTGAAGACTCCATTCCCTCTACCTAGAATTTAAAAAAATAAATAAAAAAGCTCCAAAGACCTTATTTTGTGGGTGGCAAGAAGGTAAGAGTGTGTCACTTTAGGGTAAGAAGGAAAAGACCCCATGGTCCTTCAACTTACCTACTCTCTCACCTGATAGGGTCATATCACCAAAGTACAATTGAGGACAAGGAAAAGAAGATGAAATAAAAGCTGACTCAGGTCTATATAAAGACATCAACAGTTGCATTTATGAAGTCAATAGGAAAAGACCTTTCCCAGCTATATGGCTAGCCAGCCAGACCCAGATACTGAAATTCCAGTCTCTCCAATATACTTCTGTATCTGAGAAGGATTTGATTATCCTTCTTAGAGTTTAGTTTCCCAGGATCCATTGTAATGGAAATTTCTAGTTCCTGGATGTTAGATAATAACTCCCAGAATAGCCCCAAGGATCTTAGATAATAATTCCTAGAATCACAGTGATAGACAGTCCTACTGAGAATGCAAAGTGGGATATGGTGGTGACATAATGTGATACTATGCTTGCACTGAATGATGATATTGCTAAAGTTAACCTGTGAGGCTATTGCTGACCATGTGACTTCTTTTTCTGTTGCCCTATCAAGCAAGTGGGCATTGGTCGGTGAGTGGGAAACCCTTAGGTTTGAATGCACAAGCTGGAATGCTGTGCATGTCTTGATGGGCCTCCATCAAGGCTTGGAAGGAATCTGTATTTGCCTCACCTGGCCCCCATTGAGTCTTAGGGGATCCTGGAGAAGTTGTAGCTCCTACTATATTCTCACTGGCCCCTGGGAGAAGATTGATTAGGGAATACTGTAGGAGCTTGTGCTCCCATTATCAGTAACTCCCTTTTGAGAAAACTAGACCAAGATAAAGTAAGATTATTAACTCCTCCAAAGCTGTCTTCCTGTCCTTCTTGTTTGATCAGATCAAGAGTGACTCTGCAGAGGCTGGAGTCCAAAACCTACAGTGTCTCCCATGTGTGAAACAACTTCCCTTACACATCATTACCTTTGTCGTAGGAATAGCTCCCTAGCCTCCTCCTTGTGGGAAGACACCATCTAAATAAGCTGAAGGAGTTTACACATAGACCTAATCCCCATTAAGTATTAAGATACAGTTGTCAAAGTAATTTTTAAAACAAGTTTTAACTAAGAATCCCTGGGAAGTTTAGTGGGACAGAAGACTCAAAAAAAGGCAAAATATGAGCATGGCACTACCTTACCAAAAATAAAAACCAAAACAGTTCTGAAAACCCACTTAGCCCATAGACCATGACTGACAGAACTTTATTTGGAGAACAGATATGACTCCAGGGACAGATTACTGATTAGAGCTTCTTGTATCATATTTTATTCTAATTTTGAAAGAATCGCAGCCATGGCAATAGCTCTGGTGGCATCCTCTAGGGCAGGGTGCATTAGAAGGTTTATTATGCTGTTGCCAACAATAGTGACAACAGCAACCTGATGGAGATTGGAAGGAAGGATGTGTTATGTAAATTCAGAGCATTGTAGGTTGACCCAAGCCACCAGACCTCCACTCTCTCAAACAGTAGTTCTCACATTCTTCTCTCTCAGAGCCCTTTTATACTCTTAAAAATGATTGAGGACTCTCAAAGAGCTTTTGTTTATGTGGTTTATATATGTCCATATTTATTATATTAGAAAGTTTAAAGTTTTAGCATTATTATAAAAAAGTCTTAACCCTACAAACCTCCTAAAAAGGATCCTCAGACCACACTTTGATGACTTGTTCTAGAAGAAAGAATTTTGATGGGAGTTGCTAGAAGAGAATGATATTTCTGGCAGTGGTTGTTCCTGAGAATCAGCACAAGTAGAATAAAGTCATAATTTGCTTTCCTTCTGTCTATAGCTGACAGATACAACATTATTTTCTCTATTTCTTTAAACGGATCCTACTCCCTGATTTTATCAGTCTTCTATAAACTATGGCTAGAAATAGATGATCTGTGATTTAAAGACATTCATTGTGTTTAGGTAAAGAGGGCAATGTAGGATGGTAGCAGCTGGTTTGGTCTATATCTAGGTCCTGATTAGTGTCAAAAAGAGATCCTATGAAGCAGGAACATCATTTGAATTCACAATTCACATATTTCCATTGAGTTAGAACTAATTATCATATTTTACATGCTGCCACTTCATTGAGACTTAGTTTTATATAAAATTAAATATATCAGAGGTGTAGATGTCTATCTAGAATGTTTGAGCTTCTTCACTGTTTGGGGATGAGTGAATTGGAAAAGAATTTTATCATTTTAATTTTTATTAATAATTCTAACCAGTGCCTAAATATCAGGGATAGATGACTCATGTGACTAGGGACCATGCATCTCTCTATGCTAATTGAGTTATTGGTGAGGCTGATTCAGGTAGCCTGTAACACATACATTTCAGTGAAGCTCTGGTCTCCAAACCCAGGGATGAATTAGGGGATGAAATCAAGGAAAGGTCATATTCCCTTAGCTGTTTATATATTTTGGGGGGAAATGGTCACTCTCTCCCTAGTGGCTAGCTGACATCCCAAGGTAGGAGGGAAAGGAGAAAGAATGCATCTTTCACTTTTGCTTTCTACCTGAACCTCCAAACATTGCATATCACTACACTTGATAGTTACATCCATCAAAATAGATTATTTTGAAGATGAGAGACTGTGTAGTATAGTGGATAGTGTGACAGACTTGGAGTTTAAAAGACACACACTAGTTGTGTGACACTGGACAAATCAGTTAAGGTCTCTAGGTCTCAGTTATCCCATTTATAAAAAATGTGTGCTGAGGGACAATTAAATGACCTTAAGGTTTTGTCTAGCTCTAAATCTATGATCTATAATATTGTGATATTAACATCCTATGATATTTTCCTTGCAAATTAATTTTTTAAATGAGCTCAATACATTTTAGTCACTCCTAAAGATAAACATCTGTGTGTTTTTAGACCATAACCATAATTGTAACTCTACCTACTCACTCATAAGCAGATTTCCCTCTATTATTAACTCCAAAATTTACATTCCCATGATGTACAACACAGGCAGGATCATACTCAGAATAAATACACTTATACTTTGTAAGCTGGCAGGCTTATAGTTATTTATCTAGATCCAAGAAAGGGCACAGCTATTGAATTTTGTTGTTTTAACAGTTGATAAGGATTATAGAAATCGAAGTTAAACCATTTCAGTCACATGTAGTGGTTTATGCAATCCTGTAGGGATACCATTCTTCCGTTGTACCTATAAAGGAAACTGATGAAAGGCAGTAGAGAATAAGAGAGAGAAAGAGAGGGAGGGAGAGAGACAGAGAAAGAGAGAGACAGAGACAGAGAGAGAGAGAGAGAGGGAGGGAGGGAGGGACAAAACTACATAGAACAATAGTTCAATACAACAAAAATATATTAAGCACCTACTGTGTGACCTTGTCCAACAAACAGAGTATGCCTGATCTAGAGCAAGGTCAACATAAGAGCAATATTACTCAAAGGAAAAAGTTAGAGATTCACTTAGAACTGGAGAATGAATCAGTTTACTGCTACCAGCTAAGATTATTTTGAAAGCATTTGAAAATACTCTTATACCCATGGATAGATCTAGTTTTTCCCAACAAAAACCTCTGGGGCAATTCAAATTTGCCCTAGCCAAAGATTTGTTTGGCCATAGTCTAATGGTAGAGTACAATTTTTTTGACTGCAGCAGGAGGTTCATAATCCATTGTAGTTGGATGCCCTAAGGGTTTCTGAATATTCTTAAAGCTTTTTGGGAGTTCAATTATTATTTAAAAACAAGGTCATTTTTTTTTCCAGAGAGTCTCAAGGATTTTCATATTTTTGTGTGTATTTTAGGTAGGCAAATTATCACAGATACTTTGATGCTATTTAATAAGATCATTAGCTTTTTCAGATAGCCAGAGGGTTGCTGTAATAAATGCAAAACATATGCAAGGTTACTCAAAGTAGACAACAATACAGTGAAATATACTTATTATGAGACAACGGATAACATGGCTATAAATGGATATTTGGCTACACCACATTTGAATCCCAAGAATTTTACAGAAGGACGTTGAACTCATTTTATTATCTAATGAAATAAGTAATATGTGAGTTTGCTATAAAGGGATTTCATTGTTTGCAGTGGAAGATTTTAGACATTTCCTCTAAATCCAACCCAAAAAAGACTTCTATAAACTCGAAAAATATCAAAGACTCTCACATAATACTACTTATACTATTATCTATTGATTAACAAAATGTGTTGTCTATGCCTACACACAGCAGGTGCTTTTAAAAACACTTATTGATGTTTGATTAATGATGACAAACATGTACCCTAAATCCAGCAACACCTTTAAAGGAACTTATATTTTAGTTATCTCAACATCATTCTCATGAGTGTGAAAATACATGTATATGGCAAGCATGATTCAATTTACAAAAGCTAGACTGACTTATTTGTTTATACTGGATCATTTTATTGAAACTCAGTAAAGACTAAAATGATTATGTTTGATGTACACATGGATTCACATGGAACCCCTGGTTATAATTCATGGAGGCAGTTGCTATGGAAAAAGGGCCAATCATTCACCTCCCCCCACCCCCTGCCACCCAACAGCCAAGGGTCATTGACAGGGAAGGCAAGGTATTATAGTAAAGAAGCAAAACCCCCATGAAAGAAAGAGGAAGCAACATTTGCCAAATGAGTCAGAGTCAGACCACCACTACCATTATGACCTCCATCTCCCCTCCAAAGAATCTAAGGAGTCAGAAATCCTGGACCCAGGAGCCTTTGGAGTAACAATGCTTTCAGCTTGACCTTGGGTAACAATCCCCTGAGACAATGCAGCTTAGCGATGGCTCCTACATTTGCTACAGCCATATCTTTTGAAAATCCCAAAAAGAAAGTTCTTGTCACCAAAGTACTTAGCACTGTCAAATGATTCAAAATTAGAAACTGATATGAGGTTATCAGTGGAAATGCATTAAAGGAGAGATATTACCCTCTGTTTTGCCACTGTACCCTAAGGATCACGAACCCTTTTCCTCTAATTTATCACTGAAACCTTCCATTCCATTTCCCCTATTAGACTATGGACTTCAGGAAATATTGGTATTTCCAGAACTTAGTTCAGTGTTTTGCAAAGAATAAGTGTTAAACAAATGTTTTTTTCATTCATTCATTGATCAGCACCTTTAGATCTCCTTCTCATTTCTCTCCTAGTAGTCCATAACTTCTCGTACATATTATCTCAAAATTTTCACCTCAATCTTATAACAAATAAATAGCTAAAGTGGGGTGACTTGTAAACATGATTCCTCACTCCAGTGCTGAACTGTTCAAGATAAGAGAAATTAAAAATAAATAATGAAATTATATTTTATTTAGAAATCCATTTTACCTGATATAAAAGCTCATTAGTTTGGGAAAATCAGAAAATGAATTAATTGAATCTATAGTATCTCAATAAGATACTACTCATTCTTCCTATATTACTGGTAATTCTATACTACTGGTATATTACTGGTATATATTCAGGGAACTTCTGGAATATTCATGCTTCAAAGTTTAATACTCTAAAACAGGGGCTCTTAACCTGGGGTGCATGAACTTTTTTCTTAATATATTGCTCTCTTTAATAGAATCAATTTCCTTTGTAATCCTATGTTTTTAATTTTGTGCATGGAAAAACATCATTCTAAGAAGGGGTCCAGAGTCTTCACCAGACCATCCAAAGGGTCCATCACACCCACACACAGACACACACACACACCCACAGACACCCGCAGACACCCACAGACACACCCACACCCACACACACCCACACACACACACACACACACACACACACACACACATACACACACACACACACACAGCTCCTGCTTTGTAAAGATCCATTATTGTATCCATGTAGCTACTTCCTTAAGCAATACACATAGTAGGTGATCCATAATTGTTTGTTGAATTAAATGAGTTGAAAATACCTCTCAATCTGTCTACACTGAAACACATTTTGTCCAAGAGTTTCATGATTCTGTGGCATACTAACCTAGATTCGAATAATTTTTAGTGTGTCTCACATTCTTTCCTAGCTGTCTATCTCACACTTTCATCTCTTTATTCTCTCAGTATTTACAGATGCTTCGATTATAATAAAAACTATGGATTATTCTATGGGAATTCACTATCTCTGTGTGTATTTACATATGTATATACTTGTACAAATAAATATATGCATATATAAATATACATATATATCACATATACAAATGTGTGTATACTGTGTAAACATATGCATATAATATATATGTATGCATGTATACTTACATATACTGTATGATGTGTGTAAGTCAATCTGTATATAACATTTCTTGTATTAGAATGCTTCATAAAAATTTAATCTAATGTATTAACATGCAAAACTTCCCACCTAAGTTTCCTGTTTTACATAATCTGCTTATCTTTTGAAAACACATAAGGAAATTTAGCAATGGATGCTTATGAGGAAAAGAACTATGGCTGATCAATAGCCACAGAAGACTTTAAAAGCCTCTGAACTTTCCATACTTGTATATCAACATTAACAATCTGAACTGACTACAAGAAGCAACAAGGAATTACTGAATGATAATAAGTTTGCCAAAGGCCTCAACATTCTCTTCCACAAATCTTTTATGTAGAAGAGCTTGCAATCTTAACCTCTTCTTGTGCTGTTAGGCATGAAAATGTTTATACCCTTCTAATGTTTATACCCCTACCCAAAATTTGTACCCCTACAAATTCACTGGGTCAATGTGACATTTTTTTCCAATGTTAAAAAACAGGTGATGTGATATAATGGATAGAGACTCAGCCATGTAGTCAGAAAATAATAACAATAATGAATATAGCTAGTATTTATATAGGACTTTAATATTTGCAAAACACTTTACTCTGTCCCTGGTACCACCTATCCCTGTGTTGAAGTCTCATCTTTAGCACATATTTCCCTGTTGTTTTGTTTGTTCTTTGTTCTCGAGGAGGACCATGACATCAAGAGGATGACATGACTTGCAGCTGACTTTGATTTGAGAGAGGGAGGGCTGTGCAAGGTCACCAACTTCTCCTCTCCAAAGTCATCTCGGTCCAGTGGCCTGATATTCATCAGGACAACTGGAGATGATCAAGGATGCAATGTGAGACCCTGGTCCTTTTAGGCTAACGTCTTATCACATTCTCACTTGAACTGAGATACATTGGTGGTTGGTTGGTTGTTGTCCTTCGTTTTTGAAGAGGACCCAAATGACATCACCATGATAAAGTGAAGTTTCACTGGGTCCGACTGTGACTGAGATGACCACAAAGGGCTCTTTGGAAAGGTGTTGGGAGAAAGTTTTTTGTCAAAAAAACAATCACAAGTTCTGATTTGTTCTGTTGGCCTGCTTTTGTCTGTCTAAATGGGGCAATTTAATATAAAAGAGAATATTCAATAGCTCATAAACTTCAGTAAACTGGGAATAAATGGAAGTTTACCAGATGATGTTGGCTCATGTCATTTGTGAACTGCTAAAAGTTCTAATTCACACTAAAATGGCACAGATAGATCAAATAAACAATGCTGGCAAAAGTTCTGAACCATTCATGCTAATGCAAGTCTAAATACATCCCACACACCTCAACACCCACCAACTCATTTTCACCATGCTCAAAAAGCTTTAGTGGCTCCTTGTTGCCTTTAGGATAAAGCATGTGCTCCTGAGCCTGGCACCTAAGGCGCACCACAGTCTGGTCCCTACATGACTATTCACCCTTACTTCACATTATTCCTTTTTTCTTAATCTAAATTCTTCAAATAGTAACTAGAATTGTTTGCTCCTTTGGCAAGGAAAGGAAAAGCATATCCAGTTTGGGAAAAGCGATGGTGGTCTCAGCACCTAGGGCATCAGCAAGAAGAGAAAGGGGAGGGCCCCCCACCCCATCCTAATCCACCCTCCCCACCCCCATCTTTGGATTACCTGAAAGGTTCCAATTAAATCCAACACAATAATTTATTAAGGGTTTACTATTTGCAAGGTACTCTTCTAGGCACTATGCACAAAGCCAAATTTTTATTTTCAAGGAAATAGCAGTCTACTTGGGGAATACAACATGCAAACAGGTAAATAGATACAATAATTAGAGAAAGAAATAAAAACTAAAAGAATCAGGAAAAGTTTTCTGCGTGAAATGGTCATGAACTGAGATGTCAATTATGTTAGAGATGCTAAGAGGTGGAGGGGAGGAGGTTGTTTACAGATATGGAAAAATGCTTATATAAAAACATGGATGTAAAAGTAAGTTTGGGGACAGTATGTAGAGAAGTTTAGCTGGGACATAAATACACCAAAGGAGGTAATTCAGCATAAGCCTGAAAAGGTGGGGAGGAAATAGATTTTGATGAACTTTAAATACTAATTTAATAAATTTGTGATGTACACAGGAAGCAATAGAGTTGAGGTGGCCGATGTCATTGAATATTCTCAGTCTGGGAGGCAGAATAATCTAGAAAGGTTAATTTGGCAACGTTATGGAAGATAAATTGACGACAGAAGTGACTAGCAATTAGGAATTCTTTTGAGAGGCAGTTGCAATAGTCTAGATCAGAGGTATCAAACACATAGCCAGCAGCCCACAACACTCCCAAATATAGTCTGAACCAGATTGAAATGTAATGATGAAGTATTTAACAAAATAAATAAAGGTACAATAGAATGTAGACAATGCTAATGTGTGGTTTTCTAAGTCACTGTGACAACTGATAGTATATGGTAGGAGGAGAGTAAAGAGTTGAGGATGCCATTGAGGTTGTAAAGCTGAATATAGAGGGAAGGTGATTTTCTCAAAAGAAAGAAGACACTTTGGGGAAGTAGTGCTTTCTTGGTGGGCCAAGATAATGAATTCTATTTCAGATATATCAAATTTCAGGTGTCCATGAGACACACGTTTATATAGGTCCAAAAGCAGTTGATTATGTGATAAATCAGTTCAGAAGAGATATTACAGATATACGTATAGACATATGGATATACAGATATAACTTTTGTACTATATAATTACACTCACCTTTACATCTGTGTATTTTTAAAATTTTATTTATTTTGTTTTTATGTGTGGAATAAAACAAGAATTTTCAAAACATAATATAATAAAAAGATAATTGCACATAAAACTGCTAATGTATTATATACATCCATGTCTTTATATAAGCTGTCCTGTACATCTATAGTTAACAGCCTCCTTACCTTCACGCCTTAGAATCCCTGGTTTAATTCAAATCTCAGTTTATGGCCACCTCATACAGAAAACTTTTCATAATTCTTCTCATTGTTAGTTCTTTCTCCCTTCTCTAATTATCTTGTCTACTTACCTGTTTACATGTTGTATTTCCCAAGTAGACTGGAATATAACATCTATATAGATATATATCTATAACATCTATATGTATAGATATATACACATGTATATGTATGTATTCACATATATTCCACAAGTCATCTGCAAAAAGATGGACTACTAAAGCCACGAGAGCTAATGAAATAGGAAAAAAAAGGGAAGAGACATTAGGATGATAGTCCAGAAAAGGAGATTGAGAAGTTAGAAAACTAGGAGAGAACAGCATCCTTTAAATCAAAAAATGATAAAGATTGAGAAAAGGGTCTTGGATTTAGCAAATAAGAAATGTTATAACCTTAGAGGGAGCAGTTTCAGTGGAACGTGATATAAACCAGACTGCAAAGGCTGAAAAGTGATTACTACAAGTTGCACCAGACAGCAAGATAGCTCAGGGGAAGCTAGATGGCTCAGCAAATAGAGCACTGGACCTGGAGTCAGGAGGATCTGAGTTCAAATCTGGTTTCAGACACCGACTAGCTGTGTGATCCTGGGCAAATCATTTAACCTCTATTTTCCTTAATCCACTGGAGAAGGAAATGGCAAATCACTCTAGTATGTTTACAAAGAAAACCCCATGGACCATGTTGTCCATGGGGTCACAAAGAGTTGGACACAAATGATCAGCAAGGTTGAGTAGTAATGGAGTATTCATTCTTATCACCCAACACTACCACCATAGAATATATATATATATATATATGAAAAGGAAGTGAAATTAAAAAAAGATAACTTTCTGTTTTAAATAATTAGTTTTATTAGTTTGGTGTTAATTGGTCCATACATAGCCCTTCCAGGATGTCAGAGATGGGAGGGGAAGAATAGTGCCTACCATCTACCAAGCAATGGGCTAAGAACTTAAAAGAAAACAAACTACAGTATATTATCTCATTTGGTCCTCATAGCAATCCTAGGAAGTAGATACTATTGTTATCCCCATTGCAGAATTGAAGAAACTGAGGTTAAGTGATTTACCCAGGGTTACACATCTAATAGGTGTATCAGGAACTCAAATATTCCTGAGTCCAGGCCTGGCATTGAATCCACAACATGACCATTCTAGGTGGAAGAAAGTTTGGCACCCATTATAATTTACCTTTTTCTACCATTTGCCATCCCATACCTGTATGTATTTGGTGTCAACTTTTTGGTATCCATCTTTCTTCACTGACACTGACAGTCAGTAAGAACCAATCTCAGACAGGGGGTGGTAAAATTCTGAGGCACTTTGATAAGGCCAAAGAGCTCCTAGAGCAGATGCTTACTAAAAGTCATGATGGAGGAAGTGTATTCCTGAGCAGACTTACCACCACTTCATCAGAGTAGTGTATAAAACCTTAGCCATATAGGTTCTCCTTGCACCCCTTTGTAGGGCTGACTGCGGGGGAGAGGTCCAGACCATTGAGGAAAGAGAAGGTGAGAGTTCATGGGATTTCCCAGATATTCATAGAATGCCATCTCCCAGCTTTCCCAGTTCAGCTTTCATTAGATTCCAGAGTGCTGCTACTCTATAATTATTCCGATCTCGTCTTCCCCTGTCAATACTCTCATGGTGTAGAGAAAGGTAGGGGAGGTTCTAGTCAGAGCAAAAGGTCATCCCTGTTGGAACTCACTGCTTAACAGTGGGAAAATCTCTCCAGTGGGACTCCTCTCCCCTGAGTCCTCTGTGTCTAGTTACCCAAGTTGTCTGCCACAGGGATGTTTAAAGATTGGGGGCCGTTTGCCATCCTTACTATCTTAACCCTCACCTGGCCTTGGTTTGCTTGCCTGTGACTTTCCCAGATTCTGTTGGATGAGTGGAGTCTAGAAGAGTGGAAATCATTTGCTTTTGTCATCCTCCTTAACCTAGAGTCACCATACTCTACTTTTCTCATCAATTTGGTACTCTTTCAATTGGGAAAAAAGTCCTACTGACTCTGCCACAGAGCTGTAGCTTTGGAGCTAGTGAGACAAATTTTTCTCTGATTTTAACATTCCATACTCTGCCTCCATGTATTCATATGACATCCACCAAGCCTATAATAACATTTTACCTTCCTATCTCCATCTCTCAGAAAATGCTTATTTTTTTTTCAAGGTTTCTCTCTAGTGGCATACTCGCATTAAATCTGCCTTTATTCTCAATTAGTACTTTCTACCTTCTCAAATTTCCTTACATTTACTTATACAGATGACACCACAATTGGAGCACGAGGCCTGAAATCAGATCCTTACTAGCTATGTTACCATTGGTCAAATCATTTAACCCCTGTTTGCTAAAAGGGGATAATGATGGCACCTGCATCCCAGAGCTATTGTGAGGATCAAATTAGATAGTGATTGTAAAGGACTTAGCATAGTGCCTGACACATAGTAAGTGCTAGATAGATGTTGGTGGTGGTAGAGGTGGTGGTGATATAGATGCTGCATCCCTATAGTTCAGAATAAGCTCAGTGAAGACAGATGCCATTTTATTTTTGTCATTATATCATAATTACCTAAAACATCGTAGGCATTTAACAAATGTTGAATCAATCTAAAATGTAGCTTTGCACACAAAGCCTATTAAAAATTTTTATTTCTAGGTTTAAGTATGGGAAGTAGGAGTACAGATCTAGGATTGGATACTACTTTCTGAAGACATACTTAGCTTAAGGTTAATAGGAACACAAAATAGTAATTATATCTCATTTCTATTGGTCTTTAAGGTTTGCCAAGCCTTTTCCTCAAAAAGACACTAGGAGGTAGTATCTACCTATGGTATATTATTGTACCCATTTTAGAGGTCGAGAAACAATTAACCCATGACTGCACAACTGATCAGTATCTGAGGCAAGAGTTGAACCAAACTTTCCTGTCTCTAAGTGGAGCAAGCATTCCACTAGATCAGAATATTGGCTCTGGATGAGACCTTAGAAACTGATGGCCAGAGGTATTCCAGGTAGTTAGTGTCAGAGCAAGGACTGGACTAGTTCTAACTGAGTCTTCTCTGCACTACATAATATTTTGTCCTAGGTGGTTTGCTCTCTGTATAGCTGACAGCATTCTAGCCTTGCAGTTTCTGAAACCCTTAAGAAGGGCAACACATTTGGGGAATACAATGCCTTCCAGCTTTATATAGTCAATTCAGCCTTTTGTAATGGTTGTGAAAAAGTATGAAATTGAAATCTATAATTAACTTACATAAGCAATAGAATCATTTAGTTAGATGAAAGAAACACACAGGATTTGCAACATACTATTTGATTTTACAGCCTAGGCATGTGTAAATTAGGCTACTAAAAGAAAAAGTGCTGAAAGAAGGAATTCTTTCAAGTCTCAGCTAAGGTACCACTTACTCTATACAATCTTCTCCAGTCCTTCAGTTGTTCATAATATTTTTCGTCAAATTCATTTCTTCTGTTGTCCTTGAATTAATTGTATGCCTGCAGTAGAAGGTAAGCCTCATTGAGGGAAGTGCTTTTGTCCTTATACACTGAGGTTCTTGCACAATATCTTGTAAGTATTGCGTGCTTAATCAATGTTCATTGAATTGAATCAAATTGAATAATTCTTTCTAATTTAGTAATCGTCTAGTTCCTTGGAGTGAACAATCAACTCTTGAAAATTTCCCAAAAGTTGGAATTTCTTTTCCCCTAGGCTTCATACATGCCCCAGAAACTTCCTTACTCCCTGAAAGTTTTATTAAGAATTCCAAACAAGTCAGCAGTAATTTCCTGACTCTGTAGGCTCTATCACCATGATCCACTTCAATATAGGGGTTGCTTGATTAAAACAAAGGCCAACAAGTAAACCTCAATAACACTTACTTACCTGAAGTGAACTTCTGAACCTTTTGAGAGCTCCTCATTATTTCATTGTCTCTTAATTACTGTGCAAAGCTAATAATACTATGCATATAACAACAGGGTTCCTGTAGTTAGTGGGAATTCATCTTCTAAAATAGCCTTTCCTAATACAAAGAAGTATCTTCCACATAAATCCAAAAGCACAAGGACACACATATGCCACAAATATGAAGCTGCTTGGATGAAGAGAAATACACATATTTAAGTGGTTCCTTAGTTTAATAACTGTGGGTTGTTGTTTTTTTTTCCTTTCCTGAAGTTACATGGCAAAATGGGACTCAGTTCTCTCATGTTCTGTAATCTACAACTTTGCCAAGTAAATCCAAAGTAACGTGGAGCTACAGTCAGAGGGCTAAATCATTCAGAACCTGATTTGAGACAAATTTTCAGTTTCACTCAATCTAGCCTATCTGCTTATCTGCGTGCAAAGCCAGATTTATAGTACTATGCAATGATCAAGGCATCCAAGTGGAGGGCACATACATACCTCATCAGCCAGTTGCCTTGTTTATTGGCAGGGCTTTGTGACTGAATTGATTTTAGATGTATTAATCAGTCATCATCCATGCATGCATCCATCCATTCAACTAACACTTTCTTTTGTGCCTAATAATGTAAAACACCTGTTGCAGGCACCCCAAAAAGGAAAAAAATAAACCACAAAATGATGATTCTTGCTTTCAATAAGCTTCCAGACTAAGGGGAATTAAAAAAGGTAATACTTTGGGAAATAGTCTTCAATTTAGAGTCAAAGATTTAGCTTTGAATCACAGGCTAACCATTTACTGTAACATCTTGGGTAGTAGTCTCCCATTTCTAAACTCCAGTTTCCTAATCTATAAAAGGAAGGTATTGGGCTAGAGAGTTAAGGAATCTTCTGGCTCTAAATATACCATTCTTTACACACAAAGATGCACTATATAATTACAGAAAAATCACATAATGTAAATAGGAATGATACAATAATTAAGAAATAGCAAAAAACTTGAATAAATATGTGCATATCTGGGAGGAGTGATAAAAGCAGAGGTGCAGTTTGATAGACAATCCCTGAAGAAGAAAACTTTCAGGGTGGTTATGAAAGGAAGTTGTGTGCATAATCTAGCGAAGATTATCAAAATTTTCAGTCTATCGGAACAAAGGTATGGAGTCAGGAAATAACAAAATAGTGGAGAATGGTTTGTTGGGCTGAAGTAAAGATGATAAATCATAGGAGATAAAATGATAAAGATGAAAATGTGGTAGTGGGTCAAAATATGAATACTAATTTTGATGATGTAAAATACACATGGTAGCCAAGAGGTAGGCATTGTAGTTCCTTAAGTTATGGATTGATGAAAACAATATTTTAAGCAAACAGAGACTGGAGGTAAGGATAGTAATACGGAGAAACCAACTGTACCTATAATAACACAAATGGGAAGGATGAGAGGGCTACAGTACTACCTAGAAACTGGAAAAGAGAAACAGAAAGAGCTCAGTAGAAGAAACAATAGCAAGTCAGTAATTTATTGAATAGGCTGTGGATAGAAAGACAAAAGACTAGGTTAAGATGTAAAATCCAAGGTCAAGACTCTGGGGAATGTGGAGAGCATCAGACCATAGACACCAAGAGAGGAGAGAATTTTGAGAAGAGGTGATCCCAGCTGCTATCAACTCCCTAACCCACAGTATGAGGAATTAAGATAAGCATTCAGTGAGTTAGTAGCATAAGTTTTTAAATTTAAAAAATTGCAAGAATAAAAAAATTAACTTTGCTATAAGAAAGTGATTCTTTTCTAAAGACTTGAAAATTACTCAATATCAAATTATCTGATTCCATTCTAGGATATTTCATATTGCTTTTGCTTGAAAAATAGTGTCATCCCACATAAAGAGTGATCAATATTCCCACCCTTCTAATTTTCTTATTATGCCATGTTTTGGTTTGTTTTCAGAATTCTTTATCGTATCCTCTCATAGATGAATTTGAAACCAAACTAAACAGCTTTTCAACGATGACTGGTGTTACCTTTATTAACAAAACTTTTCACTATACTGGATGATATATATATGTATGCATATATATGTATCCATAGATGAAATGATAATGCATACTTGCATTAGTAAATAAAATGTATCTAGCATATAACTATTTGAAAAACTATTTGAAAGACTATTACTATCTACTAGACACTCGTTGAATTTAGGAAAAGCTTTATATTAGCTTATAAGAACTTCAGATTTTCAAATTAAATATCTGCATGCTTTATTTATCAACTAAGTGACTTACTAAATCTTTGAAAATTATAGTGACTTCTTATTTTGACTTAAGTTTATCTAATCCCTCTTAGTGTCTAAAGAGGCATGTGATATGAAAACCTCTAGGTAATTACCTTCCTTAGACTACTTACATTAAACTCACCTTTCCTCATCAAATCTTATGTTTGCCATGCATCAAAAATAATTACAGTAACATATTAATATCCTTAAGAGACCTGCTGCATAGGCAATGAAGAGTTGCAGCACAACCATAGCTCAGACCTTGTTATCTTTAAGAAAAAAAATTAGATTCTCTTATAGCAATAAAGTGTACAATATGTATCTAATCAGAAGATGAATTTTAAATAAATCCCTTAAGACTTCTCAAATATAATGAACTTAATGAAAATTAACACAGTGTGAAACAGCAGAAATGGAATCCTGGACAGCATAAATTGGTGTACAGACTAAAAATTCTAAAAAAGCTCAGATTGGAATTCTGAAAACAATTATTGTAAAAGGTCCTAATGACAACAAAAAAGCAATAAAGGCCATTAGAGCCTCTCTCTAGAGTATTCCACTCCACCTTGTTATTAAGCTGTTAAAACAAAACACAGGCACACTGCTGTAGGCTGGTGACCTCTACATCATGAACATGAACTTTTGGTGTTTGAGGGCAAGGTCAAAAAACCATGTCAACCCCAGATCAAAAAGGTTAGAGAACAAAAATAACATATATCAATGTAATTTTCAAAGAGGTTGGGACCACACTCAATTTTAAGCAAGAAAGAAAAATGGATTTTTTCTTCCTTTCAACTTATTTCCAGAACGGTATTGATTAATTTTAATACAGTGACTGGCAGATAACTTATTGCAATCCATTCTCCCATCACAATCTTTTTCCCCATTTCACTTTTGAAAATCATAATAAATATGCAAATAATCATCATTACAAGCTTACAATAGCTTTTCCTTTCATGGATATAAGTAACTTATAAGCAAAGTTCTTACTTTAATAAAAGGATACTTGCAATGTGGGGGTTCACGCATACTTCTCCAGGTAACACATTCACTCATTACCTTCAAAAGGCATAACCCTTATGAAAGAGGTGACCACAAGTGCAAAGGTAGGTGAGAAAGATGCCTTGCTTACTCAGGGTTCATGTATTTACTAAAGTACCTTTCACATAATGGATTATAAATAAAGTATATATGATATACTCCCTTTCTATCTATATAAGACTTGTAACCCTGTAAGTTTATGTAAAACTAAGTATGCTTCATAAGCAAGTTTGAGAGAATCTCTACTGCATTTGTTTTAAGACAATCCGACTACAATATAATTTCTTTATTTAATTCTGGTTTTAATATGTAAGTGGGACAGAGTATAAGAAATGGCATAGCATCATTTACAGAGGACCAGTTATCATTTGAAAATATTATAGAGGCACAGTTTTCATTTGAAGTTAGTGAAAAATTATATATGATCATCCTGAAAAGACATAGAAAGGACAAATGGACAAATTAACAGAAGCCAAAGAGGAAACAAGCTAGTCAGAAGCTAAAAGCAAGTAATTAAACATGCTAATGAAAATCAAAATGGTAACAAATAGCATCAAAATTGTAACTTTTACTGCACTGTAAGCTAGTTGAGCGTAGGGGCTATGAATTATTCACCAGGCGTTCCTCGTCCGCTTTCCCAGACAAGCATCCCCAGTATAACTTTACTTTCTTTACTTCAAAATATGGATGTCTATATGGAGATGTGTTTTACAGGTGGCACATGTGTAAACTATATCAAACTGTCTGCCATTTTCAGAAGAGGGGAGGCAGGGAGAAAAATTTGCAATTCAAAATCTTTTAAAAATGAAGGCTAAAAATTTTCTTAATATATAATTGAGGAAAAAATAAAATACTGTTTAAAGAAAACGTGGATGTCTAATAAATGACTTCAACTTCCCCCTGTACTTGACCTTTGAATCCACTGCAGTCTTGTTCTGTCGCTATGCCTCTGTTTCTGAAGCCCTGTTAGTATTTAGTTAGACCTGAGCATGAGTAGAAAAGGACATTAGTGGTAGAAAATATTTCTCTTTTCTGCTCAAGCTTAGGTGTAACTAAGCACAAATAGAGGAAGTCATAGAACCATGCTGTACAATTGGCTACAAATCTGTTATACAATCACAACTTGGCCCTCACCATCCCCACTTTTACCTTCTAGACCCTTAGCTAACTTGAAGACTAAGTTCAAATGTCATTTCCTTCAAGAATTTTCTGCTGATTCCTTGAGTCATTGTCATCTTTCCCTAAAAAAAAATAAAACATGTACTATGTATATGTGGATATTATATAAACACACGTGCATGCATATGCACATGCATTTAAACATATTTGATAATAGTTATATAGTGTTTTAAATTTCACAAAGTACCATACCTGGGTTATTTCGTTTTTATCCTCATGGTATCCATGTGAGGGAGCTGCCATTATTAGAAAGAATGAAATTGAGGCCACGAGAGGTTAAGTGACTTGCTTAGGATCACACAGCTAGTAAATGTCTGTTAATAAGGGTCATATAGTTAATAAGTGTCTTCTGGGAAGTGCAGGATTCAAACTCAGGCCTTTGTGACTGCAAGTTTTGTATTTACTGTGTCACCTCCATTATGTCATACATAAGGTATAATTAAATAAGGGGGAAGAGAGAGAGAGAGAGAGAGAGAGAAAGAGTGAGAGAGAGAGAGGGAGAGAGAGAAGAGGGGAGTCAATTAAGGCAATTGATCAATTATCCCACTCCACTTAAAGTAAGTAATAAGATGCAATGCCCTGATTTTCTCAACTAGATGAGAACACCTCTTGGTTCAATCAATCAATCAGGCTATAGACCAGGGATATAAAAAAGTCCTCAATTAATTTAGATATTTTGCAAGCCATTGGGAACTGCAGTGATCCTGCGCAGGAAGTGTCCTTAGACTGAAAAAACTTATTTACATCCTTTGGATCACATTATGTAAAAGAGCAAGCCATTTCAGAACCCAGAAATTCAAGTGGCTGGAAAATTGCCATGGAAACCTTCTAGTCAAACCTCTGAGAAGAAAACCTTGGAAGGAAATAAACCTTAGCCTTAGGTCTCAGCCGCCTCTCCACAGCCCCTCCCCATCTCCATCCTTGTTCTAGGAAGACCTCAGGAACTCTGGAGGAATGAAGGACTTGGAAGTTTTCATCAACATCATAGGAGTGTTCCTGAAATAGCAAGAGCAAATAGTAGAACCCTAGGACTAAACGAGTTTGGTGAAAAAAGCCAAATTCAAGACCCTGCAGGAAGCACACAAGAAAAGCTACAGTGTAGTCAAGGGAAACATCTGGATGACTTCAATATGAAGACCTCCAGCAGCTGGCTATTGCCCTTCTGCTATATGCGCTCACTTAAGATTGGGTACGCTTTCTCCCTGGACTCTCATGCACTGATGGGAGAGTGTGTCAGAGACTTTGGGGGACATGCAATGGGGCTGTGACAACTTTGTGCCAACTATGCCAGTCTATTAATTACTCATTGCTAAAAGTTAATTAAGTCTATCTATCTAATAGATTTCAACCACTAAGTATGGAGCAAAGCATACCTATGGAGATTTAGGAGCAATATCCCTCAGTTCCTGTGGGTTACCTGTAGAATAAGTACCACTAGAGATCTGGGGACACAGCTTGCCAGTAACTAAGGGTTGACAAAGTAGATCTGAGCCTGACCTAAACACACTCACACACACAGACACACACACACACACGCACACACGACATATACATATATACATACACACACATATATTTATGTGTGTACACACACACATATATACACACATATATATGAGTGCATTTACACTATAGCCTGGGATCTGGGGACATACTATATGCTCCTAGGATAATATCAGTTCTTTAAGGACAGGGACCAGCTCATTAAAAAAAAAAAATACTATTTCCAAGGTCATACACAGGGCTGAACATACAGCAGTGTTTGACAAACACCTGTTGATTGAGTGATTTTTGTTTTGTTTTCTCCACAGAGCCTAGCCTGAAAGCCTGGACATAGCAGGAGTTCAACAAATCTTTGGTAAATTTAACACAGTCACTTTCTTCTCATCCATAGATAGACAGACGGACAGATAGATAGATAGATAGATAGATAGATAGATAGATAGATAGATAGATAGATAGATAGATAGATAGATGATAGAGATAATGCTTGTAGAAATGGAATTATACATTTAGATTTTAGAAGAGACTTTGTTATTGTTATCCATGGATTTCAGTTGTGTCCCACTCTTCGTGACCCAATTTGGGGTTTCCTTTTCTTGGCAAAGATACTTCAGTGATCTGCCTTTTCCCACCCCAGCTCATTTTACAGATGAGAAAACTCAGTCAAACAGGGTTAAGTGACTTCTCCAGGGATACATATCTAGTTAAGTGTCTGAGGCCAGATTTGAACTCATGAATTGACTTCAGGTCCTGCACTTCATCCATCGTTCTACCTAATTGCCCCAAAGAGACCTTAGAAGTCATTTATTCCAACATCATCTTATTATAGATGAGGAAACAAACTCAAAGCATTTAAATGGCTTTCCCAAGGTCTCCCAGTACGTAATAGAACCAGAAGTTGAACCAAAGTCTTCTGATCCTAGACTCAGTGTTCCCTTCATTATATCCTGCTGCTATGGTTCTTTATAAAGAGAATGGGCTAGTAAAATCATTTACAGAATATATATTATTATCAATCAAGATTCAGTCAGGGATTCTATAATAGTATCTCCTGGGAATTTATTCCAATTGAAATTTTGTGAAACCCTATTCACCTAGATAGATTTTCTTTTTGAAAAATCATAATTAAGGATATTTTCTGAGAGTTGCAATTTTAAGACGTAGATGAGATAAGCAGAAGTATTTGTAAAAAACACAAACCTTCTCATCTAAGTGTCTCCACATCTTCAGGAATGGCCCCAAGGTCTAAGAAGGTAATTCAGTTTTCTTATCTATTCATTCTTTGACCCCTCTGGAAACAGCTGGATAAGATTAACTGATGTTCTTCTGAAGTTATGAAAAAACTCATTTATTTTGGAAACAAACACTGAATTTATTCAAGCAATTAGATATCCCAGTGATTTTAATCCTTTACTTCCCAGCTAACAAGATTTTGAGTGGCAGGCTTGCATAAGGGTAAATGCATGGGACTCTGGAACGATCAAAGACAAATTTTAAGTCAAGCCTCGTATAGCTGCTAGTTATGGAACTCTGAAAGAGTCATTTACCCTTGTTCAGATACAAAATGAGGAAGATAATAATATCTCACCACTGAGTTGCTAAGAGGAAATTATTTTGTAAACCACACAGTAAAATATAAATATGTTGTCATTATTGAAACTTGGGCTTCTCTAGGGATTCCTAGTTCCTCTGACATGGAGATGCTCCTGAGGGACCGTTTGAGTAATTTGTCTACCATAGATCCCTCAGCATCCCCTACAGAATGGATGAGGGTAGCCTCCTTTAATTGGCTGCTGTATCCAGAAGGTAAACATCCAGTTCACTTGAAGTGTGGGCACCAGAAACTGAACAGATAGGGGAAAGACATTTGTTCCCCTGCTTCCAGTCTTTTAACCCAGATCCAAGAAATGGTCCTGGGAAAATGTTTGTTTTTCCTCTGTGTTTTTGATTCTCAGCTGCAGATGCCAGAAGTGAGTCCTACAGGACTTGCCCATTTGAATCATGGTATCTTTGGAGCAGGATTACAGGGGGGATGGTTCAATCAGTTACCGCAGCATGGAAACCCTGAGAAGTCGGGGTTCCTTTGACTCAAGCCCCAGAAGGTTTTAGACTTGGAATTGGGACTCTACTGTATGGATACCAAGCTAAGCTAATCTTTCTCCCCTCTCTAGAGACTAAGGTACTGTAAAGGGGGAGGAGGATTATGCCTCTGACATACTGGGGAGGAAGTTTGTATATTTGTGCTTACAACTTCTGAAATAGCGCTGTTGGTGGAGTTGTGAGCTGATTCAATCTTTCTAAGGAGCAACTTGGAGCTATGCCCAAAGAGCTATAAAATTACATAAAGCCTTTAATCCAGCACCACTACTAGGTCTGAATCCCAAAGAAATCATAAAAAAGGGAAAAGGACCTACATGTGCAAAAATATTTATAGCAGTCCTTTTCATGGTGGCAAAATATTGGAAATTGAGGGGATACCAATCAATTGGGGAATGGCTGAACAAGTTGTACTATATGAATGCAATGGAATTCTATTGTACAATAAGAAATGATGAAGAGGAAGATTTCACAAAAACCTGGAAAGATATGTATGAACTGATACAAAGTGAAATGAGCAGAACCAGGTAAACATTGTCCACAGTCTCAAAAACAATGTCTGATTATCAACTATGAATGACTCAGTTCTCAGCAACACAATGATCCAAGACAAGTACAAAGGACTCATGAAGGAAAATGATATCCACATCCAGATAAAGAACTGATGGACTCTGAGTGCAGATCAAAGTATGTTTTTTTTTTCACTTATTCTTTTTTGATATTTTTTTATATGATCTGTTCTTTCACAAATGTGACTAATACAAAAATATGTTTTACATCATAGCACATATATAACCTATATCGAATTGCCTACCATTTTCAGAAGAGGGGAGGGGAGGAAGGCAAAAAATTTGAAACTCAAAATCTTGTAAAAATAGATGATAAAAATTGCCTTCATGTGTAATTGGGGAAAATGAAATATTATTAAAAATAAAAGAATAACTTCTGAAGTAAATATTTCTGTGTAAAAGCTAATCTGATTGTTAGTGGCTAAATCACACAGGGTATAAGGGATGCCCCCTACAATTGAGGAAACAACATCCTTAGGGGCTGTAACCATTTACAGAGAGCCTAGATACCCCCAAACCTTCTTAAAGATATTGGAAAAACTTGGGGGAAAGGGTGAAATATAACTCATCTGTCCTTCAGACAATGAGAGTCATGGTATTCTTTTGTTAAACTATTATTAGTAGCCATGTTATCTCTTTAACCATTATGGTAGAAGAATGCCATTTCACATACTTGACTACTTTGCTAACATCAAGTTAGCTAGTAATTGTCAATTCTATGACTGAACCAGATTTTTACCACAGCTCACTGTTTGAATGCAATATTCATACATATAATTATCAGTTTATATTGCCAAGTTCCATGGTATATTCTAGGTGTACATAACAAGATGGCCATTGTTAATAGAGAACTAGCTGATTATAAATTTAGAAAGTCCTGGGTTCAAGTCCAGACTGTACTGGAGCCAGCTCCAAATAACACCAGAAAACAGATTGTTAAATTTTCCACGTGAATATTTATGCCTCTTATAGCTGTACCTGAATCTAAACTGTACCTATGCCTAAAACTCACAAGCTACAAATTAGGGCTTATTTTATTGATTATATAGGTTTAAGAAATGGATCACTCTGATTAAATTTAGAAGTGGGTTGGGTTTATACTTTTTGATTGTCTGGAGAGAAGATTGTTAAATATGGACTATACCCCTTCTTCAAGGCCTACTTCTGACATAGAGTGGGCACGTCGCTTTATATCTGAGTGCTCCAGGCAACTCTCTTGTGTAGCAAGTTCCAACCTACATTAGTAGAGGATGTCGCTCATCACGAAGAGTTGCCTACAGATACGAAATCACAGGCATTTAATATATATGTATATATGTTTGAAAATATACATACACATATACAGATATGTGCTCCAATATGTGTATGTATATACGTAGGTTGAATCTGTCAGTTGTATATCTATATATCTATGAAACATATATAATGTATAAGCATGCACATGTATATGCATATATAATGGATATATATATGTATTATGGATATATATGTGTATAAATGGACATATCCACTTGATTTGGTGCCATGAAATATTATATTTTAAAATTAGATACAGATAATAGATGGATATAATTCTAGACTAGAGTATACCAAAATATACTCCCCAAAATATACACATACATACAAACGCAGTAAATTTGGTCCTTAAAACTTTCATCATTGGAGAAGAAAGAAGCAGTGAGGTAAGGCTCTTTGTATAGGCTGCTGCTCCTTATACACAGTTAACCCTAGTAAAGTTTAACAATTCATTTCTGCTAAACTTTTTTTTAAGTTTTGACAGTGGACAGCTAAGACATTCATTACAATTCTCTGCACAAAATCTGTACACAATAATTTGTTGATTAGATTTAGTAGAACATTAAAAAATAGAGTTTATTGGTTTAAAATCTAAAGAGGAACAATCCTTTCTTCTAATGGTGGTTTTGTGGAACAAAACAAATCCTTTATAATAGAAGAATATGGTTCATGAGCATAAATAGCCCTTTATGCTTGAAAATAGAGATGCTTGCTAGATACACAGAACTATTTGCATAACCATTATTAAAATGTTGATGGTAATTGTAAAAATGAAGATAATTAAAATGTTACTTTTCTTCTTTAAAAGGACATAAATTAAGGTGCTGTGTCCATTATATATTATTACACCTGTCATCTACTGCCTGTGTGACCTTAGACTTTCCATGTGTCTCAGTTTTTTCCTTTGCAAAATGAGGGTGTTAGATTAGGGGCCTTTGAATGCGCCCTCCACCTCTAATTTTGAACATATGATCCTATAAAATCTGTGATTTTATATTAAACAAAGAACTGGAATATATGAATTGTACTTCGCATTTTGTGACAAAATTATTTTATTAAAAATAAAATCATAGAAGCAAGAAGAGAAAGATAACTAACAGTTATATAATTTTTTATGGTGTATAAAATACTTTATTCACGTTTTGACTAGAAAAAAGATATGCAACTATTTTCTGTCAAAGTTAAAAAGTAACATGATATAATTTTTGAAAATAACATTTACAAAGTAGGATGGAAATAAACCCAAATCAACTGTGCTACCTATATGATTTTAATTGATATTTTTCTTCAATGTATGCATATATATATATACACATACAGTATTTGATTATGCTTAAAAATACACACATACATATATATCTTTTACTATATCTGTTTTTTTTTTTTTTGGTTTACTATGAAATTCACAGGAATATTTACTTTTAATGGTTAAAGGAGCCACCAGGGTACACGCTTGCCCTGGCACCATCTTGATTCCCTCTTTTGGTGAATTTAGCACCTATCTATTCATAAGACACTTAGCCAGGAGTTCTGTGACTACAATTTGACTTAAACATTTGAATATTTAAAATGCTAATTCTGTGAGGTTGCATTTTACTCTAAATTCTTCCCATCATTTATCTCTGTGTCAAATAAGTGACTACATTTTCAACACTCAATTATAACATTTCTAGCAGCTAAAAATATACAGAATTTCACAGAAATATTTCAATTCCCTTTATGTTAATTTTATCGAATAAGTCAAATAAAACCACTTAAATAGAAGGACTTCATTTTCTAGGACTGACAATCAGACACTCCTCAAGCCGCCAACTCTACCCAAATCCAGACACAAGTAAGATGATCCAAAAGCTAAGATTCCAGGGAAAATGATGGAGGCTGGAAAAAGGTTGGAGTCAAGAGGAATTTCTTTTCCTTATGACTATTACTTACACCACAGAATCTATCCAACAAATTCTGACAATCAAATTATTTTTAACATTACCATGATTTGATAGTAAAGTATATTATGACACTCTGATGAACCAGGGACAAACTGGCTTACCTCAAGTTCATATATGCTTTTGCATTTCATTTTTACATAATATTGTATAAAGGGATTAATAACCTCCATTCTTATTAGCTGCTCCAAACAATTATAAACACTGAGACAGGAGCACATGAGCCACAAATGAGACAGTTATCATCTGTCTAATCAGACAATAGCCTACATCTTTATTTTTTTTTTTGACCCTACCATAATTCAGATCAAGTAATAAGTTTTGCCAAGTTTAACTATCAGTCAATGTCTCTTCTAATACAAGGGCTTAAATCTTTACCAGTGTACCATCATGATAACAGAACAATACTAGAACTGTTCTATTAGATGTAAAAGTCTTAGGGAAATCATTTTAAAAGACAAGCACAAAGTAATATCTGTTATACCCAAAGGTATTAGAACAGCAAGATTAAGTTTCACACATAGGATTTCACCTTTCTTTAGTCCTTTCAAATGAGAAAAAGACAAAAAAAAAATGAAAGTTCACTATTTTCTTGAATTTCTTCTAACATATTTGCATATTTTGGTGCCCTGCTAAGAGGGGGGAGAGATAAGCATAGTTTAAAATAAAGGGCCCCTAGAATGATATCCACAAGGGCTAATAATAGAAGAGATTATTCACTCTGAAAAAGAGAAATATGTTGCTAACCTAATAGATAAGTGTCCTTACTCAGGCAGCGATCTCATCCTATAAAACTGCCTATTTTACTGCAAAGTTTAAATGTTTCCTCTGGAGTTTTAATACGATTGTGGCATCAATTTCTAACAAATACAAAGTATCCTACCTTTAAAAAAATGGATTAATATAAGGCATAATGCTGAAGTATGTGTCAAGTGTAACCTTTCTAACTTTGCTGTCAGGTTTTTCCATTAGAGACCTCATAAGCAGCCCCTGCATATCAGTCACGGTGTTCCCTGACAGCTTTAACCTTCCCAAGTGGCTGAATACACCATCTTCACTGCAGCCTATTGACCAAAGCAATAAGCCGTTCTATATAGTGTATTAAAGTCATTTTCCACATGCTACCTCAGCACGACCCATTGTTCATGCTGGCTCCTGCTGACCATGGAAAAACCTGCACTCCGCACTAAATTGCTCCACTTTACACTGTTACACCAGTTAAGCAATAAGCCCCCAACTGAATTGTTTTTTCCTTCATAGTCTAAAAAGCACAGCGATTATCACAAGTGCTCAAGATGCAATTTTATTCTGTCAAAAATCCCTGCAAATAATTTAAACACTTAAAATATCTGCTGACTGGGGAAAGTTTATTTTTGTGAGAATTCCCCAACTCTTTGTTCCTAGATGCCTAAGGGTGGCAGGCCATCTGTGCAAGGCTGAGCAGCCCTGGGCACTGGGTGTCAAAGGTTGGGTTTCAGCCCCATGAAATTCACCCCGTCTCTGCTGAAATCAGCTTTGTTGCGAGCCCCTGTGACAAATGAGTGCAATCTAGGCGGACTGCCCTTGACTTGACCCTGGCCAGTGCAAACAATAGGGCAGACTCAGCCAGTGGAAAAGACGTTCTGCACTAATGAACCCAGCGGTGGCCACAGGTCACTTAAGAAAGAGGGGCTCATGTTCAATCTTTTCAGGTGCACATTTATAATGAGAGAAGCACACAAGCTCTTGCAGGATGGAGCACATATAACAAAGAACGTATTTGTACACTCATCAAGGCTAATGGACCCTGAGGGTGCAATAGGAATATGTTTTTAATTTAATCTTTATTGAATGACCTTACACACTTCATTTTCTCTGCACGGCACCATGAAATGGACAGACTCTTACCAAGTTCAGAACCGAAAACAGAGGAATATAGAAATGACCATTACCTGCTGGGTATGCAGATGAATTTGCCTTCCTCATGGTCACCTCTGTCTCTCTCCTGCGGCTTCGGATTCGCAACAGCTCCTGGGGAGAGCCCATGCACACACTTGTGTCTGGAGGACCTCATCAGAAGCAAGAAAACAAAACCCCAAAGCTCTGCTCGGGCTACTCCGTAGTGTTTCAACAGTTAAAAATGTTAAGTTTCTCTGATTTTTTTATAGGGGGAAGGGTGCCATTTTTTTTTTCTTTTCAAAGAAAATTCTGAATGTTGAATCAGTCCCATGGGAAAGACTCCATACTGGAATTTTTTTTCATTGAGAATGAATTCAAAAATTTCTATATGTGACAAGCCCTACTTATCACAGCTTAACTTTACATGTCATCAAAGTGCAGTCTTTTAAGAAAAGACTGCCCTACACAATTGACTATTGCTTGAATACTAATATTTTTAATGATTAAAAACTTTGAAAAAGCATGCAAATTCACACACATACACACACACACACACACACATATACACCTCGCATTCTAGGTATTTCTTTGAGGAGTAATAAGTTAAAATGGAGTACAAATCCTCCTCCCTTCACTAACATTTAAAATAACAGGAAACCGTTCCAACAAAAATCAGGATGCAAACATGTCTGGGGTGGAAAGTTGGTATCTTTTAGCAGTCCGTACAATACCAACGGGTACTTTAAAAATTGGGAGTGAAGGGGAATCCAGTGTAAGTTGTGATAAGACCTTAGAACATGATGCTACAATTCCCAAAGAAGCCAGTGAGTCTCATGTCCTCTGGCAACCTCCTGATTGGTTCAAGAGACAAACTTTTCTGAAGCTGTCAAAAACTTAAATGGTAAATTGAACTCACAGTTAACATGATAGCAATGCAAAAAAAAAACAAAGAAATAACCCCGCACCCAAGCCTCTGTCCTCTCTCTGCTTTAATTTGTAGAGGTTTTTCTCAGATTCTCAATTAAGGAGGAAAAAAGAAAATCAAGTATTCCAAAATGCAGGAGGCAGTCCAGGTGGGCAGGCAGGTGTATGAAAGTTGGTAAGGCTTTCTCTATTAAAATCATAGTTATTATTTATGTTCCTCATCAATCTTACAACATGTTTCATTCATATTCAACACTCAGACCCTGGCAAATGGTTAATTGCTAGCCCAAGGCAACTGAATTTGAGCTAGCTAGACATGGAGAAGTACCATTTACCCTGTTGAGAAACTAATGGGTAAGTTGTAAATCATAGCAAGTTATTTGCCTCTTATTTCTTTAGCTCAACTGTTTGTTGATGAACTTAAATAGAAAGGTATGCAAGAACGATTCTATTTAACAGGACCAAGAACACAAACCCATCAGGTATAGCTTTCAAGAAATACGGTAAAACATTTCTGGTTTTTCTATTATCATCTGCTTGGCTTTGGGTTTCGTTTTGTCTCTTTTACTAAGAGATAGTTATGATTTATTATGAGAACTAATTAGACAAAGAAAAAAAGTACGACAGGCCTCATGTCATTGCTGGAATGTTGGAACAACTGGTTGTTTTTCTATGTATCATTTTTTTGTGTGTGGCACAACATTCGAATACTTGACCTATGCAAAATAGACATTTTTTTTTTCTCAGCCTAGTTGACTTTGACATAGAAATGCAGGACTTTGTGGAATGCTACCATGGAAAGAATGCAACTATTCTGGCTGTTTGAATCAGTCTCTACTATGGCATAATAGGAGATAGTGACTGAATTATGAAACCAGAATCCAGGTACCATGAATAATTTGTAGTGTAAATTTTTTTGAAACATCAGACAAATATCAATCTCCTGAGAGAGCAGTGAAATTTTGATTTAAAATCAATCTGAGACTATTTAATACCTACTTTGTGTAAGGGACAGCATTTCATATCCTTATCTGAATTAATCAATGACATTAGATTTTTTTAAATGTGTAAATAATATAGTTTATACCTTGAGATTCTCTTCTCTGGTATACACTCTAAGTGGATCAAAAAGGAAATAGATTAACTGAACAAATTTTAGCAACTAGGGTAGGGGCAGGGACCTTTGGCCTCCAGGCCACATGTGACCTTCTAGGTCCTCAAGTGTAGCCCTTTGACTGAATCCCAACTTCACAAAACAAATCCCTTTCATAAAAGGATTTGTTCAGTAAAACTTGGACTCAGTCAAAACACCACACCCAAGGCCTGAGAAGATCATATGTGGCCTTGGGGCTACAGGTTCCCCACCCTTGACTTATGACTTTGAATGGTAGGAGAAATGTCAGTAACTGCCCAGTTAAGTGATAGACCCAGTTAGTGGTAGGGGATTCTAGTTAAGAATATTCCAACCATATGTTACTCATCATCCCAACCATGTTTTTCACCTTGACAACTTCAGACCAGACAGGAAGCCTTCTTCCTTGGTTGAACTAATTTCCTCAGCTAAGACTGAAGCAGCGAGGTGGTACAGTGGATTTAGATTGTTGAATCTTGAGTCAGAAAGACCTATGTTGGGATCTGACCTCAGATCCCGACTGGCTGTGCAACCCTGGAACATTCACTTGACCTTTGGTTTCCTATCTGTAGAATGGGACTAATGATGGAACCTACCTCCCAGGCTTGTTGTGAGGCTAAAGAGAGTTATAACTTTAAAGAACTTTTCAAACATTAAAAGAGATATAAATTAAAAAAAAAAATTCAACCAAGTCCATGAGAGAGGATCATTCACAAGAAAAGGAGTTTCTTTCCATCCCTTCCTCTTTTCTCCCTCCCCTAAATGTTAATTGACCATGTTATTGGAGGGAATAGATCAGAGTCTGACAACGCATCCGGAGGTCATCCACAGGAAAAACATAAATGCAGGTACAGATAAATATAGAAAGATAGTCACTTGAGAGGAGAAGCAGCTTCAAGGAGTGTAGCCTCTTACATCAGAGGGGATTAACAGCTATAGATGTCAAGAAAAGGGTTTCCAATAACCCGTGGTTGAAAGTTTACCCTTTGGACACGGTTGTTATCTATATTTATATACCTCTTTTCCATTAACTATATTTTTTTGTTTCCCAGCCTTTTTGAGAAAACTTATATTCCACTGTTTTTACTGTATCAGCTTAGTAAATACCCTTGCTAAAAGCTAATTTACACTAATGGCTGTTACTCAGTGGGAACCATGCCAATAGGGTCTCATGAATGACGGGAACTTCAGCCCCTCTGTAGATATCTGAGGGAAGTAGGAGTCAATCATCTTCTAAGGATTGGGCAGGACAGTGGAAGTGAGAGTTGGGTAAGTAGCCCTAGTGGAGTCTCAATATATATTTCCAAGGAATGCTATTACATAAGTATACTTACAACTTATATGAATACCTTAGAAGTGAAGGTTCAGTCAAAAGTGGGTGACTATCTCCATAAAGACATTAAAGTGGAAGTTCACTCAAAAGAAGCCAGGAGATTATACCATGTTCTATCTAGCGCTTGAGAGACAAGCATCAGACTGGCATGCTATACAGTTGAATGTTGTAATATGCTCTAGGGAAGGCCACTGCATAGGTTCTTATTGAATGGATGCCATCAAATTAGAAAAAACTGCCCACACCCTGAAGGGGAGAAAAAATATGGAAGCATGTTTAAATCACTGTTGATTAAAGAAATGCAAATCAAAACACCTCTGAGGTACCATATCACACATATCAGCTGGCTAATGTTACAAAACAGAAAAATGAAAAATGTTGGAATTGTAGGAAAACTGGAATGCTAGTGTCTTGTTGGTGGAGTTGTGATCTGATCAAAGCACTCTGGAGAGCAATTTGGTAGTAGACCCAAAGTGTTATAAAAATATGCATACCGTTTGACCCAGCGATACCACTTCTAGGTCTGTATCTGATGAGCAGGCACGCTTCAGAAAAATCTAGAAAGACTTAAATAAACTAATGATGAATGAAGTGAGCAGAACCAGGAGGACAATGTACAAAGTAACAGTCATGTTGCATGGTGACTAACTTTCTAGACTTAACTCTTCTCAGCAACTCTAAGATAACTCTAAAAGACTCCTGATGGAGAATGATATTCACATCCAGACAAAGAACTTTGAAGTCTGAATGAAGATGCAAGTATACTATTTGCTTTTTCTCTTTGTTTGTTGTTTTGTCTGTTTCTTCTTTCTTGTGGTTCCTCCCATTGGTTCTAATTCTTCTTTACAACATGACTACTGTGAAAATATGCTTAATATGAATGTGTATATAGAGCCTTAAAAAATATTGGAAGCATAGAAGAAATTTTTGAGTCAATCAAGTAAATACGAACTGGTTTGTTTCAATCTGTTTTGTAAACAAGTTACTTGGAATTCATATTAGATAGCACAATGATTTAAGGTACAATATTTTCAAGTTGTGAAGAAACTGGAATAATTTTCTAGAATATCAAAATGTTAAAGGATTATGACTATCTCCCCATTATGCCCTTTGAAAATCCATACCATTTGCAATGCCCTGCTCTCATCTTGTCTCTCTGCCCTACTCAGAATACTTTGAGCAGACTCTCCTCATATGTTTTCTCTTTTAAAATAAATAAATAAATTTAAGGTCCAAATTAGGTGAAGCTTTCCTAATCACCTCACCTGGAAGTGATCCATACTTCTTAAAACTTTCATCGTTGATAAAATTATAATTTTCTAGTTCATTTTATAGTTTTTCATTGCATAGTCAATCTCTCTACTGGACTGTAAGTTGCTTGAGAGGAGGGTTTATCATATATTTTATCTCTGTATCCTCCATACCTATCACAGTGACCTACATATAGTAGGTCTTTAACATGTGTTAATTAAGCAGCCAACAAGCATTTATTAGGTCCCAGAGATACAAAGGCAAAACCTTTCCCTGTTAAACAAATGAAGTGCTTCAGTAACATTACATTATCTTTCAAATCATGTGTGCTCATTAAATATTGATTTTTTTAACTGTCAATTGCCTTTATAATCATCTTTAAACTAAGAAAAGATGAACTGATTAGACATCTGCCATGGGGAAGGGATAATAAAGGAAGAAGTATGTTTAAATGTGATTTTTTTTTTTGCACTAAGACCTTTTAAATACCGAAACAGACTATCAAGAAGTTACTTGTGTTGAATTTATATCAGAAAAAATATTTCATAAAAGTGTCTAATATAGCAGAAAGAGTCAAGGTTCAGAGTCAAAAGAGAGAGCTGGATTCAGATTTCACTTCTGACATTTACTAGTTGTATAACCTTGGGAAAGTCACTTCAGCTCCCTCGCCCTCAGCTTCTTCATCTCTAAAATTGGATAACACCTACACTGCTTACTTCTAGAAATATGCTGGTAAATATTTAATAACTGCTTCTCCCAAAACACCCCCAAAAAGCAAATAAGACAAACAAAATAAGATGCACATGTTTTTAGTGTATGTGTTAACATTTTTTTCCATCTCTTTCTTAAGTCAAGATGACCAAAAACCCAATAAATCAAGTCCTGATTTATAGTAGTACTTGATCATTTCTGAAATGTCCAGACTCTTGTGAACTGGGTTGGGCTGTCTCCTATAGACTCTGACTACCTCACAGGGTTGTCGGGAGACTCAGATATAGTCATGTATAGAAAGTTCTATGTTAATGTCAGTGTAGTTCTGGTTTAGGGACAGTAATTAACCTTTTCTGGTATATTTGGCAGAGTTATTTCATAGGATCGAAATAGATCTTTGAATTCTTTGCTATGAAGAACTCATGGGTAAGGAAAGTTCCTCCATCAATGCAGTTAGCACCCTCTCTGCAACAACTTCTTAGCTACCCAAATCTCTGAAAGATTAAGTGATTTCCCCAAGGTCATATAATCATTTTTTTTGTATGAAGTGAGATTTGAGCCCATGTTTTCCTGGTTCTAAGATCTGTTCTCTGTCCATTATGCTATGTACTATAAATATAACTGCTCTCACTCTTCTGTCCAGTGGCAGAACATTAAACTCAGACCTCAAACACTTTATATAATGTCAAATTTTTAAGATATGTCAGTTATTTTATTGTTTTTTTTCTCTTTTTTAATGAGGGAGAGCTCTCTCTGGGATGGGGAAGAGAGGGATACATTGTGAAATGTAGCTGAAAAAGAAAAAAAGATACAAATTAAAAAGAATTTTTTAAAGTTAAGGTGATCATCTTAGAAATCAAAGTTTTTTTGTGGAAAAAATATTCCATTCGTGTCATTAATTCTAGTCATTGTCATTAATCCACTTTTTTATACTCTACTCCACTCTATATTTAGTTATAGAATTATGTATACTATATATATATATATATATATATATATATATATATATATATAAAATCAAGTATGAAAAGTTCTTGAATTGAAGTTACTCAAGAATTGTGTTTGAACAGATTAGGAAACTTTACTGTGCTTCATGGGTCATCTATCAATTATCAAGCTATTTGAGAATGGAGTCTTTCTAGACATAGGAGCAAGTGTGGCATATTAGTAGAAACCCCTTCTGCTCCTTTTTGACCGGAAGAGTTTGTGAGCTCTGAAAAGTGTGAAAGATACTGTACTTTCCACCCTTCCATCTTTGGCCTAGAGCATCCCCTGGCCAGCTGATGGCAGTGTCTACTTGAGGGCTAAGGACAGACATTAAGAGGAACTTCTTGACACCCCACAAATGGGAGAAAAAGACTTCTGGCAACCAGGATCTATGAGTTACACCACTGTCATGTGTACTTTCTGAGTCTCAGTACATTTACCTGGGAATCTCTATTTGTGGGAGAGTATGTCACAGACTTTTGGAAGTTGTCTTGTACTGCGTGTTCATATTGTACCACCTTAGCAAATATTCCTTTTCTAAAAGCTATTCAAGCAAAGCAGACTAAAGGGGTACAACCAATGGCATAGCGAATCACTTCCTATGTATGGATATTCTCAGAATTGTAAAGAGAATATATAGCCTGCTCTAGAAACTAAGATTCATTTGTGCAAGTGAGAGCTAGGATAAATATCTTTAGTACATATGTGAGCCTAAATGGATGATTTTTTAAAAATTTATAACAGAAGACATATATATATAATATTATATATAATATATTATAATTATTATTATATTTATATAATTATTATATTTATTATATTATATATTTATTATATATTATATTTATATAATTATAAGATATAATCAAATATATGCATATGTATATATACACACGTATACATATATATGCATATGCATATGGAGAGAGAGTGAGAGAATGTAGTGCTTACAGTATATGACCAGTTGTTGTGTTCATCCTTCATTGCCAAAGAAGACCATGCCATCAGAGAAATGATGCCATGACTTACACTTGACTTTGTTGTGAGGGAGGGAGGGCTATGCAGGTCACCAGCCTCACTTGTCCTCCAGAGCCATCTGAATCCAGTGACCAGACATTCATCAGGATGACTGGAGATGACCCAGGATGCAATGGGAGACCTTGGGCCTTTTAGGCCAAGGACGATTCAGGAACTCACTTAGGGTGAGGTAACGCCCATTCAGTGAATAAGCCTTTTTAAGAAGGGTAGCATTTTAAATGAACCTTGAAAGGAAGAATGCTTTGCTTGGATAGTGAGCAGATTTTCCTTTAGTATTATTGCTTTTTTTGTCCAACAGACATTTATTAAATCCCTGTTACCTAGAAAGCCCTGTGCTATGTGCTAGGGATACAACATTCTACTGTCAAGAAGTTTAAAATCAAACAGGGAGAAAAGATAAGTACAAAGATAACTCTGAAAAAGTATGATGACTATTAAGATGAATGACGGTTAAGACCAGGGTAATAACTTTTACATGGGAGAAGTAAGTACCATAGTAAGGCTTTGCAGTATTATTTGCATTTAAGGGAAAGGAGGAGAATTAGGATCAAGTACAGGAGACTGGGTCCCTGGGGTCCAGCTGAGCCATAGAGAGAAGGAAGGATCTGAACGGAAGGAAATTGAAAAGTCTGGAGGGGAAAAGAGTCCTCTCCACGGAGTCAAAGACATGGAGTGGGGAGAGGGAAAGAAGATAAAGAAGTATGAAAAGAGATACAATTTGGTTAGAAAATAGAATTCATGAAGAAAGGAATATTAAAGAAGTCAGGAGAAGAAAGTTTTAATAAGGAAGATTTTGAATTCCAGTATCAGAATTTTATATATTATTTGGCAAAGTGATTGTCATCAAAGGTTCTGTTTGATTGTTTGTATGTTTTAAGGACAGAAGAAATGGGATCAAATCACTGTGTTGGGATGATCAGTGTTGTAAAGGATGAGAGAGGGGACTGACTACCTGGAAACAGAGAAACTGTTAAAAGAGCTATCACAATACTCCAGGAGAGAAATAATATTGACCTGAGGGAGAGCAGTTGCATGGGTCAGAAAAGGAGGGAGTAGATGGGAAAAGTACTGTGGAAGGCTGACAGAAAGGAAGAGTCAGAGAGGTTGCTCTGATCTCTTGAGAGTGGTTTACTGGAAGGATTGTGGTGCCCTCAATTAGAATAAGAAACTAGAAGAATGGGCAGGGTTGATGAAGGGAATGAAGAATTCATTTTTAGACATACTGAGTTTGAAGACCTGGCTGGATATCCAAGTTATCCAAGTGGTAAAAACAAACAAACAAAAAAACCCAGCAGGCATTAAGAAAAAAACAAGTCTGCAACTATGGGGAAAGTTCAAGTTTGAAGGGTAGAGATATAGATTTGGATGTCATAAGTGTAGAATTACTAACAGAAGTCATGGCGTCACAAAGGGGAAAAGAAGAAGAGTTTCACAGAGAAAACCTCTTCAGACTTGCAGATATAAGTAGGATAAGAATGATGATCTAGCAAAGAAGGCAAAGAAAATAAAATAGTCAGAAGTACCATGAGACTGAATCCCACAGAAGGGAAGGGAGAAGGGGATGTCCAGAAAGAGGATATAAAGGAGGATCAAGACAGAAAGCAGGTCATTGGGTTTAGCATGAAAAAGAGAGAGACAGAAACAGAGATAGAGAAAAGTAGTGGGGACAGACACCAAATTATAAGGGATTGAGAAATGTGTGGGTGGTAAGACATCGAGGGCAAAGAGTACAAACTACTCTTTCTAGTTGTTTGGCAGGGAAAAGGAGGACAGAAATAGAATGAATGTGATGGTGGTTTGCAAGTCACTTAACCTTTCTTGACTTGAGTTTTGTCATCTGCAAAGTAAGGAGGTTGTACTCGGTGGCCTCTAAGGCCCTTGGCAGTTCTGAATCTATGATCTTTTAAGGTTCCAGGAATCTTGAACAGTGTTGCTGTTTTTTTTCCCTTTGTTTTTAAGGAAGTGAGCTTTTTAGGGAGATCTGAAGAAAAGGAAATAAGCAGTAGAGAGGGAGAGATAGAAGATGTATGAAGACTAGGGAGTTACATATAACTCTAATCTGTATGAGGTTAGTTCAGATGCTATCCCCCAGTATCTGAACAGAATACACAGTTAATAATGTTTATGGTTCTGAACTGCAACAATGGACAGATTTTCCCTAATAAGAAGGCAGGAAGAAATCAATATTATGTGCCAGGCACTACATTAAGCCGATTACAGATATTTCATTTGATTCACACAACAACCCTGGGAGGCAGGGGATAGATGCTATTGTGATGTCCATTTCACAGATGAGGAAACTGACGCTGACAGAGATTAAGTGACTTGCATAGGTAAAGGTGAATCTTCCCTTTCTACCCCTGTCTCTGTCACACCCTCAGACAAACACATACACACACAAGCACAAACATATTCTTTTTTATTTTTTTTAAAAAGCATAAATGGCTTTATTCATTCACATTTATTTTATTTTTAATTTATGGGGTAAAACGAGCATTTCTGCAACATAGTATAATACAAATATGATTATACATGAAACTGAAAATCTATTATGTACACCTTGGTATTCCTTTTTTAATATATAATAATATTATCGTGCAATTTTTTTCTCTTTTTTCTTTTCCCTCTCCCCCCTCCACACCCTGGAGATAGCTACCATTAGACACAGATAGACAGACAGACAGACGGATGGATGGATGGACAGTTGGACGGATGGACTGATGGATGGATGGATGGATGGATGGATGGATGGATGGATGGATGGAGATATATTTGTGTGTGTGTGTAAAATTATTCTATACAAACTTTTATTTATCAGATCTTTCTCTGGATACAGATAGCATCTTCATAGCTAATTTGGATATTTATGATAATCAAAACTACTTATTTGCTCAAAGTCATTCTTAAAACAACATCACTGTTACTGTATACAACATTCTCTTGGTTCTGCTTGTTTTATTCTTTATTATTTCATGCAACTCTTTCTATGTTTTTCTAAGATAATCAAGCTCATCATTTCTTACAGCATAGTAGTGTTCAACCACAATCATATACCACAATTTGTTTGGTCACTTCCCCAACTGACAGACATCCTTGCAATTTCCATTTCTTTGCCACCACAGAGAGCTGCTATAAACATTTTAGAACACATAGGTTCTTTTCCCTTTTTCCTAGACATCTGTGGAAATAAACCTAGTAATAGCAAAGTTCCAGGATTCAACTCCCTGTCAATCAGTGTTCCAATATCCCCATCTCTCCCTGCTGTGACCTCCTATCCTCTCACTTACTATACCCTTAGAAAGACCATTGAAGAGTTCTTCTAGTTTCTCCCTGTCAGTCCTGGAAGTCCTGGGTGTTGGAGAGCTTAATGTAACACAAACTTTACGGAAAGAGGTTATGAATTATCTATCAAGAAAATAATAAATAGTGCTTTAAAAGTAGGAGGTAGGCAGAAGGGTAACTTAAAATCCTTAAATGGCAAAAATTATAGGTTACACAGTTAAGAATTGGAAGGGACTTGAAAGGTCATGAAGTTCAAATTCTTCATTTTATAGATGAGGAAACAGATGCACAATGGTTAAGTAATTTGCCCAGGGCCAAAGACCTATTAAATCTCTGATGCAGGGTTCAAGCCCAGGTCTTCCTGCCTCTGAGTCCAACACATTAGCCATCATAGCATGGTGTCATGTCAGACACTGCTCTTACAGGCAAGTATGGTGGGCAAAGGAGAAGGGAAAAAAAGCTGTTAAGAGTATTTTGTGTGTTTTGTTTATGGAAATTTTTACTTATAAAATAAGATTTTAGTAAATCTTTACCCTAGGGAGTGAGCAGGATATGATATGTTGTTGAACAAGACCCATGAGGTTTCTAGATCTAGCAGTTGGCCAGAATGCTTAGCTCAGAGCTCTTGTTCAGTCTCAGCTCTGTCAACGAATGGGCTCCATAAACAGAGGTGTGCTAGAGAACTGTCTAACAACTGTCATTGTGGTCCCTGGCCATGTGCCACTCATGAATTCTAGGGAGAATGTTGTCCAGTATCCTCTCCAGGGCAGGAGATAAAAGAAACAATTTTACTAAATAGGACATGGCCCTTTGAGATAGGTAAAGGAATTTTCCCAAGCCTTTCACAATGAATGAAACATGTATGAGCTACTAGTAATTAAGTATGGTCATTTTCAGAGGGGACTAAGGGAACTGCACGCTTCTTACAGCTCAACACCCAGAGAGGCAATGAAAGAGTTTTTTCTGTCAGGGAACCACAAATCAAGGACCTTTGTCATTCTTCAGGTCAGCAGTCCAAAAATCTGAATTGAGAAAGGCAACTATAAATTTCTGCAGGTTAGAAGCAAAGGGAAGAGAGAGACAGACAGAGAGAGAGACAGAGACAGAAAGAGACAGAGAGACAGAGAGAGACAGAGACAGAGAGAGACAGGGAGAGAGAACCTTCCATTTGGAGATAACTACTTCTGCTCTCCTGACTTAGTCTTCAGAGTTGCCTCCAAGCCATAAGGAAGCAACAGAAAAGGACCTTATAACTGCAGTCTACATAACATTTTCAAGGTTTGTATACATGACTTTATTTGGTCTTTATAATAATCTTATGAGATGTACATTCCAAGGACTAGTGCCCTTTATTATAAAGATGAGGAACTGAGGCTTAGAAAGCTTAAATGACTTTCCCAGGATCAGGGAAACATCATCAGATGCAGAATTTAAACACCTAGGGAAGGGGGGATGTAGCTAGATAGAGAGCTAAGCCTGGAGTCAAGCTTCCTGAGTTCAAATCTGCCCTCAGACACTTATGAGCTCTGTGACCTGGCAAGTCATTTAACCCTGTTTACCTTAGTTTTCTTCATCTGTAAAATGAGCTGGAGAAGGAAATGACAAACCATTCAGTATCTTTGCCAAGAAAACCCCAAATGGGATCATGAAGAGTTAGACCCAACTGAAACAACTTCTGATTCAAAATGCAGGACTTTTTTCACTTTTACAGCTCTATAGTAGAAAAAAAATGATAGAATTGACAATTGTTTGAATGTAGAGATGGAAAGGCATGATGGCAAGAGAGCCAGCTTTAGAGTCAACAAGTCTTGAGTTTAAGGCTCATCTCTGAGAATTCACCAGAACAAAATGTATGTCTTCACACTTTCAACAATTAATTTACATAACAAGATAACATCCTGTGAAAGAGAGATTGCTTGGTTTGACCACAGAAAACAATATCAGGAACAATGACTGGAACTTATGAGGAAGTCAATTTAAGTTCCATGTCAAGGAAGAATTGAATATGCAGTGGCAAATCTCACTAAAGAAATATAAGAGAGGACAGCTGATTGGTAACACAAATATACAAAAGTGAAGAACAATCTAAACAAAGAAGGCAAAAAAGGATATTATTTTTTTTAATTACCTATCAAAATAAACATAATGATCTTGAAGACAGGATGCATAGAAACAACCTAAAGATTATACGTCTCCCAGAAGAACATGACAAGTCAAACAATCTGAACATCATAATGCAATAAATAATACAAGAAAATTACCCAGAACTTCTGAACATGGAAAATGAATTACCAAGTAAAAGAATGCATCAAATGCCTCCAGAAAAAAAAAAAATTACCAAAGTTGCAAACTCCAAGACATAGTGTTTAAATTTAACATTTCAATCCAGAGACAACAAATTCTGCAAGTGACAAGAAGAAAGGCCTTCAAATATGAAGGAAAGAAATTTAAGCGACACAAAGCTATTCTGTACCCACAAGAAAATGCAGTAGGAAATGATCTAATGTTTTCTGAAGAGAAAAGGAGTTCAGAATGTAGTACAGGGTGACCTATTCTGCCAAACTGACCTTAATCGTATAAAGAAAGATAAATATTCAATAATAGACATTTAAAATATTCTAAGAAAACAAAATAATCCTGAACATTGTTTGCTCATTAAACATCTCAGATAACAAAAGATCAGGAGTGAATGAATGTAGTGGCCCAGTATAGAAACAACAGGATACCAACAGAAAGACCAGTACAAGACCTCTTTCTAAATGTACACAAGGAGATAAAGGTAAAGGCAAGGGGAGGTGAGAGTGGCAATGAGGGCCTGGAGCAGCTTTTCCACGTGTGCCTACAGGTAAATCCAGGTGGTTTTTTTGTGGGACTTAATAATGGGATTCATGGAGGGCGAGAGCATAGAGGTGTGTGTGTGTGACATGCCTGGGTCAAATTGAGGACAGCAACGAGGGCAAGGTGATTTTTGTTGCCTCTCTGGAAAAGAAGAGCCTTCAGGGGACTGTGTGAAGTTGGGAAAAGAATAGTTAAAATAGAATATAGTTAAATACATTCTAAAAAAGTAGAATAATTAAAAAGTGGGGTTCAAAGGGAAGTCCTTATTTTAGTGGTGGGAGAGGTTTTTACTGATGTGTGATGTGCGAGGAGAGGTGTTCTGTGAAGGGACATGGTTTCATTCTTGAAAAGACCACCCATCTGACCTTGGGAGTCTGGGGGAAGTGGGGGGAACTCTCAGAAGGAATTGGTTCCTGGGAAAGTGAAAGGGCATGGACCAAGATTTTGAGGCAAAATGGAGAAGAAAGGTGAACAGAGAGATGATATACGTCAGTGCTAAGTTGAATTACCAGAGATGGGAGGTGATCTTTCCATGGGGCAGTGCCTTCTCTGTCACCTGCAGGAATTGATATTTTTCTCAAGTAAGAAAGGGAATGGAAAAAGGGAGGTCACACTCTACAAGGAAATAGTACAAACTACTAAAAGGTATGATCCCAGAATAGATTTCTCAGGAATTCCAACTCCATGAAAAAAGCTGAGAATAGAGGGACTAGATAAGTATAAATGTCATGAACCAGAGAATAAACGTCTGGAGTCAGAAAGAGAATGGATAATTACGAGAGTGAGTGAGAGAAATCTTCTCTGGAAAGGGGTACAAAAAATGAAATTAAAAAATAATGAACAGGATTAGTTGAACAGGAGGAGAAGGGGTAAGCACTTGACTAACTGAGAGGCGTAAAAGAGGAGAACTAAATAACCAGGTAAAAGCAGGAGGAAAAAAGAGTTAATAAAGAAAACTCCAAAAGGAGAATAACAAATGGGAGATGAGGTTGGGAGATAACAGAAGGAGAGCAAATGGGGATAGAGCTGCCTTCAAAAGAGAGAGAGAGAGAAAAAGAGAGAGAGAGAGAGAGAGAGAGAGAGAGAGAGAGAAACTACACTATCTGGAGACATTATGCAGTGTTTTGAGCAGAAGAGGGGGAATAACCTAATTGAAAAATAAAAAATATTAGAGGCAAATGGAAGAAAATATAAACCTAACTCTCATGACTTAGAATGTGAATAGACTAAACTATCCAATAAAATGAAAAAGAGTAAGAGATTAGTTGGAAAAATAAAACCCTATAATGTGTTGCTTACAAGAAGCAAGTTTAAGAAACAAAGACATACAATAAAACTCAAAGGATTGGAGGGAAATATTGCACATCAAACAACTACAATAAAAGAAAATAAAGAGCTGTCATCATGCTATACGTCAAAGCAAAAACAGAGATTCAAAATAAATCAATATATTCTGCAGAAAAGTACCATAAACCATAAATATATCAGTAATAAATATATATGTTCCAAATGTATTATCATTCAAATTTAAAGGGAAATATTAACTGAGTTATAAGAAGACATAGATAATAACACAATAATGACAAGGGATTTTAATGTATCTCTCAATTTTGGATAAATCTGATAGAAAAATAAAAGGTCAAATATGGAACTGAACAAATTACTGGAGAAACTATATCTAAAAGACTATAGTGTCTTCCAAGTAGGACCATAAATTATATGCCTTTGTCAGCACCACATTACAAAAATTAATAATGGACTAGACAAGTGATATTGCAAACAAATATAAAAAGGCATAAATAACCAATACAGACATTACAGACCATAACACAATTTTTAAAAAGTCATTGATTTAGGGACAATAACAAAAAGGCATTGATTCAATTGGAGACTTACCAATGAACTCCCAAATAATGAATGGATCAAAGAACAAATTGAAGAAATAAATAATAGTTATATGAAAGGTCAATATCATTAATGAATATTGACTCAAAAATTTTAAAGAAAATCTTATCAGTTTAAAGTGATTTATTATATATATAATCATTCCTTATGACCAAGTCAGATTTATGAAAAGGATATAAGGGTGACTCAACATTAGGTAAGTAGTCAAGACAATCATATTTAAAGCCAAAATATGTCAAACTGTATGATTATCTTAATAGATGCGGGAAAGCTTTGACAAAATACAACTTATATTTATGCTAAAGTCCTTATATCAAGTATATTAAAGTATAAGTATGGAGGCACTTTTTATTATGATATCATAAAAAACATCTAAGATTAATCACCATCTATAATGGAGATACACTATAATGATTTTCAAAAGGAAGATGGGAGCAAGTCAAGAATTTCTATTGTTCACTTTTATCTGATATAGCTCTACAAAAGCTAGGTACAACGATAAGAAAAAAGGAAAAAAAGCATAAATATTGGTTTAAAAAGGAGATAAAACTATAGTTCTTTGCTGCTGACATGACTGTATACTTAGAAAATCCTAGGGGATTAGCAAAGATTAAAAAAACCCAATAGCTTTGGCAAAGTTGCAGGTGAAAAGATAAATTCTCAAAAATCAACTGCATATTTATATAACAATAATAAAAATAATGCTATCCAAGAAGCAATAATAGAAAGGGAAATATTCTAACTAGATATAAAAATGAGTAAGATATCTGTGATTTGATCTAATAAACACACGAAAACATATAGAATCAATTTCAATATTCTTCTTAAAGAAATGAGAAACAAATAATTGGAGGAATAGTTAGTGCCCATGGCTTGGCATACTAATATAATAAAAATCACAATACTACCAAAGTTAATTTACACTTTTAATGTTATACATATCAAAATACAAGGAAGATACATTATAAAAACTTAATTCAAAAAAATACCAAATTTTTATTTGAAAAAATAAAGGACCTAGATACATGGGTGGGGAACCTGTGGCCTCACATGTGGCCTTCTAGGTTCTAGGGTACCACCTTTTGACTGAGTCCAAGTTTTACAAAACAAATCATCTTATTAAGGGTATTTTTTCTGTGAAGTTTGGATTGAGTCAAACGGCCGCACTTGAGGACCTAGAGAGCCACATGTGGTCTTGAGGTTGCAGGTTCCCCACCTCTGAATATTAAAGGAAATGATGAAAAGAGGTAGTGATGAAGAAGGAATAACACTTCCAGACCTCACAATATATTATAAAGCAGCAGTCACCAAAACCATCTGGTATTGGTTAAAAAGTAGAGAGATAGATCAATGGAAGAGATTATACAAGGGAGAATCAGAAACAATGAAGCTCAATAACCTAGTCTTTGCTGAAGTGGAAAATATAAATTACTTAGGAAAAAAAGTCCTCATTTGATAAAAACTGCTAGGAAATCTGGAAAGTAGTCTGGCATAAATTGCACTTAGACTAACACCTTATACCATATTCTACAAAATGTCTTCAATGAATACACAACCTTCATATTACAGATCATATTTTAAGAAAACTAGAAGAGAAACCTCTCACAGATATAGGTAGGAGATAAAGCCTTACCTAAATAAGATTTAGAGACAATTACTAAGATAGATAACTTTGATCATATGAAATTGAAAAGTTACTGCACAGACAAAATTATACGTATTATGAGAAGGGAAGTAGAAAAACTCTTTGTATCAAATTTCTCTAAGTGTTTGATACCTAAGATATAAGCAACATATTTGTATACATATATAACTAATATATAACATCTATATAATATGAAATTCACATATTACATATATTTTTGATGCTGTGTTCAGTCATTCAGTCACTTCCAACTCTTCATGACTCCATGGACCATCATATGCTAAGTTCTTCTATCCTCCACTATTTCTTGAAGTCTGTTCAAATTCATTTTTGTTGCTTCCATGATACAATCTATCCATCTCATCCTCTGCTCTCCCCTTTTCTTTTTGCCTTCCTTCTTTGCCAACATCAATCTTTTCCAAGGAGTCCTGTCTCCTCATTACATAGTAAAAGTATTTAAGCCTCAGCTTCAGTATTTGGATTTCATTAAGTATTGACTGATTTGACCACCTTGCTGTCCACAGAACTCTCAAAACTCTTCTCCAGTACCACAATTTAAAGTTGTTGATTCTGTGGTGCTGAGCTTTCCTTATGGTCCATACATGGCTACTGAAAAAACCGTAGCTTTGACTGTACAGACCTTTGTTAGCACAGTCATGTCTCTGTTTTTTAGTATGCTATCCATGTTTGCCATAGTTCTCCTTTCAAGGAGCTAGCATCTTTGGATTTCATAGCTGCAGTTTATGTCTGCAGTGATCTTTGAGCCCAAAACTATAAATTCTAACATTACTTCTATTTCTTTTCCTTTTATTTACCAGGAAAGGATGAAACCAGTTGTCAATATCTTAGTTTTTTTTTTTAATGTTAAGCATCAAAACAGCTTTTATACTCTCTTCTTTCAACCTCATCAAGAGTATTCTTAATTCCTCTTCATTTTCTGTCGCCAGAGTGGTATCATCTGCATATCTGAGATTGTTGATATTTCTCCTGGCAACCTTAATTGTGGCTTTTGATGCATCCAGCCTGGCCAGTTCACATGATATACTTTCCATAGAAGTTAAGTAAATAAGGTGCCAATATACAGCCTTGTTGCACTCTTTTTCCCAATCTTAAACCAATCAGTTATTCCATGTTTGATTCTGACTGTTGATTCTTGGCCTGCATACAGGTTCCTTGGGAGACAAGTAAGATGATCTGGTGCTGGGATTAGAAGCTCAATTCCGTGTGGGAGGTCTCGGGCGGGTAAAGGTGGGAACTTCTAAATCTTAGAGTTCTCACGAGGCCCCCCAGGAAACGACTGGGAATCGAGGTGAACCGAGCTATCTCGTGTATTTCCGCCTCTTCCCGTGAGAAACGCGATAGGAGAGAGCTCTCCCCGCCCTCGAGATTGTCCCGGATTGGAGCACACCTGTTGTTACCTAACAGGCTCGGTATTGACGTGCAAACTACGTGATGGGAGAGCTTAAGTAGGATCAGGAAAGCCTGAAAGCTCTCTTGGGCGGAGGGGCCACGTGTGAGGACACAAGGCTCCGCTTTTCCTCTTTCTTCTCTCCCCTCCCCCTCTCTCCCCACTTATACTTCTACTTCCAATTTCTTATTGTAAGATCTTTGCCTCCTTGGGAGATCTTTCTCTCTCCCTCCTAAGGAAGAATTCCCCTGCACTTGTAACTAGACCCTGAACTAAAGCTCAACCCTTGTTCGACTCTGGAATGTCCTTTCTCTCATACGAGCATCCGGTTTGGCCAGCCGAAGACCTCCGATAGAGGTAAGGTAAGACTCGGGTAGCCCTCAGGCCTCTAGGCCTGGCAATCTGGTACTCTTATCTCTTTGAGGACTTTGTCACATTTTGTTGTGATCCACATAGTCAATGGCTTTAGTGTAATCAATGAAGCAGAAGTAGATTTTTTGGAGGGACTCCCTTGCTTTCGCCATAATCCAGGGAATGTTGGTGTCTAGTCCCTCTGCTTCTTCAAAGGCCAGCTGTCTCTTCTGGTAATTCTCAGTTCACATATTGCTGAAGCCTACCTTTAAGAATCTTAAGCATAACCTTGCTGGTGTGTGAAATGAGCACAATTATTTAGCAATTTGAGCATTCCTTGGCATTGTCCCGCTTTTGGATTGGGATGTAAACTGATCTTTTCAAATTCAGTGATGACTGTTGTGTTTTCCAAAATTGCTGGCATATTGGATATAGCACTCTAACAGCATCATCTTTTAGGATTTTAAACAACTCAGCTGGAATTCCATCACTTCCACTAGCCATGTCATAAGCCATGCTTCCCAAGGCCCTCTTGACTTCGTTCTCCTGGATGTCTGGGTCTTGATCGGTAACCACACCATCATGGTTACCATTGATGTGAAGATCTTTCTTACAGAGTTCTGCATATTCTTTCCATCTCTTCTCAATCTCTCTTACTTCTGTTAAGTCTCTATTACTATAATCTTGTATCATGAAAATTTCCCTTGATGTCTCTAATGTTCTTGAAGAGATCTCTTGTCTTTCCCATTCCATTGTTTTCTTCTATTTCTTTGCTTTGTTCATTTAAGGAAACTTTCTTACCTCTCCTGGCTATTCTCTGGAATTCTGCATTCAAGTGCATATATCTTTCCCTTTCTCCTTCACCTTTCACTTTACCTTTTCCTCAGCTATTTGAAAAGTCTTATCAGATAGTCAGTTTGCTACTTTGTGCTCTCTCTCTCCATATACGAGTGGGTTTATGTGTGTACAATATATGCATATATACGTATATATACGCACATACACATGTGTGTACCTATATATGTATATTTTAACTATATCTATTATATATTATTTATTACACACATACATTTGCTATTTAGTACATACATACCTTTATTTATATTCATACATGCATTAGATATGTTTATGTACATACATGTATGTTGCACACATGCATTTGTATATTTATTACATACATATTACACATTACAAACATAAATGTCCTTGGAATCAAGAAGATCTGAGTCCAAATCTCAACTCAGATACTTACTAACTGTGACCTTGGACAAATGGCTTAACTTTTATTTCAGTTTCTTTACTTTAAAATTATAATAATAATTTCTACCTAAAGAGCTTGTTATGAGCATCCAATGACATAAAGCATTTAGCACAATGCATGGCACATGGTATAGAAATGCTAGCATTCATCATCATTATTATTGGTCTTTACTCAAAATATAATTGGTCAAAATATAATAAAAAGGATATGAATAAAAAGTTCTCAAAAGAAGAATTGCAAAGCATTCATAATCACATGAAACTATTGCTAATAATAAGATAAACGTAAATCAGAACAAACACACTCTAAAGTGGCAAAGATGAGGAAATAAAGCAATACTCAGTATTGGAGAGGTGGTGAAAAGATAGGCAAATTCATACATACATTTCAATAGGTGGAACTCCCAAATGGTACAACGATTTTAGAAAGAGATTTGGAATTAAGCAAATAAAATGACTACATATTAGTCTTTGAACCAGAGAAGTCGCTAATAAGAAGAAAGTCCCCATATATCCTAGTATATTTATAGAATCACTTTTTGAGATAGCAAAAAATTGGAAGCAAAGTAGATGCTCATTCTAACAGTAGGGCTAAACAAATTTTGGTATATCAGTAAGAGATGGTCTGTGATGAATATAGAAAAGATTCATATGAATTGATTCAGATTGAAGTAAGCAGAGGCAAGAAAATAATATGCGCAATGACTACAATGACTACAAAGAATAAACACATACAATCAAAAGTTTACATAGTTAAATAATAAAGACCAAGCGTAACATAATGAAAAGATTTGAGAAGACCTGCCTAACATACTTCCTCATGGAGATGGGGCAAGAGGGGTCTACAGGTGTTGCACATTACAGAGTTTTAGACTTTTTTGGTGTATTGATCAACTGTACTGATTTTTTCCTCCTTTTTTTCGCTTTAAAAAAAATCTGTTATTTGAAATGACTCTCTGGTAGAAGAGTGGGCAAGTTTCTCTAAGTGTTTGGCCAAGTAGAATACAAGAGATGTATGATGACAGCTTGATAAGATTACAAGTTATGGGAAAGTTTTGTTTTGTTTTAATGATGGAGAGATGAGCATGTTTATAGGTAGAAAGGAAGGAAGGTTAGGCAAACGAAGATAAAGAGAGTTAATTTGGAGGACAATCTGCAGGAGAGGATCAAAAGGGATCAGATCAAGAGTACATGTAGAGAGACTGATCACTTGCACATCAGGCAGTCCATTCAATTTCTAGATGCTTCCAATTATTGGCAACATTTTCCTTATACTGAAATAAAACCTGTCACCTCATTGCTTCCATCCTCTGCCCCTTTGAGCCTAACAGAACAGACTGATTTCTCACTCCCCATAATATCTTCCCAAATATATGAAGATAGTAATCCTGTCTTATCTATTTCTACCCTTCTAAAGGCTGAAAAATACCCAAATCCCTCTACCTATCCCTAAAAGGCAATTTTTTTACTTCTCAGACTATTATGCTTTCTCTTCTTTAAAAGTACTTTATCATCACTACCATCACCACCACCATCATCATCTTCAGTTATATTATTTCTTGAATCTTAGAATAATAAGAAATTATTTGAACTAGACTTGAAATGAATAGTAGCCATCATTATTAATGTCATCTTTGAGTGATGACAGAAATATATAAAACTCCCAAGGAACTCCTTCCTAACAGCAATGTTATACAAGGTTTTAGCTGTTAATTTTGGAGGGATATGATTGGACCTGTGGTGAAAAAGACTTTGGGGTTTTAGTAATCTACAAGATCTTTATGAGTCAGCAGTGAAACTCAGCAGCAAAAAAACAGCTAATGAGATCTTAGCCTTCATTAATAAAAGAATAACACATACACATAACTAGAAGGACAATAGTCCTACTGTGTTGTGCCTTGGTCAGACCACATATGTAATATTGTATTAGTTTCTGTCATATTTTAGGAAGGGCACTGATTTGAGGATGTTCAGAGGAGGGTTACTCCCCCCTAAAAAAAAAGTGATTATTAAAATCATATCATGAGCAGTTTCTGAAGGGCAAGTGGGGATTAAGGGAAAGGAAAGAACCATAGGATAGAAAAGAAGCAGAGATTTGGGGACCCTGTAAAGGGAGACATCAACACCACTGATGAAACACTACCCAGGTAGACTAACCTCCTCCCCTCCACCCCACTTCCAATACCAGCAAGCCTTGGGCAGCCTGAGGTAGTACTTTCAGGGTTTCCTGGAGTCAAAAAGTCTATCGTTAATATCCTGGCTCAACTATGCATGGTATCTAGAATATGAAAATACTACCTGGCCACAGGTTCCATTATTTTCTTAGGCCTCTATCTCATACTTAGCTATGGTACCTCTCTGCTCAGCAATCTCATCAAATTCATCTCCCATCATCCACTAAGGCCACTGGAAGCCCCATCAAAGATGATGATGTCATATGACTGACCTACTAAGTAGCATTTGACTCGACTGAGTTTTTCTCTGATATCCTCTTCTGATTCTCTTTCTATTGTAACAGAAAATCTTCTTTCCTGCTACAATGCACATTATTAATTGCCTACAGTGACTCCCAATTCCATGTCATTGCTTGATCCATGCCAACTTCTTAAAGCATCAAGCCTACATAAACAGACTAGTGACAGACTTTAGTAAACAAGCCATAGATATGGCAGCCAATAACACTTGGAAACCAAACAAAGTAGGTACGACTCAACTACAGAAGAATAAATAGAGAAATCACCCTTGAACTGGGGCCAGAATCAAAACAACAGGTTGAGAATTACTAGACTTCTCATTCTATTCCTCTCAGGATTATGGACCTTGTGCCCCAATGCTGGCTCCCTTTTCTAAACAGCTGACCACTTTTAGCTCTACTTCCCACTTCTACCCACTTGAGTTTCAGGACATCAAGAAAGTTTTCCCAAGATGAAAAGTAGGATGGGGGTAGGGAGAAACTCTGCCCACCCAGCATCCACCAACCTCAGCTAAGGGTCCTGCAGGCATACTCAGACTGCTCTGGGTCTACCATAATCGACCTTTAACCCCTTTCAACTGTCCCTGGTTCCTGTAACGGCAATCCCCCCCCCACCCTGCAAAATCACTTGACAGGTCCCTGACTGCCCTGAGCTGTCCATGCAGTCCTCTCTCTCCCTTTGCAAAAAAAAAAGTCCTACATGAGCCAAATGTGTAGCAGAAAACCAAAGTATCAAATAGGGATTTGTTGAAGGAACTTGAGATGTTTGGTCTGGAGAATTGAAAAGGTGGAGAGCACATGATGGCATCCCTCAAGTATTTGAAAGGTTGCCATGTGGAATAAAGGATTTGGTTTGTTTTGTTTGACTATAGGGGACAGATCTGGGAGGAATAAAAAGAAATTGCAGAGATACATATCTCACTTAAGAAAAGATATCCTAACAATGGAACTATCCAAAAAATGGAGTGGGCTGTCTTAGAAGGTAATTGGTTTATCATCAATGGAGGTGTTTACGTAGAGGCTGGACTCCTTAGAAGAAAGATTTCTATTCACACATGATTTGGAAGAGATTTTTAAAATAACTTTCCAACTCCTGTACATCATGATTTCATGACTCTGTGGTGTCAGCCAGACATGAACCAACCTTTAACCTGTGGGTGGCCAGAGCTGCACAAAGCAAGCCAGAGGCAGGAGAGTTAGAACACAAACAGCAGTAAACACTTGCAAGCAAAAGTCCTCCTGAGGAGGAGGTCTTAACATGCTGGGATAAAGGCCATGTCTATATACATATAGGTCACAAGGCGAGGTGGATCACAACACAAACATTCGCCAGCAAGCTCACGGATGGATAATACAGGTATTCCTAGGTTCAGTGGGAATAGTCTCCAAGTTGAATGTCTCACAGACAAACAGAATCAGAGTTAGTGTGGTGGGAAGAGAAGTGCAGTAAGTGGTTTGGTTCACTCAGCCGTTACAAGAAACAGGGATTGTAAGCAAATCAAGAGATGTGATGGATGGCTCTCATGTCCCTGGGAAATAGGAGGCAGTGGATTCCTGGTGTACTGGTCAAAGCAATAAACTTTGCCAGAGGGTGAGATCATCCAGAGTGCAAACGATTGTTGTTATGTCAAGCTCAGGGCATAGCCTGCTTGCTGAGCCTTAGCTCTGGGAAATAGGGTATGTCCAAATATCTTGACATTTCTTCCTTTTAGTCAAAGGGACGGGATCTAAACAAATCCCTGCCTACCCCTATGGCCAATAAAGGAGAGGCAAGTATGAACCAAAATGCCATGAGATATTTCCCAGAGGGTTAGTTCCTTAAGGAGACCTATCCAGGTGCCATTGTTAGTCATTGTTGGCTTGCAAGCAGAATGGGGTGGGGGGAGGTGGAATGACAAGAAAGTAGAGGGAAAAATTGCCGATTCAAGCTTGAATCAAGACCTTGGTGGGTAGGCACATAACTGCATGCCCACAAATTGGGGAGCTGTGGGAATAGTCAGAAGAACCTGGTAGGGGCCCTTCAAAGCAATGATCAATTGGTCAGTACAGGGCCAGTTTTCAGTGAAAGACATATGTGTTGCTTGAGCTGTACAATTGTAGGAAAACTCCTTGATCAGGCTTTGGATTTGAGTGTCTGGTCAGCACAAGATAGGTCCTTAAACAACACATAGAGATGATCCAGTTTCTCAGCCACCCAGGGCTACTTTCAAACAATTCAATAAAGTTATTCACACAATTCCCATATAAGCTGTGATTACATTAAGTCAGGTACAGATCAGACTACTTACAGGGTTCACAATAGACTAGTTTTGAGAGGGGAGATTTACATGTCACCAAGGTAACCAAGAAAACCCAAACATATCCTAGTAACTCATTCTCAATATTCATTTAGCCGGCACATTTTGAGTCCCAGATGTCTCACGTAGTCATCTAGTCCCTAAATATCTTTTCTTGAACAATAGGCTTTATTCTCAGGACAGCTCTAAAGGGGGCTTTGCTTCTCTGGTACTTAATGTAATTTAGTACAATAGCTTAAAATTGGTTCTTCAGTTTTGAAACTTCAAAGAATTTCAGTTTATAGACCACTTGCTGTTTCTCTTCTTACCTAAATCCTGTACATGATATAAGAATCTTTAGAAAATTTATGAGGGTCTAACTAAAAGTGAACTCTTCTGCCTTTTAAAATTATCAGATAGATACTTTTAAAAATGGGAAAATAATTTCAATTTTTTTAGCAGCATCAGTACAATTCATGTGTAAAGTCAAATTAATCCTTCATTAATAAATCTATAATCCAATATTGAGAACTTCTTACCAAGACTTATTACTAAAACTTTAAACTAAAATTTAGTTTCCATGATAGATAAATTTGGAAGTCAATCATATTCATCAAAATATAGTTCCATTTGTTTTTTAGAAAACTTTCACATTCCATCTTTGTCTTATTGCTTTATCTAATCAGTGGAACAGGGTTATTCTCAGTATATGTACATTAAGGGAAAACCTATTTGTTTTCTTGAACCCAGTCCCACCCTCCTCAGTATGTAGGACTGGATCCAGACCAGGAAGAGCTATTGCCTCATCTTTAAAACTGGAAAGTACTCTGGTTCTGGAGTGACAATACCTTGACTCAAATTACTCTGAAATACTTAAAGCTAGAGCGGGTTCTAACTAACTTGAGAGAGCCAATTATTAAACTTAATTCAAAGTGAGCAGTTATACTTCAGTATTCAGGACACCCTAAAAATCATGACACAATTTATTGTTGTGTTGATTGTCTATACTTCAGAAAGCAATGGAGAAAATGTTAATAATGCCTTTTTTGAATGGTTCTAATGGTCCCATAGTCAAATCATGTAACCTTTTGATATTCTTTGCCACCATGAGTTACAGAGAAGGTAGCAAGTAGCATCAGAAGGAAGGAGTTTTCTCACCAGGGAGTTGCCTGCACCAAAAATATCACAGGTCCAATTACTATCCCTTACTTAACAACTCAGTGTTTCTCTGGCTTTAGAGCAAAACAGGAAGAAAAAAACTTAAACCTTAAAAATTAAAAAGATATGGCACAGAGCATCTGATGGGAGTTATTTCCCAACTTACAATCTCTTGACATCAGTGGTGAGAGCAGAAGCACTGGTTGTTCTGACTTACACTGTATACTTTAAAGTAAGCAGATTTAAAAATAGAGCCATATCCAAATATTTCCTTCAACTAGCTATGTGTTATGCCTGCCTTAGCAAAGAAAGTAATTTGTTAACCCCTGACTAAAGAAATCATCTTCTGGAACTACTCACTCCCTAAAACTTAGAAATTTTCAACACTAATTCTAATGTTTCTTCTCAGAAATTTCTTCTCAGAAATGAAGTCAAGGTATCTGATGATCTCATTAGGTCCATTAGCAGATGAATTTACTAAGACATTTTCTTGATTCCTTTAAATTGTATGTAAATTACATTCTACTGCTTATTATTGGCAGTTCACAATAAGTAGCTATCAAAGCTAGAGGGATAATACAAGGTGTGTGATCTTGTACCTAGTGGATGGCAGGTATAGCAATTGCAAAGTGATCAACTTTGGCATTTTGAAAGGAACAACTGACTAATGAGACCCACAGAAAAAGGGAATTGGCTACCGCAGGAGGTCTGGCACAGACTGGATGACAACTTTTTAAGCATGCCATGGAAGGGTTCTGGGATCAATTATGTGAGGACTGGGAAATGCTCTAATTCTGAATTTTGTGATTGTTTTCAGTGCTATTGTTTCATATAAATTTAATGGCTGGGGGAGCAAAACACATCTACTGACATTATGGTAATCATAAAAAAGCCACTCTGCATTTTCTAATCTACCTTTCAATAGTCCTGGAACTTGGAAAACACAGCAGAATAAATTGTTCAAACAATCTGTATCTAAATGGTCTCTAAAAGCAATCAATTCAAATAAATTGGCCAATTCAAGAATAGATGGATGAATGAAGGAGTGAATGAGTGAGTGAGTAAATGAATAAATGAATCAGGATGCATTTTATGAAGGACTTGATTTGATGGTCAATGTCCAGAGCAGGACAACCAGCGTGCTGCAGGAACCTCAAAGCATGCCATGTGAGATTGAGGTGGTATTTTGTAGTACAGTAGAAATAGTAGATGGTGTAATACAATAGACATGTTGACTTGGAGTCAGGAGAACCTTGGGTTCAAAACCTGTCTCTGACACATACTAGGTATTTGCCTCACAAGTCATTTGAACTCATGAAACCTCAGTTTCCTCATCTGTAAAGTAAGGATAATATAGTGCTTGTCTCACTGAGGTGTTACAAGACTCAAATGAGATAATATTTATAGAGTTCTTTGCAAACTATAGACATCAGGAACAATTATTCAAAATGTGACCTTTTTAAAACTGTAATGTTCTGCCTTTGGAGGGGATTACTAGTTAATTCAATCAAGATGATAGAAAGCATTGTAGATATAGTGTGTTTATAGAAAGAAAGGAATGGCAAAGGAAAACATCTAGGTGCCTCACCCTCACCAAAAAAAAAAGTTAGTTTAAAATTGACAGAATTCTATAAATAGTTACCAGAGTGTTTACCTAGGAATATCTGCCTTGGCTATTTTCCCATGAAATTGCTTTTTAATATAAAGTAAATATTTCCTGACCTTATGAATACAGACTGCAGCTCATCTGCATATATTTAATTATCTAGAGCAGTGATTCTCAAACTAGGAAGTGTCTAAGGATATCACAGAGATAATAGTGGTAAAACTATAAACAGTCGCCTGTTGGCATCAGTAACAATAATAATAATAGATCACACAGTCACCTAAGTCTTTCTGGTTTATAAAGTGCTGCCCTAATAACTCTGTGAGGTAGGAATTATAAGCATCATAATAGAATCACATTATAGACAAAAGGGGCTTAGAAATCGTCTATTTCAACTCTCTCATTTTATTGACAAGAAAACTGATCTTCATGAAGTTTAAATCATGTGCTTAATATTGTACAACTAGACTGTGACAGAGCCAGGATTCAAAACCCAGTATTCTTCCCCCAAATTCAATATTCTTTTTTACTATATCATTTCACCCCATTTTGATTTTGTTTTTAACATAGAGATAAACTGAGGGTGAGGGCTTCAAGAATAGTGGATATTGAATGACCTTTATAGTCAGAAACACCTGATTTCATGTCTAGCGTCTACTATATACTAGTTATATGACCTTAGGCAGGTCATGTAACCTCCCAATGCCCTAGGCAACTCCCCAAGACAAGGAATTATAGGAAGTTAGGTGGTAGCCATGGACAGAGCACTGGAGTTGGAGTCAGGAAAGATCAGATTTCAGTGGTAAATATGACCTCAGATACTGACAGGGTGACCATGGGCAAGTCAATTAACCTCCTCCTTCTTCAGTTCCCTCATCTCTAAATAGGGATAATAGCATCTATGTCACAGGGTTATTTTGAGGATAAAATGAGATATTTATGAAATACTTCAAAAACCTAAAAACTCTATATAAATGTTAGATGTTGTTGTTATCACTAATCTGTTTTGATAGAGAGGGTTTCCTCCCTGGAAGTTACCCATACAAATGATATCATAGGTCTAAGTCAATACCCTCCACCCCCAATCCTTTCTCTTCAAAAAGAGAGGAAGGGAAGGGAAGGCAAGGGAAGGGAAGGGAAGGGAAGGGAAGGGAAGGGAAGGGAAGGAGAAATGGACTCAAGTTGTTAAATGTGGTTTATTGGGGGCAGGAATCACTATAACAATCTATTTAAGCTCTTTGAGGGTGGCAAACATTTTGGTTTCCTCTGTAACACTAGTACTTAGTACAGAGCCTTCAACACAGACAGGTATTTACAAAATATTTGTTGGATGGAATTTAGTCAGAAAACCAGGGTATTCGTTTGGGATCTTCTAGGAATTTGTTATTTGACCTTGGACAAATCACTTCATTTTTCTGGACCTCAGTTTCCTCACCTTTAAATGGGGGATATTGAATTTGATGATTTTATAATTCCCTTCTAATTCCAAGGTTCTTTGAATGTATGTGTTTTATTCAAGGCCACACCACCAGCAAATGGCAAATCTGAGTCTTACTCAAAGATTATACAATAGCATGCTGCATTTCATTACTAAATTGCATGATCTCATACTACTTTATTAATAATGTTATTTGAGTCACCTTTCAGTTCTCTTCCAGTTGTACTTCTAACTCTTATAGACTTTACCACCATGCCTCAGCTACAATCTCACCCTGGAACATGCTTCTGCCCCAAAAGGCCCCTCCTTCCATTGGTGAGTTCCCCACAAAATTTCCATTTCTGAGGAAGGATCCAGATAACTATCTTTCATTATTAACTCTAGATTTCCCTCTATTATCCCAAGTGGATGCTCTCAGTTCCTTCCATATTTATTTCCTCAATTAGAACACAAGTTCCTAAGGACAATTTCTTGTATTTGTGTCCACATGACTTTTCACACCATCTGGAACATAGTAAGTGTTAAATAAATGTTTGTTGACTTGACTCTTCTTCTCACAAAATATTCCTTTTACTGATTGATCCCTTATTATTAGTATATTTCCCTGTTGCTTCTTGCTAATTTCATCTCTTCTCCTTATAAAATGAAAATAACCCCTTTTAGCAAGTCCTTAAACACTTTTTTAAAAAGCATTTTTATTTTCTGTGGAAGGTGATGCAGACCACAGGGGACTAAGCCTCACATTTGAATTACTCTTGAGTTTCTATAAAAAGTCAACATCATTGTCCTTTGTGATCATCTAGTACTAACTTATACATGCACAAATTACATGTTATTCTCTTTACTATTATCATTATGATCATCATTATTCTGCTAGACCAGTATTTCCATTGATGCCAGATGCTCACGGTTAGGAATTTCCTTTACCAATATAAATCAGCACCTTCATCTGTAACATGCAGTCTTTGTAAATAACCTGGGGCATGAAACAATTAAGTGACTTGCCCACTATGTGTCAGTATCAGGACATTAACCCAGGTCTTCTTGACCCTGAGGCCATCTCTCTCTCTAGTCGCTAGGACATTATGTCTCTTAAAAAATTAGCATAGACAAAGAGGAAAGTAATCCTTTGCAAGTTTCACTCATTGTAAACCTGTCTTTTGTAAGCTTTTGAAAAGGGCAAAGATCAATGTCTTTAATAATTTTAATACCATTTTGGAGATTGTACTACAAAGGGAAAATTTTTCATCATGAAACATGGCAGTCATTTAAAAAAAACAATTATTTTCTGCGTATTTTGTAAAAATACTATTTTTTGTAAAAATATTGTAAAATATATTTTGTACATGTTCCTAATTTTGTTAACACAAATGTTTTGGGTATACACACATACATATATATATATATATGTATATAATGCATATACATATATATATATGTAATCACATAAAGTACATTACTAACATTAAATTTCTAAAAATTCCTTTTCCCCTTTGGTAGTTTTGGTTTTGGCAGGTATCATATTTGCTCAACTGCCGAACCACATTTCTAGCTGTCAAAGGGATATTTGGTGCTTCTTTAATTTAAAACTAGATATAAAATTAATTCTGTCAGAAAGTATCACAAATCTGAATAAAAGACTGAATTTTTAAAACACCTTTAGTGCTCAGAACTTCCATTAGCATATAAACATGTAAATTTCTAGCACATAGTAGGCACCTAATAAATTGACTGGCTACTGAAAAGAAAAGAATGTTTCTCATTTTCTCAGTGCTAGTCAATAACTTCAATTTGAAGAACCCCTCATAGAAAATTATGAGATGTGGTGAGGGGGTCCATATGGGGGAGTGTTTATGTTCTTTAAGAAAATCTGGTCTTCTTCTTGTGCTCCTTAGCCTTCTGCCATAGTTTTGAAAAATTTCTTCCCAATGTACCCACAAATAAAAGATGTCATTTCAATTAGTCTCTAAGATAATATAAAACTTAAGTTCTATAAACAGTTCATATAGGCAAAAACCAACTGTTGCAGAAATCAAATATGTTTATACTTATAACTTAACTAAACAAGCCTTCCCAAATGGGTCAGCACTTTGGAGAGTCATTCATCTTTGATTGGGGCATTTTTAGAGATAAAAGTTATAAGGAGGCATTTTTGCAATGTCCTTAATTATTTCTGGTTTGGAAAATGAAATCTCAGAACATTTAGTAGGCATTTATTAATGTATCATCCCATCACTTTATAAAAACTCTCTGGGGAAAATAAATTTAGGTTTATATGATTTGCTGAGTATTTTTTTTAAAAGAATGACATCTGTCTATCAATGACTCCAAGCATAAGCATAAGCAGCCTGACAGATCCTTGGAATAGTGAGAGAAAAACATCCAGAGTTAGAGGTAGGCATCATATTGTGACCAAAGAGAGGGGGAGGCAGGGATAGTTTAATGAGAGAGGAAAGATTAACCCAAGATCAAAAATTGTGTGAAAATCCACACATAAAATTCCAATTCATTTGTCCAACTTTTCACTTTTTTTCTAAAATGTGATTATATTAGTTCAAAATACATACTGATTTATTATTAAAAAAAAATGATTCTCCATTCTGTAAATATTTCGAGCATGTTGCCCATAGTGTAAAACTAAATGACTTTGCAAAGTCACATGATGAATACGCATCCAAGTTCAGTCTTGAAAACAGTTTTTCCTACTTTTTAAGGAAAAGCTTTATCCACTAGACTATACTATGACACTATAATATGTGGAGCAGGTGACAAACTGCAATCAGCAGAGAAAGTTTCTCATAAAATGGTCCCTATAGCAATGAAATTCTGGCTTAGTCCAAACTTATCAAGCACAACAATTGATTACTTTCAATCCACTGAGAAGCCAGGGACCTGGCTTTTTAGAAGCAGCTAGACAGAACATTGGCTAGATCTCTGGGTATGGAATCAGGAAGACCTGAGTTTACATTCAACTTTCAGACACTAAGACTGTGACCCTGGGCAAATCACTTGACCTAATTTTGCCTCAGCTTCCTCACTGGTAAAGTGGTGATAATAACAGCACCTAAGGGGGTGGTTGTGGAGATCGAAGGGAATAGCATTTGTAAAGTGCTTGTTACAGTGCCTGACATGTAGTAGGTGCTACATAAATGTTATTCCCATACCCTTTTTCCCACTCGGGCCAGTCCTTGTTTACCTACCATCATGGTTTGCCCAGGGTTCATTGCTATAGGGTTGCCTGACTCCTCAGCAGGAGAAATAGGCTTGCCAATTTTTACATTTATTGGCTCTTTCCCACAACCCAGGCTACTCTGGGGACAGTTACTACTTACAGAGCTGACAAATATAAAAATGAATGTGAGCTCCATATCTAAGTATTATCCCCAGCAAAGAGGAAAGTTTTTAAAAAAGATAACCAACATACAAACATGAATCAGCCACAGAAAATGTAAATTATTCCCATGCATAAAAGGGAATGGTAATCAATAAAAAATATTGCACTGAATAGAATGTAATCCAGTAATTTCTCACTATTATTGGGACATAATTTTTGCAGATTTACTAATTAGCCAATTCACATTTCGTTCCACTGAATGAATCTCTACTAGTCTTATCAAATTCCAAATGGGATCTACTTTCCTGAATTCCCTTCTTTGATGCTGACAGTTTCCTTGCCAAAAATATGTGCTACTCATGTTGCCAACCGTAGCAGGATTCCCTAGTAGGAACTCAGGTCTTCCCAATTCCATACCCAGATGCTTTGACTTCACAAGGACAATACAAGAGGAAAAGGAAACATTAAAGACAAGGTAGCCAGAAGCCTCCAGTACAAGCTAAGCTAGATGAATACACACTCCACATGGGGAGTAGGATAGCAGAGAGTACTGCTGCAACATTACATCTGGGTAAGGAAAGATCTCTTTTTCCTCTGCCCCCAACTGAAATCACACCTTGTTTTCTTGAAAGCTGACTCTATTAGCTTTTCAGGTTCAACAACCAATCAGGGGAGAAAGAGGTTTAATCTAGTGATATGTCACTACAACTGGAAGTAGGAGGGAAAGACAAGATAATATCTATGTGTGGTCTAAAGGGGATTGTGTGATCATCCTTCCTTGCTGAAGAAGACCATGCCATCAGAGAAATGATGACATGACTTGAACTTGACTTTGTTTTGAGTGAGGGAGGGCTGTGCAGGTCACCAGCCTCTCTTCTCCTCCAGAACCATCTGAATTCAGTGACCTGATATTCCTCAGGATGACTGGAGATGACTCAGGATGCACTGGGAGATCTTGGGCCCTTTAGACCAAGGTCTTTGCAGGTACTCACTTAGGGTAAGGCAACGTCTGTTCATTGAATAGACCTGTTTAAGAAGTAGCCAAGGCATGGCCCCTTTAATGAGGTCAAGAAAAAGAAAGACATCAGGCAGGGTGGGAAACAGCAATAGTTACCATTGATAATCACTCTAAAGCTAGGAGGGCCCAGAGAAGTCCTTAGGCAGGAGCCCTTTGGAGTCCCAGTTTCAAAGTGCAGTAGGTTTAAGGTTTTTGGGACAGGACAGGACAGGAAAAGAGACAGTAAAACTCAAGTCAACTGAGCATCTTTTGGCCATCCAAATTTGGGGAGTGAAGGGAATGCAAACTACTTACAATAGTATCTCAGGATTTGTGAAATTCTTCCTCTTTTCAGGACACTATGGATAGAATAACCAAATTTCTTTCAATAGTAAACACTACTTTCAGTGTAATTGCAACTGAGCATATATCCACATCATTTTTCCATACCAAAGTTGAAAATGTAAGACAATTTCCACTAATCATAGAACCAGGAAACTTCTCTAAATGGTCATATACTTTCAGAGAAATTATTATTTTCTATTATAACCAATTATTAAATTAAGATTGAGATTTTCTCCTTTTAATTTTCTTATTGGGGAGCCAGTCCTTGTAGGTGAATACTAAAATATTAAAATAGTAACTACTTCTCTTTTACCCAATAACCCTGAGGGTCTTCCCCTCGCAATTTGATTTTTTTTAATTCTTTGACTCACTTAAATCACTTAAAGAGACTTATACATTGAATGGGTCTATCTCACTGAAAGTAAGCCTAAAATGACAAGGGTCTCCCATTGCATCCTGGGCTTTCTCCAGTTGTCCTGATCCATATCTGGGCCCTGGACCCAGATGGCTCTGGAGGAGAAAGTGAGGCTGATGACCTTGCTCAGCCTTCCTTCACTCAAATCAAAGTCAAGTACAAGTCATGTCATCATCTTGATGTCATAGTCCTCTTCAAGAATGAAAGACAAACACAACAACAACCTTGTAGGTCAGTCATTCTGTGAAGGGCAGGGCTGATGATAAGATTGGCCTAATTCTCCCCTACCTAGCTAGGAGAGTTTACTTCTGATTGAAGCATTGTCTCTCTGATTTTCATTCACCTCAACTCCATCCCTCTGACTTTGATAGACTTGTTACCAAGCTCTCCCAAATAAATAATTAGGGAACCTTGTTTTAGAAGTTATCATAGCTTCCAGTAGTAATCCAATCTCTTTTTCTACAGTAGTCATCACTAATAGAGACAGCATGAATTGTTCATTAGATGAAACACGTCCAGTACACAGACATTCTGAGTTGATTTTGGGAATAAGCATTTATTAAGTACATGCTACAGACTCTGTGCTAAGTATTGTACAGATAACTGTTGTACAGTTTCACTCCATTCATATTTCATATGCTCCTATTTATTTAGTTGTAGAGAACTGCTGATCTGCATTGGCAGTGTTTCCTTATTTTGAGTTTCTTGCACCAATGAATTCATAAGTTCCGATCAAAAAGGAAAAATGCAAATGTGCATATCTATGTACTTTTCTGAGAATTGGGAAAATGAATGGCGATTTAGTCCTTTCCCTGGCTTCAAAGGGACAGGACACTTAAACTATACATGGCAACCAGATGCCTATATTAATCAAAGACTTCACAGGGGACCAACTTATTTCCTGTCTCACCAAAATCAAAACTTCTACTTATCTTGATAAATGTTCTCATTTCTTGCATGTGTAGCTAGGCTGTCTCCCTCATGTAGCATGGATGTGTCAATATGTGCCTCAAATGGAAGCAGAACAGAAATCTCTTACCTCTTCTCAACCCACCTTTCTCCAAAAGAGACTTTATTTCCAATCAGGAGGGGAAGCAGGAGGTTGAATTCAAAAGACTGGCCACTCTGCTTTCCTTGGGGGGGGTGGGGGGGAGGGAATTAACAGATATTTATCTTCTCCCTTAAATAATTTTAGTTTAAGGGAATGCCATTTTCAGGTACAATCTAACTTCTGATTACCATTTCATTAATGAGCAAGGCAGGAACTTAAGCTTTACATTAAGGACTTGACCCCTTTTCCATCAAATACCAGCTCTACAATGAACACCTGTCCCAATCACCAAAGAAACCCCTTTATCTAAGCAAAACCAAAAAAAAAAAATCCAGAAATCATAGAAAGTATATACATGAGAATATATACAAGACAATACAGAGTAAAGGAGCAGTTCAGCTCAACCAAGAGAGTTCCAGATCTCAATCAATGGGAAGTTCCCCTCATTCTCTAGTGTAGCAAACTGGGGCTTGGAACATGAAAGAGACTGTCAGCTCTGTTCTGCTTCTCTGCAGTCTTTTCTTTCAGCAGCTGAAGCAGGATTGCTATCATCTGTCTTCTCTCTCAAGACTAGAAGCAAGAAGGACCTAAAACAATTCCAAAGGACTCGTGATGGCAAATTCCATTCACATCCAGAGAAAGAACCATCAAGTCAGAATGCAGAGTTTTGTTTTTCTTTCTCATGGTTTCTCCCATTTATTATAATTCTTCCATGGAACATGACTAATGTGAAACCATGTTCAATAGGAATGTATGCTTAGAGCCCATATCATATTGTATGCTATCCTGGAAAAAGAGGGTGAGAAAATTTAAAACTTATGGAAGTGAATGCTGAAAACTAAAAATAAATAAAATAATAAATCGGGGAGGAGGATGACTAGAAGCAAGAAGTACACAAAGTAACTGCATATCCCGAAGAGACTGAAAAGCTCTCCTCTCCCCTGTTCTCATGATTTCTACCCTGTGGGCACAGGACACTGGTCCCCACCAATGAGGAAAGAGCCCCATACCAATGGGCTTTGGGACTGGGGTCACTATATGTACACACGTACGCAAATGTAAACACATGTGTATGTGTATGTATGGATATAGATATAGATGAAACTAATGCTAGAATATACAGGACCCAGAACTAGTCCCAAAAGGAATAGAGCTGTAGAAAGGAATGTCTTTATTTTTCAAAAGGTAAAAATTTGAGTATTTGAAGTATAAACTTGTACCAGTACTATTTATGTTAGATTATAAGTAACAAATTGATTTTATGAAAAAATTTAAAAGTGGACAATAAGTGTACTAGAATAGAATGAGGAAAAAGGTTATGGATAATTTTTTTTAATATTTTCCCTTAAGTTCATACATAAACAGTGCTATCTGAAATTGCCTAACTCTATATATGGCTCATAGGGCTATAGTTAATATTTATACAATGCTGAGATTTACAAAGTGATTTATACATATTATCTCTAATTCTTGCAACAATTCTATGTGACAGGCATCATTATTATTTTTATTTTATTGGTAAAGCAATGGAAACCAATAAAAATTAAGTGATGTGACTAAAATCACACAGCTATTGAGTGTCTGAGGTTGAATTTGAACTCATGTCTAACTGATTCCAAGTCTGTCACTTAATCCACTCTATTACATAGCTGCTTCCTAAGGCTCAAGAAGATGGAAAAATGAAAGACTATGATCACTGCCAGAAATTCTTCCTACTACTTTAAAACATAATTAAAACCACGGGTTCACAATTAAAATTTCAGAAAATATCTAACTCTTTAGAAAATAAAATCTCTCTATTTCCCAGCAATGAAAGTGATACCAGGGATATGCAAAGGAAAAGTAGGAAGAAATTTTAAAAGTGGATAAGTATAGATATGTAACCTGAGCTCCAGAGTCTCTTGGTATGGAACTCTCTTCTCAGTGGTGGAGTTCAATGCATTATACCTGTGTGAAGGTCAGGCTGGAGTTGGTAAGAGCAAGAGAGAAGCTTTTCAGTCTCATTGAGTATTTCTGGCTTGCAATTTCAAGAGAGAAGTTTTCTGAAGGAGAAATATTGGGAAGAAGTTAACATGTAGAACTTCAATAATGTCCATATTCTCTGCTTGCTACCATAGAGACTCTGAGACTTTGCACTTTGGGTGAGTTTTGAGATTCTCCCTCAGCTGAGCTGAAATATTTTGTTCCCTATGAGACAGTTCCTTCAATCTGTATTGTTTGGGATGCATTCTCATTTATATACTTTCTTGGATTTCTGTTTTTCTCTTGACTTGGATAAATTGGTATCTTTGCTATCTGCTACGTGTATCATTATGGAACTGATATTTGGTGGGAAGGAAGCCAAGATTTCAACATAAAACTTGGAATCCCACATCCTCCATTAATGAATAGCAATCTGAAGTTTAACTTGTTTTGAAATATTATATTCCCTAGAATAATATCTAAGGTAGTGGATAGATATAGTTCTAGCAGAGGACTTCATCCTCTGAGGAGAGCAGAGTAGTGGCCTCTGGTCCCATCTTTCTACTTCCTCCTCCTGACAGCAATCAGTCTCCCTTGGAAAAAGGAGAAGGGAAAGCAGGGGATAGAGGAGTTTATTATTACCTCTTTGGGAACCATACCCAACATCCCAATGCTTTATGTGGGGAAAAGCCTCACTACAGAAAGAAGAAGAAAAAAATGTAGAATAAGAACAGAACTATTATATGGAATGAAAATTTAATAATGGTCCTACCTAGGTATCAAAGTATTAACTCAACATGAGGCTCTAACATAAATTTCAATAAGATTCAAATAGTAGCTTGTTCCTAATACCCATAGAAAGTTCCAACTGCTACACCAAGAAATCTCAATATATTAACACTATTTTCTGTGTTTGAGGATTGGAGGAAAAGTATGAAAAGTAGAACCACACTAAAATCACAAAAGATTAAATTGCCTGTTGCCAATTTAAATGTATTGGGAAAAGCTATGGCAAGATGGAGAAGTTCTCAGAGGGATGAACGAGAGCGAAACTATAAAACTATAAAAAAGATTAAATTGGTGCCAATTTGAACATAGTTCAGAAAACACTGAAAAAGCCAAATGGTTCTACTCAATTGCCACATGAGCACATCAGAGTATCAGAGACAGCAGAAAAGGAGTGAGAGGTCAGATCCTTAAAACTAGAGAGCTTGTAATATGGGCTCAGCAGAAGCCATTTAATTGTCCCATGCTGCTTTGTCAAGGGCCCTGCAGGAAAACGATCAGAAATCAACAAACACCATGGGCTGTTTTCTCATTAAAGAACAGAAAACATTAAGTGAATGCTCTGTGCACCCTTCATATATTTTTTCTTGCGCTGTAATTTGATGTTACACTACATTGTACTAACACCAAACAATGAACAGAAATGACTGTTCTTTGCAAAACCTGTGTTAAGTATTAAATGATACAGTGCCCCTTTGGACTATTATGGTTTAACCATATCTTCACATAAAGCTTGGGGAAATGTGAAATGACAAAGCCCCTTACTTCTAAAGAACAAGGAATGTAATTCAGCTACATAGGATATGAAAGCCCAGATAGAAGAAATAAATTTTCTTAGTCATAAGTAGCTCATTGAGAGTCACCCTACCTACATAAAAATTATAACTCTACTGATTAATCAGTAAACATTAATTAAGTGAGGAGGGCACTGAGCCTCGAGTCACAAAGACCTGAATTTAAATTTGGGCTGACATTTATTAGGTGTATGATCTTGAGCAAGTCATTTACCCTTGTATGCCTTAGTTTCTTCATTTGTAAAATGAGTTGAAGAAGAAAATGGCAAACCACTCAAGTATCTTTGCCAAGAAAATCCATAATGGGGTCACAAAGAGTTGGTCACAACTGAAGTTACTGAAGAACAAGGAAGTACATACTATGTGGGAGGCACTGTACTAAGTGCCAGTGTTACAAAGAGTCAAAAGACAACTCCTGTCTGCATTCAAGGAGCTTATACTCTAGTGGGGGAGATAACATGCAAACAAATATATGCAAAGCAAGTTACACTGTAAATAGAAAATAACTAAAAGAGAAATCCTAAGGAATTAGTTTCAATTTTCATGGGAGTGAGGGGGAGAAATTTGAACAGAGGGAGAAAGAATGCATTTCCACGAGCACACTTCACTTTAAGATAGAATAGAAAGATTAGACATTAATAAAAAGGATTCTTTCTCTATCTGGGTTAACTACATATTGGGTCATCTCCAGTCTTCCTGACGAATATCAGGCCACTGGACCCAGATGGTTCTGGAGGAGAAAGTGAGTCTGGTAACCTTGCTCAGCCCTCCCTCACTCAAAACAAAGTCAAGTGCAAGTCATGTCATCATCCTGATGTCATGGTCCTCTTGAGATTTAAAGACAAACACACACACACACACACACACACCACATACACACACATGCACACACACACACACACACATACCTACAGATCTTTCCTTCCTCTACCTAGCTATGGGCAAACTCATCATAAGAAAATCAACTAGTTATTGTCTCTGGAAGGTATTATGTCAGTCTACCTAACCCCACATACACACCATTGCTGGAAGCACTTAAATAGTTTTCATTCTAGGGCTGTGTGGTATAATGGAAAGAACAATGAATTTGGAGTTAGGAGAGGTTGGAATTTTAAACTTACTTCTGTCACTACTTAATTATTTGGCAATAGTGAACTTAGATTTTATTTAAAATGGAGATAAAAATTCCTCTAATCCTTACCTTACAAAGTTAAGATGACAATAAAATGAGAGAATGTACTTATATAAGGGGATATAGAAATGTCAGCTATTAGTGTTAGCTGGCTCTAGATGGCCCTGTTTCTGTCTCTGCTATTTATAAGTAGCATACCTATAAGCATATTATCTGTCTGTGCATATATTTCTAGAGAAGCAGATTAGGATTGACAAAGAAACTCTGTCCTCATCTCTGAGTCCCTAAAATTGTAGTACAACTATAGTACGTTGTTTAGAAGTAGTGGCAGTAAATGACATACCAATTTAGATGAGCAAACAAAATAATAATTAATTAAATTCTAATGAGTTTATTTCCTTGATTCTTATGCTAAATCTTTAGTTTCTGATAATCCTTAATAAGCAAGTATTACATAGGCATTTGTAGGTAGCCATGTTCTTTAAAGGATCTTCAGTGGTGCCTTTCATTCAGGTCAATCATTTCAGTAAAGAATTTACCTGACAATAAGGAGTTGCTTAAGTAGCTTTTTTTTCTTTTCATCTTCAGAGCTAAAGCATCTCAAGGCAAGATACACAATGGTCTCTCACTGGCTCAGTCCCACTAGAGGCAGCTGGTGGTACAATGGCTGCAGCACCACATCAGGATGATCTGAGTTCAGATATGACCTCAGACCCTAGCTGTGTGACCTTGTAATCTCAGTTTTCTCAACTCTGAAATGGAGATAGTTATGCTATTTATCTCTAAGGTTTGTTGTAATAATCAACTGATGTAATATTTGTAAAAAGTGCTTAGTGCAGTGCTTGGCGTATAGCACTGTTCAGTCATTTTCAGTCGTGTCTGACCCCCATTTGGGGTTTTCTTGGCAAAGATAATGAGTAGTTTGCCTTTTCTGTCTCTAGAACATTTTACAGATGAGAAAACTAGGCAAACAGTGTCACACAGCAAATGAGTATCTGAGGCCAAATTTGAACTCAGGTCTTCCTGCCTCCAGGACCTGTGTTCTATTTTTAGAAATAATAGTTGAATATGTAGAAGTTGGTGAAATTACCAAGTATAAAGGGAGTATAGTATGGAAGGAGAAGAGGTCCCAGGATAGAGCCTTGGGGAACCCTCACAGTTAGCAAGCACAACTAGGATGAAGATATATCAAAAGAGACTGAAGGAGAAGTTCAGATGGGTTAGAGGAGAACCAGGAGAGAGCAGCGTCAAGAAAACCTAAAGAAAAGAGACCCTCCAGGAGCAGGGGATAATCTACAGCATCAGTACCTGCAGAGGGGTCAGGAAGGATGAGGGCTGAGAAAAGACCATTAGATTTGGCAGTTCAGAGATCTTGATTTGAAGAACTTTTAACTTTAAAGAGAGCTGTTCCAATTGAATGATAAGGTCAGAAGCCAGACTGTAGGGTGTTAAGAAGAGAGTGAAAGGAAAGGAAGTAGAAGCATTAGTTGTATATATATATGTATGTATGTATGTATGTATATACATATATATGTATATATATAACCTATGTATATCCTATATACATAGGATATTATATATTATAATTATTATATATTATATATATAACATGTATGTATGTATATATAGTTACAGGTTCCTTTTTTCTTTGTTTTGTTTTGTTTTCTTCCCATCACATAGGATTTCCCTGTCTCAACCAGGTTGAAAGTACAGTAGTCTGTTGTGAGTCCAATCTTACTATGGATCAGCATGGGAACTTTGACCTCATCCATTTCTGACTTGGGCCAGTTTTACCTTACTTAGACAACCTGGTAGCCCCCAGCTTCCCAGGAATTCATAATATTTGTACCAGACTTGGTATGGACACTGATCAGCTTAGCCTATTTCAGCTCAAAACTCTGGAGTTCAAAAAAATCTATCATTCTTTTGGCTCCCCAGGAGTAGGATTTACAGGCATGCCCCACCATGCCCAGATGTAGACAACTCACCAGAGATGCGACCAGAATTGTCACTGGTCACTTCTGTGAGAGTTATTCAAATTAGATGCATGCCAATTAATCTATATTAGTGGGAAATAACAAGTTTAAGATTTTGGAGGGGAAAGAACAATATTTTAACACAAAGTTATTCCTTCTAATTATTTTGGACCTGTTTGACTAGAGTTAAGTATAGAGTTTATATTGAGGCCATTTTCAAATTGAAAATGTTGTTTTTGTGACCCTTGTATTTAGCTGTTTGTTGGAGTTTCTCTTTCTTAGTTATTTCCTGACATAGTCTAGAAGACTAAGTCCCCTCCTCCTCTCAGAGGGAAGTGGAAAGAAATATAGAGAAAAACAACTAGAATGACTGAAGAATCTTTAAGTGCAGTTACTGACATCAAGCCATAGGGGCAACCTTACCTACCTTACTTGTCATGTCATTAACCAACAAGCAGTTAATAACTGCTATCATGCTATTAGTACTTTTCTGTCAGTCATTGAGCTTGGTAATGGGGATATAGGCAAAAAGGAAAGAATCCTTGCTTTCCAGAATCTTACATTCCACTTGACAAGACAATATGTACTAGATCAAATATATGGAAAATAGGTTCTGTGTAATGTTTTGGAGGAAGGCTTTAGCATTTGGTCTGGGGGTACATCAGGAAAGGCTTCATTTAGAAAATGACTCTGAAGTTTACCTTTGAAGGAAACTCAGGATTCTATGAGGAAGAGTTGAGGAGAAAGTCCATTTGAAATATGGGCAAAACCTAGTGGGAAGGCATGGAGACAGAGGATACAGGAGGAATAGCTAGAAGGTGATGGGTAATATATAATAAGACTAGAAAGGTAGGAAGAAAACAGGTTATGAATGCTGTGAAATGTCAAAGAGAAGAGTTTGTACTCAATTCTAACAGCAGTATAGAGTGATCCCATTCCATCCTGTCTCCTTCCAACAGATTGCCTGATCCGTCATCCCCACTCTTTCACTTCCTTTCAATCTCTCCCTCTACTACAATTTCCTATGGCCAAAAAACATGCCTTTATCTTCCCTATCTTCAATAAACCCTCACTCAGTCCTTTCAAGCATGCTAACTATCATCCTATTTCTCTTTTGCCCATTGTAACTGAACTCCAAAAAGGTCATCTACAATAGTTGCCTTTACTTTCTCCCCTTTTACTTTCTTCCTAACCCCTTACCTGATTTTTCTCCCTCCTGAAAGCTTCTTCTCTCCTTAGCTGGATACTCCTTTATAACATGCCCCCTAACTGTATATGCCCCTCAGTGTTTTGTCTTTGGCCCTTTTCTCTTCTCCCTCTATATTACTTCATTGATGATCTCCTTAAATTATCATGAATTTAATTACCATCTCTGTGCTGATGATTATCAGGTCTACTTTTCCTGCTTCAATCTCTTAGCTGACCACCAATCTCATATTTCCAACTTCCTTTAAGACATTTCAAGCTAGATGTCCAGTAGTTATCTTAAACTAAATATGTCCAAAACACAATTCATTATCTTTCTCCCTAAATCCTTCTCCCCTTCTACCTCTCATATTACTGTACTACAGGATGCTGTTTGTCCTTCATTCTTGAAGAGCACCATGGCATCAGGAAGGTAATATCATGACTTGCAAGTGAATTGGATTTAAGTGAGGTGCAAAGTCACCACCTTCACACTTTCCTCCAGAGTTGTCTGGGTGCAGTGGCAAGATATAAATCAGCATGACTAGAGATGGACCTAGATGCAGTGGGAGACCTTGGCCCTTTTAAGCTAAGGTGTTCTGCAGTTCTCAGTTTGTCTGAGACAATGCCTGTTCAGTGATTAAGGCTAGGTAAGAAATGAGGCAAAAATGGTCTGTTTCAACTAGTCAAAAAAAAATTGTTCTGGGAGGGGAACACACTTAAGTTTGCTGGCCCAAACAGAAACAATTGCAATTTACATTCACTCTGAGCCATCAGAACCCAAGTCAACAGTAGGCTTGAACTGTGACCTATTGTTGGCCAATCAGTAAGTGAAAGTGATCCAGGTTTAAGGGATTTTAGAAAGAAAGAAGGAAAGGAAGGAAGGAAAGAAGGAAGGAAGAAGGAAGGAAGGAGGGAAGGAAGGAAGGAAGGAAGGAAGGAAGGAAGGAAGGAAGGAAGGAAGGAAGGAAGGAAGGAAGGAAGGGCAAAGAAGGAAGGAGGGAAGAAAAGAAAAGGAAAGAAAAGAAATCTAGTCAGTAAACCCCAAGATATCTTGTGAGATTTTAGTGATCAAAATTTGTATTCCTTTGGATCAGTTGGGTAACACAGCTCATTAATTCATTTGTTCATTAGCCTAGTCCATTCCCTCCTTCCTTCCTTCTTCTCTCCCTCCCTTCCTTTCTTTCTAATAGAGAACCATACCTTTACCTGTATGTACTTTGCCCAAAAGAATATAAATTTTGATTGATGAAACTTTTCAAGATATCTTGGGGGTTATAGGGTAGATTAAATTTTTAAGGCCCAAAACCCAAATGATGGGTTTTGATGGCTCAGAGTAAATGTAAATAGTAATTGTTTCTATTTGGGTCAGGAATTCTGAGGGTCTTCCCATCCTGGATTGAATTTTTGTTTTGTTTTTGACTAGGTAAAACAGGCCATTTTTTGCCTCATTTCTTACCTAGCCTTAATCACTGAATGGCCATTTCCTTAACAAAGTGAGATCAGGGAAAGACCTTAGGTGAAAAAGGCCCAGGTCTCTCACTGCATCAAGGGCTATCTCCAGCCATCTTAATCTATATCTTCCCACTGCACCCAGATAGAGTGAGAGAGTGAGACTGATGGCTTTGTCTGTGCCCTGCCTCACTTAAATCCAATTCACTTGAACATCATGACATCACCTTCCTAATGTCATGTTCCTCTTCAAAAATGAAGCATAAACAATAACAAAGAGGAAAGTATCATCTTCCCAATCCCTTAGGTTTACAACCTAGAAGCCATCCTGGATTCCTCACTATCTCTCAGCTTCCTCCCACCCATCCAGCCTCATCCCACATTCAATCTGTTGCCAAGATCTGTCAATTTTATCTTTGCAACATCTCTTGATTATATCCCCTTCTCTCTTCTGACTATCAGCACTCAGGTACAGTCCCTCATCACCTCATGCCTGGATTATTACAATAACCTGCTGGTGGGGGATGCCTGCTTCAAGTCTTTCCCCACTATAATCCATCCTCCATTTCACCATAAAAGTGATTTCCCTAAAATGCAAGTCTGAATATGTCACTACCCTGCTCAATAAACTCCGATAGTTTCCTATTGCCTCTTGGAGCAAAAACAAAATTCTCTGTTTGCCATTCAAAACCCTTCATAACACAGCCCCCTCCTACCTTTCCAGGCTTCTTGCAACTTAATCCCTACCACATACTCTTCAATCTAGTGAAACCTACCTCCTGGCTCTTCCAAAAACAAGATAGTCCTTTTTTTGAGCTCCTAGCATTTTCTCTGGCTGTCTCCTATGCTTGGAATGTTTTTCTTCTTCCTCTCTGACTACTGACTTCCCTGTCTTCCTTATATAGGAAGTCTTCCCTAACCTATCTTTCCCTCTTTTAATTATTTCCTATTTGTCCTGTATATAGCTTGTTTTGTATTTATTTGTTTGTGTTATCTCCTCTGTTAGATTGTGATCCTCCTGTGGGAAGGGACTTTCTTTTGCCTTGTTTTGTATCCCCAATCTTTAGCATGGTGCCTGGTACTTAGGACGTGATTGGTAAGTGTTTATTGAATTGAACTGAGTCAATGTTATGAGTGGAGTATTCAACATGTGACCAACATCTTCATACTTTAGATGGAAACTTTTCAAAAAGGTTCCAGTTCATTTCGCCCTTCAGAATATTCCTGTTGTTGATTTGTTTCAGTCACGTCCAATTCTCTGTGACCCCATTCGGGTTGTCTTGACAAAGTTACTGGAGTGGTTTACCATTTCCTTCTCCAGCTCATTTGATAGATAAGGAAATTGAGGCAAACAGGGTCAAGCAAGTTGCCTACGATCACACAGCTAGGAAGTATCTGAGGCCAGATTTGAACTCAGGAAGACTCATCTTTCTAACCAGGACCAGCACTCTATCCACTAAGGCGCCACCAAATGCCCAATATACAATAGTGAATATACAACAATTCTAATCCTAATCATGAGGATTACACTAAGACTAAAGACTTGTTTCCTGGGACTGCCACGTATGCAATTTTATGTCTAAGAAAGCAAAATATACACCTAATACTTTCAGTGGACAGAAAAATCAATTAGCTTATTTTTCTTTTTGTCCTTTTTTCTCTCTTTGGACCTCTGGAAGTCTGCATGTTTTCAGTAAGCCAAGTAATTATTGCAGTAATGGAATGTGGATCTGTATCTATTCTTTATCACCTAATGGTCTAATATCATTAACCTTTAGCCTTTGTATCCTAAGCTCAGGAGTTTAAGGCAGAGAGGAGCAAGTAAATGTTAAACTACTGGCACTCCCCAGAGGAAAAAACGTGTAGAACACACTTTTAAGCTTGATTGGCATTAATGTTTTCTCCATCACTTTCTTAAGTCTTTGCCAGAGGTGCCCAACAGGCAGCCCACAGTCTTGCAGCCCACAACACTCTCTAGTGGGAACTAGATTAAAATGTAATTAGGAAATAGGTAACAAAATAAATAAAAATACAATAAAATATGGACACATTTTACAACTGTCAATATTCAGCCCTTAGGGACACTGAAGTACAGATTAGTGGCCCCATTTCTATGTGAGTTTGAAATAACTGGTCTAGCTACCCAACAACAACAAAATAGGTCAAATTCTTATTTGTAATATTAGCTGATTTCCAAAATATAAATGTACATATTGAAAATTTAAGAATTTTTGCAGTGAGCTAGTTCCAGTCCATTCTTGAAGGATAATCATACACAGACCCAAATGGCTGGTTTTCTAATGCTTATTTAAATGACGTTGCATAGTCCTGCCTCACTTAAATTCAACTCACTTGCAAGTCTTGACATCACCTTCCCTTTGTCATGGTCTTCTTTGAGAACAAAGGACAAACTACAGCAACCAATAGGGTGCTAACATCTTCCCAGTCCTTTAGGCTTACAACCTAGAAGCTCTTCTGGACAGCCAAAGGACAGCTTTGTTGTTCTCTGACACCGAGTTTCCCTAGAAATATTTAGGGGAGTCAGGAAAAGCTGATGTGTCATGGATTTGAAAATACTGGTTTGTTTAAGGATAAAAGATATATGGAAGGATCAATAAATAAGGTAAATCACAATACACTTGAACTCTCAGTCTGAGTTTTTAGTTATCTTAGTTCAGTCAGTGTTAAGTTGACTTGTTGTTTTTTTAATGTTACTTATTAAAGCATAATATAGTAAAAAAAAAAAAAAAAGAGGAAGAACAATAAGGATTAGATTACATGTGTTTGGGACTTGGTTCTCCTACATCTAACCTACCTGACATTGAACAAGTCACTTAAACTATGTGGGCCTCAGTTTCCTCATTTGTAAGATAAAATTACTTCCAAGTCATTCTAGCTCTAAATCTGTGATACTTTGAAAACAAGTTTAAATATACCTAAATGATCAAAAAATCATCAAATTGAAATGTCAGTTTTAAAATCAATACACCATGGAAAGGGTAAGGTATCTATCTACTAGAAGCCACATAGGAATGGACTTAACCTATGAGACAACTTAGAGTTATATTATTCATGAGATTAAGAACTTTCTATAGATCCTCAAGTAGCAGCCAACTAGAATGTAATTAACAAGAAATAAACTGTAAACTTGAAAGTTATGAAAATATTTTGAAAACAGAATAATATTCTGATGACAAATAGAAAAAAAGGTCTATGATTCAACAGAGATGGCTAAAACTTTTGAACAAATTTAGACATCTTCAGAATGAAAAAAAGCAACTCATTAGAAATTAATTTGTCTTCTGCGTTCTAAAACATGTTTCCTATGAATTTAAGTAGTGGCCCATTTGTCCCAGAGTGTTTCCATTTATGACTAGACTAAAAATTTGGGTTATATAACTGCCAAGACCAAGACCTCTGACTCCATATCTTGATAGCCATATTGGATGATATCCTATGGAGCCCATATTAAAATGACCTATTAGAGTTTGTTCCCTATTTTTTACTATTGTCTTATGATTTGCATTTCCTCTGAGGCGTTGGGGAAGAGGGCTATGAAAGAGAAGGGAAAAAGATTAAAAATATGAAGCCATTCCTGTCCCTCTCCTTCCTTCTCCCACCCCCTAGTTTAAATCATAACCTACTCTCTTCAAACTGAAATTTTAGCCCTGTGCCCTTGCAGATAGACAAGGAATATGCACATATGCATATGTGTATAGACTAAATATTCCAATATAAATATCAAGGAACAAGTATGTATGCCTATGTGCCAGGTATTGTGCTATGAACTAGAGATACAAGGACAAAGAATGAAACCTGTAAACACGCATTTACTCTTTCAGTTGTTCACTATCAATAAAACATTCAGTTCGTACTATGGCGTAGTCACATGATAGACAAACTAGTGGATTCATTTTCTACAGACAGATCCAACCCAAAAACCTCAAAATAAATATGTACCAAATATAGAGTAATTAAAATCCTACTCCATAGGAAAAGATATAAAAACTATGCCACATAAATAACAGTTTTATGAAATAAATCTCAGCGAAATTTATTATTTAAAATTCACATTCACTATATTCATCCAGAACATAACAGGATGATAGACTTATATTTCAGAGTCTAATTGAACATGATCTTTTTCTAACTTACTCTATGTCAGTGAAAAGGTCTGAATCCTTCCTCCTTCCTCCCCACTGTATTGTTAATGTATTTTTGCATAATGGGAAGATTTTTTTCATCCATTAATAGGCCCATGTTACCTGTTTGAGTCCCATGGAAGCCTGAATCACATGAATCCGTGGTGGGAGGAGATTGCTGAATGAGTGGAGCAGGAAGGGTAGAGCAGAGCTGAGACACAGCAGTTAGAGCTGAGGGAGAGAGAGCAAGCAGGCAGTGAGCTGTGAGTGCTTGTTTGTGGCAAGAGCCTAGCAGGGGGAAGACTTGGGGATGATGGTGCCACCTACATTGTTATTGTGTATAGATATCTTTGTTGCTATGATAGATTTGGCTTTCTGGTGTTGGGATTCAGCTTTCTGTTGCTTAAATAAATGTGTTGGTTTTGTCCTCCATGTGGACAGTCTGCTATATTTTGCGATTCAGAATTATGCTGGCATATTTACAACCTCCATAGGAGCTATGGATATCATGTTGGCACTATACATATACACATAACATGCACTACCACAATGGAACAAAGAACTAAGGAACAGAGGGACTGGGACAAGTCACCGACACCATACATATGGAGAGTTGTACAGCACTCCACCAAACCTGAGGAAGAGCATAGCATAAAGCTGGGAACAATTCTGACCAGCTGAAAGTCATTTGGGCTTAAGGCCTACGTTGGTGAACCATTAATTGTCCAATGTAGGAGGCTAGTAAGATACTTTGAGATCCAACTCCCAAGGAAACCACAGAGGAAAATGAGTCATTAAGTGAGCGATAATAAAAATAGGTGATTTAAAAAAGGCTCTATGAAATTTGGGGAGAACATGGAAGCACAACACACTCTTCTGAAGTGATTTAAAAGAGAAATTAGAATCACGAGACACAATTATATAAGCATAAGATAACATGCTTCAAATGGCCCTCAGAGTCAATCAGTTCTTTCTCTGGAAGTGGATAGCATTTTTCAACATGAATCTTTTAGATAGGTTCTGTATCTTTTTATCAATCAGAGTAGCTAAGCCTTTCATAATTGATTGTTATGACAATATTATTTTTACTGTATGCAATGTCCCTCTAATTGTGCTAACTTCACCTTGTACCAGCTCATATAAGTCTTTCCAGGTTTTATAAAATCACCCCTTTCGTAATTCGTTACAACACAACAGTATTTCATTGTAATCATTTACAACTTGTTCAGCCATTCCCCAAATGATGGCATCCCCTCAATTTCCAATCCTTTGCCCCCACAAAAAGAGCTGCTATAGATACTTTTTCTATATGTAGCTGTTTTTTCTTTTTCTTTCATCTCTTTGGGATACAGATCCAGTGAGAGTATTGCTGAATCAAAAGACATAGAAATCAGGAAAGAAAGAAGAAAGTTTTACTAAGAATTACAAGTCTCATAGCAGCTAATGGTTCCCATCACTTTATATTTTAAATAAAATACCCAGGGACACTAACGGTCAGTTTCATAAGGAGAATTTTATAAAGTTGTACGGTAATAAACATAGCATGGACTTCAAACACTGAGACATAAAGGAACAAAATAAAGAAAATTTCTTGCCTCTAAAGCATTCCAGAATGGGGAGGGAGATGTCTGTGTTAATTGAACATTCTGGCTAACAGAGAGTTACTATAAATAACCCACACCTAATGTCAATTCTCAAAGAAGCAAAGCACAAGACAATGCATCCAAGCACTGAAATCATGCTCAGTAATTTTTCTTAGATGATTGAGAAGCCACTTCAGGGTCTTGAAGTGTCTCTATAACATTCGTCATTTTGAACATCAATTATCATAGTGGAGGCCTTTGATACAAATTCCTCCATGCTTTAACTTTGGGTTGTTGGCATGTCAGATTAACACAGCTTATTCAAATAACATTTCAGAAAGGCTTCAAGGTGGTTTGTAGTCAGATCAGCCAATGTCTTCTCACCAAGGATCTTTCCTGAACATCATCACAAGCAGACAAGAGGAGGGGGGGGAGGTGACTGGGAAGTAGGAGATTTTCTTCTTTAACAAATGAAAAAAATGTCCACCTGGTTCAAACTGTCATTTTTTTATTTTCACTTCTGTATATCATTTTGGGAACCTTCTAAATTGTCTTCCTTTATAACATATTCTGGCTGGCATTCTGCATCTTTTATTTTTATGTTATCTCACATGACGTTTTGTTAAGAGACATTAGGATCTTCTTAATAAAATGTGTTTAATTTAGAGCCTCTGGTTTACTTTATTGTTTTGCACTAATGCAACATGATGCCTGCTTTCTTACAAGAGCAAAAATAGCTAGAAAGAGGAAAGCTTCCCAAGGTCATTGGCCTGTATCTTTCTGACTTCTCAACAAGGTATTCATTTTTCTTAGTTTCTTGTCAGTGCGCCATGATATCCTTCACATCCGTCTGTGCCTTTGCTTTTATTAGCAGAAAATACAGCTATAGCTTTAGTGCCATGTGTACTATAAAGACAGGATTTTCAAGAGATTTGACAACTCTCATATTTCCCCAAGTATTCTCAATGTAACACAGAAACAGTTTATTACTGTTAAGTAGTGACTGTCTCTCTAGCTTGAATAATGAAGTCCTCCAGGTCAATATTTTATACAATGATACATTTAAGGAAGCATTCCTCTTCAGCCTGGTGCTAAAACAATGGCTGTCATAACACAGATCTATGTATTATCAATCTTATATGCCACCATAATCAATCTAATTCTGGGAGCAAGGAAAGTGTAATATGTTATTGAGTTAAACCAAGAATTTTCTCCTACCAAAATGTTTATAAAGGAACATAATAAAATTATTTACAGAGATGAACCCCTGCTATATGAGGTAGAATAAATTTAACCTTCTGTGAATAGTGCTTACCACTGCAGGAGATTTACATGTGCTGTTCACAAGATACATTCCTATAAAGCAGAGCAGCATCATTTTTGTACAGAGGAAAAAAACTGTTCAATAGTGACCATTTCATGGCAAAAACAGATATGCACTTAAAAAAATCTGATTCTAGAAGCTGGACACAATAACAAACAAAAGCTTGAAACACAAGACAAAGCACATTTTATAAGTTCATGAAAAATCCAAATCTTTTCCATCCTTACATTGAATTTTTCATGACAACAATAGATGGTATCTAAGAGTGGAATGTTTCTTTGTTCATCAGACCACAGTGAATTCCACCATGGAGAAAATTCACAAACTTCAGAAGAAATAGAATGCATTAATAATAAAAATGATAGGATTCGTGTGCCTTACAGTTTGCAAAGCTTGTCACAAAATTTCACTTGAGCCTCACATCAGCCCTTTGAGGTGAGTTATTATCATGAGGAAAATGAGGTTGAAAGTAGCTAAATGTCTTACCCAGAACCGCACCTAATAAGTGTCTGGGTCAGGAAAGAGCTCAGGTTTTCCTTTAGGAATCCCACTTCCTCCTAAACTCCACTATGACCCTGATGGCTTATATAAGCTTTGACACTCCTGACCCTAGATATAATCAGGTGATTTTGAAGCAAAGAACTGGGCTCATCCTTTAGAATGAGTTCCATTTTCTTTTTGGTTCAATTATATTTGATAGAAAGAAGTATATTGAGGATGCCCTCTTTCTTTTCTCATTTCACTCCTATCGTGATTTATCCTTATTATTTCCAGTCTAGTATTCACACATTTGTATGTCACTCACTTCTGCTCTCCTCCTTTACTGGAGAGCAATCCTGGGGTCATGGGTATGGATTTGAGAAGGGAACAGGTAGGTGCTTGGAGGTCAATTAGGACGTTATTACAATAGATCTAAAGAGAGAACCTGAACCAGAATAGTGGTGATGCAAATGGAGAGGAAGGGAAAGATGTGAGATTTTCTATGGGATCAAAATGATCATAACTCCATGACTGAAGAGATATGGGAAATGAGAAAGAAAGGAGAATCAAAGATGATCCCAAATTTTTAACTGGATAATTAAAGGATGATTACACTCCCAGCAAAAGCAGACAATTGGGAGGAAGATTGATTTTGAAGGAAAAATAGTGATTTATCTTTTATCCATACTAAGATTGAGAAGCCTATTAGACATTCAGGTAGAGATGTCTAGGAGGCTTTGGGTAATATAGGACTATAGTTCAACAAGCAGTATTTCTCCAGATGTAGTGGAAAGAATTCTTATCACTACCTCTATGACTTTTGGCATGTTACATTACTCCCCTAAGGTCCTCATTTTTCTCATCCATAAAATGAAAGGGGTGGACTAGATTTCCTCTGAGATACTCTCCATTTATAAATATATGGTCATTTGATCTACTGCATAGATTTGTGAGTCATCTATATCAAAATGATAATTCAATCTATGGGAGCAGATGAGATTATCAGAAATAGAGACAAAAAATGAGAAGAACCAGGATCACACACAGGGTATTCTTTATCTGGATATTATAAGTAAGACATAGATGATAAGGAGAGCTGATGGCATACTCATATAGGTGGCAGAATAACTAAGAAGTGAATATTGTCACAAAAGCCGAAAGAGAAGATAATTTTCAGGAAGAAGGAGCTTATGCACTCAGCAAGATGGTGGAGTAGGTGTTTTTAACATAACTCCTCCCACCAAACTTAACAACTGCAAAAGAAGAAAAAAAAAATAAACTGAATTAAAAGCAATTTAAGGCTTATAAACAATATGAGAAGAAAAACATTCATAAGATAAAAATGTTCTAAACAACATTGAAAAGCTGAAATATTTAAAGTTCCTACTTATCCATAGCAGTCACCCACTCCAGCTCCCCATTTCCATCCCTGAGAAAGGAAACAGTTATATACCCAGTCTGTAATCAGCAGTTAATTATTACTTTGGAGCAACTAAACAGAACAGTGGATAGAGAACTGGGTCTGCAGCAAAGAAGACCTGAGTTCAAATTCAACCTTAGACATTTAGTATGTGTTTAAACCTGGACAAATGACTTAAGCTCTGTTTGCTTCAGTATTTTCAAATAAAAAAGGAGGATAGCAATAGCAAAGGTTATGCATAATATCTGTAAAGTGCTTAACACAGTGCCTGGCATACAGGAGGTATGCATCATCATCATCATCGTCATCATCATCATCATCGTCGTCGTCATCATCATCATCATCATCATCATCATCATCATCATCATCATCATCATCACCATCATCACCATCACTAGCAAAGTTTAGGAAGAAAGCAAAACCAAAAGGAAATGGCACTAGCTATCTTTCCTTTCCTTCCCACCATAGGAATATTAACCAGCCCCCCAGGAGAGAATGGTCACTCTTCCCTGATTTCATTATTTATTTTATCTAGGTATAGTATTCAATTGGAATTTAATATAAAATGTGGTGTAAGATGATAACCTCAAGTTATTTTTGCCAGACTTCTTTCCAGTTTTCTCACCCTATTTTATGTTTTGGGGGCATCTTGAAAATTGGGCTAATGAGTTCATTCATCTATGATTCTCACTAATCGAGTCAACTTTGTTGCTCTGCATTTCTATTTTTTTTCAAAGTATCAAAAAGTTTCTGTGATTACTCCTTTAAAAATATAATTTAGGTTCTGGGAATAAATTTGGTCACTTATTCCTATGTTTTTAATTATGTCAAATAAATTGTATTATTATATAGTCCAGTTTCATAAAATAACTCTTTGATATTTGATTTGTGTAACACTTTGGGAGTATGGAAAGTTTCTGTACCTGTGATTTCATTTGAGATAAGGAATTGCTTGTGAGAAAACTATTCCTACCAATAGACATCAGCAATCTCACATAATTTTTCATCTTAGAGAATTGCTTGGTGCAGTGAGAGTTTAAACTAACTTGCCTTGCATCACATATCCAATATGTGCCAAAGGTAAGCCTTTAACCCAGTTTGTTAAAACACACACTTAGGAGAATCAGAATAGTTTCACAACTATGGTTGAGGGAATTTTTGTTTTAACAGAACAAATGATAGAGATGAACATAAAGTAAAATCAACAATTTTTATTACATAAAACTAAAAAGGGTTTTGTATGATCCAAAACAACAAAGTTATTATAAGGACAGAAACTATGACATCAGAGGAAAACAACAAAATACAGATCAGTGTGCACATATATGTGTATGCATGTATGTATGTACGTAAGTTTGCATGCCTGTATAATTCAGGTGCATTCTCCATTAAATAAATGGTTCAAAAATGGGAATAGTTCTCAAAAGAAACATTTCAAACTCTCAGTGATTATATTAAAACATTCTCTAAGTCACTAATAAAAGAAATGAAAATTTTAAGGAAAATGGCTAACCTTACATCCAACAAATTGGAAAAGATGATCTTTCAAAATCTATTAGGGACAGACCTATGGTAATTTAGGTGGTACAGTGGATAGATCTCCAGGCCTGGAGTCAGGAAGACCTGAGTCCATCCCCAGACACTTATCAACTGTGTGACATTGGGCAAGTCACTTAACCCTATTTGTCTAAGTTTTCCCATATGTAAAATTAGTTGGAGAAGGAAATGGCAATCCACTCCAGTGTCTTTGCCAAGAAAATGCCTAGTGGAGTCACAAAGAATTGGGCACAACTGAAACAACTCAACAACAAACAAGAGGCAGATCTTGACTGCAGATTTGGAAATAGAGTAGGTTTGGGCTATGTAGAGAACAGATATCCAGGATTTTAAAAATGAGTGGTAGAAAATGGGAGAAAAAACCCTAGGTTAAAAAAAAGGCAGAGGATATATTCAAGAAGTTTCCAGAAGATAATGGAAGATCTAAGCCACAGTGAGAAAATCAGATAGGTGCTTCCTCAGGATGCACCAAAGGCAGGATTGTCAATGTCATATATTTATCTACCTAGAATACTGTGTTACCACTAGTGCTATTTGAGTAGATGATACAGATGCATTACAGGACACTAGGGGTTTGATAAAGGACTCTGGACTCAGTCCTGTTCTTTTCAGCACTTTTGTTGAAGATGTGAAGACACAGAAGCAATACTTATCAAATTTATAGATGTTGTAAATCTAGGAGGGATAGATAATGTATTAATTTACAAAGACAGAGTTCACAACATCTAAATAGGCTTGAATTATAGGTCAAATTTAATATGATGAAATTTAATGGAAACAAAGATAATTGTTTCCTTTATGTTCAAAGACCTTAAAAAACTCCTGTGGAGATACCTGATCATGATATGGATATCTAGTTATTGTAGATTTTATCCATAGATTTAATTTGATGCCTTAATATTCTGTTCCTCAATGAACATAAGGAAATGGCAAAAAAGATAGGAAGAACAATTGGACCAGATCAAATTATTAGTATTCTCTATATTCTCAAGTTACCTTCTGTTTACTTATCGGTGTACATGTTCTATACCTCCAGTAAAATCCAAGTTCTTTAAAAGCAAGGAGTATTTTCTTTTATCTTTTTATTGCTAATAGTAAGCCCAGCTCTTGTACATGTTAAGTACTTAATAAAAGTTGGTTTAATTTGAATTAAAATTGTAAAGTTCATTAGTCTGTTGTCCTTCATACTCAAACAGGACCAAAATGACATCACAATGATGAGATCAAGGTACAGTGTGCCCAGCTGTGCCTGATCAGACCAATACAAACTTGGAAGGCTCTACCACAGGTAGGACAACAACTGTTCATTTGAACATTTAGAGTGGATTATATACTTGTGCATCACACATTTTTTTTGAGCTACTGCAATTCTGCTTTGTTCATAGAATGCCACTCCTCCTTTAATGCAGGAATGGCATACTGGGTGGTTCTGGGCCAGTGTCCCATATATCTCACTATTGATAACAAAGTTCTTCAGAGTGACCTGGAGAGTGTCCTTGTGTAGTTTCTTCTAATCTCCTTGTGAATGCTTGTCTTGTATGAGGTCTCTGAAAAAAATCATTGAGGCAAATATATATTTGGCATTCATATATTATGGGTAACCCATCAGAATTGGACTCGTGTAATAGAGTTTGAATGCCTGGCAGTTCAGCTTCAGAAAGAACTTCAGTGTTTGTTTCCTTATCTTGCCAGGTGATCTTCAGAAGTCAAATGGTAGTGATTCAGTTTCCTGGAATGGCCCTGAGAGACTATTCAGATTTCACAGGCATACAACAATGAGGTAAGCATAAGAGCTCTGTAGACTTTCAGCCTGCTAGGCATTTTTTCAGCATTTTCAGCTAAGATGCCTTCAGTCTTTTTTCTCACACTTTGTTTCAGAACCCCCAAAACACTGAGCTAGTCCTGGTACGGTGTGCATCAACTTCATCATATAGGTACACATCCCTGGAAAGTAAACTACCAATTTAAGTGAATTTATCCACAGCATTCAATTTTTTTTTTCTATTTGCTAACCAATGGTCTGATGTATAGATAGTGCAGTGCTGACAGCTGGAAAATCTCTATTTTCTTGATATTGTTGGACCAAAATTGGCACAAATGGCAGAAAATTAATCCACACATTGCTGCATCACAGCTTCACAGGCTGCATTAGTGCACAATCATCTGTGAACAAAAAGTCATACACCAACTCTCTCCACTTTAATCTTAGCTTGTAGCCTTTTCAAGTTAAAAAAGTTATCATCAGTGTGATAGGTGATCTTGATATTTTTCTCCTCATTATAGGCATATGACAATATAACTGAAAATATCATGCTAAAAAAGGATGGGAACAAGCACACAGGCTGTTTCATTTCATTGGTGACTGGGAAAGTGCAAGAGATCATCAACTATTCAAAACCTGTACAAACATGTCATCATGGTCATATTTCTCCATGGTCTTCCACAAGCTCTTATGACTGACAGTATCAAACGCCTTGGTGAGATCAACAAACATTATATATCAACCACTTTGCTGTTCCTGGCATTTCTCTGGGAGTTGTCAGACTTCAAACACCATGTCAACTGCTTTCTGAAGTCAAACTAGCTCTCAAGTAGATGACCGTCTTCCAGGCGAAGACTCAGATGATTAAGGAGGTCTCTAGCAAGAATACAGCCAGCAATGACTAAGACAGAAACTCCCCTGTGATTTCCACTTGAGAACCTATTTTCTTTTCCTTTATGGAGATGGACAATGGAGGAATTCTTGATCTCCTGGGGCATAACTTCATTTTGCATATAAGCCAGAAGATTTCAGTGACCTTTAATTTGAGCAGTGAAGGTCCTCCCTTGTAAATCTCTGCTGGAATAGAATCAGTACCAAGCATTTAGCCACATAAGAGGAACTTAATAGTATTCCAAATCTCTTCTTCAGTTGAAAGTTTGAGTAGAGAGGAATTGAATTCAACCTGAGATAAAAAGTCAATGACCAGCATTAGTTGATGAATGTCTGTTGAGAATGCTATGGAAATGCTCAGCCCATCTCTCCAGGATCATGTTCTTATCTAGTGTCCTCCCCTAATCAGTGTGGCTTCATTAGTGCTGAGTAATTGAAATGTAACAAAGGTCTTTGGCCCAAAAATAACATTCAGAGAATTGCAGAAGTGCTTTGAATAGTTATTAACAACATAAAACTGAGCTACCTGTTTACTGAGGCAAGAATCCTGAATCTCATTAAGCTTTGCTTGTGCTTTTGATGGAGTTAAATGCGACCTTCTTAGATCCAAACTCTCCTAGTTAAGCCCTTTGGAGTTCTCATTTTTCCTTTGTTAACTTTCTCCATCATTTTAATCAAACCATTCTTGATATCTGTGAGTGTTCTGGCCCAGATGAATAAATGCAGTGCCAAATCTCTGAAAGATACCCACTCTTTTTCTGCTGCATGGTTGCCAACCATATTTTGGCTCAATTTTCCCTTGAAGTTAGCAATGAACTGTTCCCACTCAGAGAAGTCTAATCTGTTGACATTGAGTCTTCTGATAGTTGCCGTGTCTAGGTTACACCACTTTGTTGAATGGGAATGCTTAACTTGGAGAGAATAAGTCCATGATCAGTCCAGCACTCTGCACTACACTTTGCATTCATCACTCTCATAACCTGTCCCTTCTCCTTACAACGACACAATCTATTAAATGTCAATGTTTGCTGTGAGGGTGGATTCATGAAGTATTATTATTTAGGTAACAGGAAGACACATTTGGTGACAAAAAGGTCATGAGATATACAAGTCTTCAGAGGGAAGCTACTCTTGCTGCTGTTATTTCTAATTTCATTCTTCCAAGGACTCTCTGCCATGTCTGATAGTCTGGCATTAACATCAGAATTACAAGCTTGTCTTCTTTTGACACATCGATGATGAGGGTCTCCGTGATTTCATAACATTCTTCTTTCACCTCATCAAGGTTTGTCATATTGGGAATGTATGCACTGATGATGGTGGCATGGCACTTTCCTGAAAGTGACAATTGCATTGTCATGAGTGTGCCACTCATTTTGGGGAAGAGGTATAAAAACTTGTTGAAGAGGTTAGATTTGATTGTGAATCATACACCAGCTTCACTGTAATCCTTATCATGGCAGCCACTCCAGAAAAATGTATATCCTACTCTGATTTTGGTAAGGTGGCCTTCATTTGTCAGGTTTTTTCACTTGGGGCTGCTATTTAGATGAAATACCTGCTGAGTTCTCTTACAACAAGAGCTGTTTGTCTTTAAATTTCAAAATTTAAAGTGCACACAGGAGAAATTATGCTATAGGTAATGTAGTTTTGAAAGCATGTACCCAAAGGATGGGAAAACACTAAATGATTTTATGGAGAAATATCACAGATAACCCTTTGCTATTAAAAAAAAAAAAGATTTGGTAGGACATCAAGCAACAAACACTACTATGTGCCAGGCACTATGTTAAGTACTATTGACCTTCTGCCTATTTTCTCATCTTAATACATCTTACTGGGAATTTTTATATCTGGGTATCAAAGACATCTTTGATGAAAATGTAAAAATAGAGCAGGCACTTTTGAAAATAATTTTTTATGACTACTCACATCTTTCACATAACACAATTGACTAAAAAATTAATTAAGCTTAAGACTCTGGTATATTTTTTATTTGTTGCTTTAAAAAAAATGCCTTTCCCCAGCAGCAGAGGAGGTTCCTGGATCCCTCAACCCACAGGCACCAAATAGAGGTCAGTGAGAGGGCTTTTACGAAGGGCAGGAGGGGAGCAGGGTCACACCCTGGCCATGGCTCTAGGTGGCAGTGGTGGTGGCAGTGGCAGCAGCAGCATCCATTTGTGGAACTCTCAGCCTAAAGCCCCTGGGAGGATCTAGCAGCTGATCTGAATCTCATACAAGAGCCAGGCCAGGGAGTAAACTCCTCTCCCTTGATTGTGCCACCTTGGAGGAACTGAGAACTTACAGGTCCCCAGAGTATAGCCTCCTCTTGACAAAGGACTCAAAAGTCAAGTGACTAGCTGGGAAAATGCCCAAAAAAGGGGAAAACAAATAAGAATATAGAAAGTTAGTTTCTTGGTGAACAGGTACTTCCATCCTTTTGGATAAGGAAGAACAATGCTTAGCATCAGAGGCTTCCAAAATGAATATGCAGTGGTCTGAGGCCATAGAAGGGCTAAAAAAGATTTTGAAAATCAAGTAAGAGAAGTGGAGGAAAAATTGGGAAGAGAAATGAGAAGGATTCAAGAAAATCATGAAAAGCAGGTCAACAGCTTGCTAAAGGAGATCCAAAAATATGCTGAAGAAAATAACACCTTTAAAAATAGGCTAACTAAATTAGCAAAAGAAGTTCAAAAAGCCAATGAGGAGAAGGATGCTTTAAAAAGTGGAATTAGCCAAATGGAAAAGGAGGTTCAAAAGCTCACTGAAGAAAATAGTTCTTTAAAAATGAGAACGAAGCAGATTGAAGCTAATGACTTTATGAGACACCAAGAAATTATAAAACAAAAACCAAAAGAATGAAAAAAAGAAGACAATGTAAAATATCTCCTTGGAAAAACAACTGATATGGAAAAGAGATCCAGGAGAGACAACTTAAAAATTATGGGACTACTTGAAAGCCAGGATCAAAAAAAGGGCCTAGACATCATCTTTCATGAAATTATCAAGGAAAACTGCCCTGATATTCTAGAACCAGAGGGCAAAATAAATATTGAAAGAATTCATTGATCACCTCTTGAAAGACATCCAAAAAGACAAACTCATAGGAATATTTTAGTCAAATTCCAGAGTTCCCAGGTCAAGGAGAAAATATTGCAAGCAGCTAGAAAGAAACAATTCAAGTATTGTGGAAATATAATCAGAATAACACAGGATCTGGCAGCTTCTACATTAAGAGATCGAAGGGCTTGGAATATAGTATTCCAGAAGTCAAAGGAACTGGAATTAAAACCAAGAATCACCTACCCACCAAAACTCAGTATAATACTTCAGGGGGAAAAATGGTCATTCAGAGATATAGAGAACTTTCCAGCATTTTTAATGAAAAGACCAGAATTGAATAGAAAATTTGACTTTCAAACACAAGAATCAAGAGAAGCATGAAAAAGTAAACAGGAAAGAGATGTGATAAAAGGACTTTCTAAAGTTGAACTGTTGACATTCCTACATGGAAAGACAATATTTGTAACCCTTGAGACTTTTCTCTCAAGTATTTGGGTAGTTGGAGAGATTATACACACACACACACATACACACACACATATAGACAGAGAGCACATGAATTGAATAGGAAGGGAACATATATAAAAAAATAAAATCAAGGGGTGAGAGAGGAATATATTGGGAAGAGAAAGGGAGGAATGGAATGGGGCAAATTATCTCTCAAGAAGAGGCAAGAAAAAGCTTTCTCAATGGAAGGGGGAAAAGGGGAGGTATGAGGGATAAAGTGAAGCTTACTTTCTTCATATTTGGCTCAAGGAAGGAATAACATGCACACTCAATTTGGTATGAAAACCTATCTTACACTACAGGAAAGTAGGGGAGAAGTGGATAAGCAGAGTGGGGGGATGATGGAAGGGAGGGCAAATGGGAGGAGCATCCAATTAGAAGTAAACACTCTTGGGGAGGGACAAGGTCAAAAGAGATAATAGAAGAAATGGGGACAGAATAGGATGGAGGGAAATATAGTTAGTCTTATACAACATGACTATTATGGAAGTCATTCGCAAAACTACACATACATAATCTATATCAAATTGGTGGCATTCTCAGTGGAGATGGGTGGGGAGGGAGGAAGGAAGAGAAGTTGGAACTCAAAGTTTTAGGAACGAATGTTGAGAATTGTTTTTGCGTACAACTGGGAAAAAAGAAATACAAGTAATGGGGTATAGAAATCTATCTTGCCCTACAAGACAAAAGAGAAGATGAGGATAAGGGAAGAGGGGTGTTAGAAGGGAGGATAGATTGGGGGAAGGAGTAATCAGAATGCTCAGCATTTTGGGGTGGGAGAGGGGAGAGATGGGGAGAAAATTTGGAACTCAAAATTTTGTGGAAATGAATGCTGAAAACGAAAAATAAATAAATAAACATTTTTTTTTAATTGTCTTTATAGACCAAAATGCAGCCTGAAACTCCTCTAGCATAAAGGATAAAGAGAAGAGTTTTCTGTAGATGCTGGGCATTTCCAGATGCTCTTGTTTGCAGGTGATACGGTGATTAAAGCAAGCCCCAGAATATTACAGTCTCCTAAAAGAGATCTATAACCACTCAGAAGAGATAAACCTAATGATCTACACAGGAAAAACCTGTTGTTTCAAGATTTCCTGTTGCTCAAACAACAACACATAGTTGAATGAATAACTTATTGAGTTGGGTCTATTAGTCCAACTATCATAATAGGCACTGAAGATACATAAGGAGCTGAGCTGAAAACAGGAAGAGAAAGTTGGATGACATTCAGGAAATTGTTTAATGTTTCTGAAGATCTAAAGCTATAGATTGCAACAAATACCCATATTTTAAAATGTTAGCATTCTTCTAGTAATGTTATAAGATACAAATAATGGAAGACTACAATTCTCAAAAAATAAAAATTTAATAATGGCTCCAAGAGATACACATGGTGGTCATAAGGGCATGTAGTCTACCGAGCATGACCTGAAATATCTTGTGCATACAATATGACTTAAAAGTTATCCAAGAAATCATAGAATAAATGACTTTAAGAATGAAAAGTGACCTTAATAGCCATCTAATTCAACCCATACTGAAAATCAGACCTCACTACAATACGTAAAATCAGTGTCCATCAAGCTGTTAATGGAAGGTTCTAAGTGAATAGAAACCCACAAAGTTCTGAGATAACCTATTTCTTTTTGGATAAGGAATTATAAAGAAGTTTATCCTCATACCAAGTCTAAATTTGTCTCTGGAATTTGTACCCGTTACTCCTAATTCAGACTCCTAGAGCCAAAGAGAGTAAATGTAATCCCAATTCAACATTATAAACTTCCAAATACTTGAAGACAAACCCCCCCCCCCATTTCTCCTGAGCTTTACTTTGTCAAGAATAAAAGAAATCTCAGTTTAGCTCATCTTCATATAGTATGGGTTTACTATTTCATCTTCTAGGTTTTCCTCCTCTGGATGCTCTCAAATTTGTCAGTATATTCCTAAAATTTTCATGCCCAGAATGTATGATCAGAGAAGAGTTCAGAACCATCATGTAGTGAGAAATAACAGTTTCCATCAAGTGCTTCCCTGTTACCCATATGAAGACAAGACAAAAGAATTAGGAGTCTAGAAAAAAATAGAATAAGAAGTCTAAAAGCTATGATAAGTAGAGCTTCTATTTAGCATTTGTGGAAGGACAAGGACAGAAAGGCTCAATTGATCCCAATTGTTGGAAGAAATACATCTGTCCAAAGAAGCAAAAAAAAAAAAAAAAAAAAAAAAAGGGAAGGGCCAAAAAAGTAATGAAAGGGAAACAAAGATAGAAAAGAGTCTAAGGGAGAAAAAGACCTGGGACTTTTCTTGACCTGAGTGTTTAATATGAGTCAACATTGCTTCCCAGCAATAAGAAAGTCATTTTGATCTTTTTCTGCATTACTTGAAAATAGTATAGGTATGACTGTTTCAATCCCTATATGCATAACCCTATTAGGCTCTATTTCAGAACATTCTCCCCTACATATGCAACAAATCTAAGTACAGTTTGATCTGTCCCAGTCTGGATGCCATGAGAGCCCAGGGAAGATATCATTCACAATGAGGTCCATAGACCTGAAAATTAAAACATGAGGAGCCAGATTGAAAGGGGGGAAAATGATATTTATTAGTACTGTAAGGAATAGAAACTTAACTGAAAGAAGAGATTAAGAAGAGGTGGTAAGAATACACAAAAGAACAATACAAAAAATACCTTAACATCACCAAGTAACCACAATGGTGTGATCTAGAGCCAAGACATCCTGAAGAATGAAACCAAAAGCTTATGAAGCTTTGATAACAATAAGACTAGTAAATGTGATGAAATTCCAGCTGAGCTATTTAAAATTCTAAAAGATTATGCTGGTAAAGTGTTACACTCAATCTGTCAGCAAATTTGGAAAACACAACAGTGACCACTGAGTTGGGAAAGATCACTTTACATTTCAAAATGACAATGCCAAGGAATGTTCAAATTACTAAATAACTGTGCCCATTTCACACACCAGCAAGGTTATGTTTAAGATTCTGCATGCTAAGCTTTAGCAATATGTGAACTTACAACTGCCAGAAGAACAGGCTGTTTTTTTAAGAGGCAGAAGAACTAGAGACCAAATTGCCAACATTTATGTGATTATGGAGAAAGCAAGGGAGTTCAAGAAAAGCCTTTATTTGTGCTTCATTGACCGCACTAAAGTGTCGATCCTAACCAAATGTAACAAATCCTCTAAGGTACAGCAGTCTTGCTTGTCTCCTGAGGAACCTGTATATGGGACAAGAAGCAACAATTAGAACCAACCATGGAACAAATTGATTGGTTTAAGATAGGGAAAGGAGTACAACAAGGCTGTATATTGTCACCTTATTTATTTAACTTATATGCAGTGTGCAACATATGAAAAGGCCGGGTTGAATGAATCAAAAGCCAGAATTAAGGTTGTTAGGGAAATATCAAATATATATAGATGACACCATTCTGAAGACAGAAAGTGAAAAATAAAGGAGGCATTTGATGAGGGTGAAAGATGAGAGTGTAAAAACTGACTTGAAACTTAACATTAAAAAAAACACCCAAATGTTTGGTGGTCCCATGACTTCTTGGAAGAGGTGGAAGCAGTATCATAGTTTATATTTTGGGGCTCAAAGATCACTGAAGATGGTGACTGCAACCATAAAATTAAAAGAAGCTTAATCCTTAGAAGGAAACCTATGGTAAATTGGGCAGCAGACACATCACTTTGCTGACAAACATCCATATGGTCAAAGCTTTGATTTTTCCAATAGCAATGTGTGGCTGTAGGGGTTAGACTATAAGGAAAGTAGAGCATCACAGAGTTGAAGCCTTTAAATTCTGGTGCTAGAGAAGACTTTTGAGAGTCCTTTGGATAGCAAGGAAGTGAAATCAGTCAACACAACAAAATTCATTCAGACTCTTCAATGGAAGGTCAAATACTAAAGCTAATACTAAGGCCAAATACTAAAATATGTAAATGTTTTGCCTACATAATAAGAAGACAGGACTTATTAGAAATGACTATGATGTTGGGAAAGATTGAAGGCAAAAGTAAAAGTTAATGGCAGAGGATGAGATGGATAGGTAGTGTCATGAAAGTAATGAACATGAGATTGGACAGACTTCAAAAGATGGTGGAGGATAGAAGGGTCCACCATGCAATGGTTCATGGGGTCATAAAAAGTTTGACATGACTGAACAACTGAATGACAAGGAAGACTGCCTGGACTTAGAACAGCAGATTTCTGTTTTGTTGTTGTTGTTTTTTTTTTTTTTTATAGCTTTTTAAGATCACTTAGAGAAGTACTACAAAATTTGGAAACAAAACATATCAATGCAGGCAGCATGTTGTCTAAGAAAACCACAAATTAATATTATCTATATTGTATTATAATAGTATTTATTTTGTTAAACATTTCCCAGATACCTTTTAATCTTACTCAGGGAGCACTGATAAGTTTTGTAGGCTTTGTGGGTCTCAAGGTTAAAACCTCTTCTTATAATACATGACCAATCAATAGTATTCAATAACCATAGTATAACAATAATAACAACCAATATTCACATATCACTTACTATACGCCAGGCCCTATGCTAAGTCCTTTGCAATTATTATCTCATTTGGTTCTCACAATAAACCTGGGAGATTGCCCTTTTTGGTATCCCCATTTTAGAGATGAAGAAACTGAGGCAAAAAGTGACTTGCCAGGGACGCAAAGATAGTAAGTGTCTGAAGCTAAATTTGAACTCACATCTTACTGACTCCAGGCCTACTGCTCTACCTTTCATTGAAGAAAAGGAAATGGGGAAGTGCACAAACCTTGGGGTGATAGGAATTGCTACAGGTCAGATTTGTTCTTATATGTGATGCATTTCTACATGGTAGTTTTATTGAAATTTCTCATATTCACCAGAAATCTCTAAGATAATAGATGCCCTTTTAAAAATAAAACCATACTTTTTTCATCCTGCTCTCACTAATAGACAGGAAAGTAAAGTATAAATGTCATATTTCTGTTTCTTTAAGGAAAGATATTTCCCTAAAACTCAGAGTATTCTTGTTCGTCTACCTCCTCCTGGTGGCATTTCCTGGCTGTGTGATCTTGGGAAAGACATTTAACATCTCAGTGTTCCTAGGTAATTCCCTAAGACTATAATTTATAGAATTAGCTACCTCTGTGCATTGGGAGAGGGAGTGTCTGTGCCAGGAATTTTCTGCATTACTGAAATCACCAGTTTGAACCAAAAACAGCAGCAGCCACAGCAATCACAAAACATGGTGCTGTTTTCCTAAACTTTTATTGGAAATTTACCCCATAGCCATATTAGGCATGTGAAATTCACAGTCCAAATGTACCCAAAGATTCATCTATGCTATTGCCGAATATTAAGTCACTGACAAATCTTGATAATATTTTATGTCTACGCATTTCAATTAAGGAATATATGGGAAGAAAAGAAAGATAAACAATGAAGAATGTCATGTTACAGTACAAACTTCCTAAGATTAAATTTGCCATCCTTTTATTCATTTAGTTTTGGTCTCCATGGGTCTTCAATAGTTTTTAAACTGATTCAGCCCCACAGAGTCTTTGTTGAATATGCTTCCTTATTAAGTGAACAGAATTATAACATACAGATATAGGTATTATATTTATCTACCTATATAACTTAGGGAAGCTACCTTAGATATCCTTCAAAGAGCCAATAATTTAGTTGTAGTCCCTACTTTATTTCATATCAAATACTTATTAATTTAATAATAATGATCACTCTAATTTATTAAATAATATTATCTTTGGGTATTAGTAGCCTCAAAAATGATTCTGTCCTTTAATTTGTACTTTTACCAAGTTAAATTAAAAAAAATTATATATTTTTCTTCCTTCCTTTCAAGTATAAATGGAAGCTCTTTAAAAAACCAAATAATTTTTCATGGGGGTGGGGGGGAAAGGGCAGATGATCTTTATGCGTAGAGAGAAAACTTAGACCTGTCATAATCATTCTTCACCAGGTCCTCCGAAGACAGTTTATCCAATATACTGGGCACTTAGTATTCTTCTGACATCCCAAAGATACCAGTGGACCCAAGAGTTTGTCCATTGAGTAGCCCTCACAATTGTCCCACACCCATTCCATTTTTTTCTGCTATAAGTTTCTTAGATAAAAGTCTTTATACCATTTATCATTTATTATTCTTCATTTAAAGTATACTACAGTCTACCCACATCCATCATGCTCCTCTCCGACTGCCTTTGGGTGATTCCCAGATTTAGTTCTTTGAAGACCATATTGTTCCATACCTTACAGACTCAGAGATGCAATTTTTCTACAGGAATATAGGCACTGAAATTGAGATTGGTCTGGCGAAGACAAACAAGAGCAATAATAAATATTTGAGCAATATGGAAAGATAAGCATACTGAGGCACTATTAATGAGCCTATGGATTGGTTTAATCATCCTGAAAGGTTTTATTGATTACGTGTTTTGTTTTTACATTACAAATATTTACTGATTACCCACAAACTCCCTGACAGTTCTCTCATAACAAAGTAAAATAAACAATATAGTAACTTTATCTGAAATTTCAGGCCACGTTCCACACCTGTCACACATTGCTACCTCTTGATTAAAAAAAAGAGCCAATTCCTTATTACATTTTGAATTATGCTAAACAATTATGATAACATAAATATGTATTGTATGTATATATGTGTGCATTTAATACACACCAAGGAAGTCATCAATAAAAAAGAAAGGTTAAGTATATGCCAAAATATTCATAACAGAACTTTTTGTAGAGGCAAATAATTAAGTAAACAAACTGCAATATATGAATGTAATTAGTGCACTGTGAAAATGATGAATATGATAAATATACAGAAAAGGTGGAAAGACTTATATGATCTGATGCAAAGTAGTGTGTGCAAAACTAGGCAAACAATATCCACAATGACTACAATGATGCAAATTAAAAAAAAATAAAACAAATGAAATGGAACACTGTGAAAATATAACAATCAAGTTTGGCCCCAAAGATCTGAAAATGCATTTTCATTCAGTCCTTGGGAAAAATATTTTCATACCTTCACAAAACTAGAAGACTCTGAATATGAAGCACTACCTATAATATTGAACTTCTTGGATGAGCTGGTTAATTTTGCTGAATCACTGGGGTTGGATTTTTTATTTGTTTTTCTACCTCTTTTTCATAAAAACAATGGCTCTTTGCTAAGGGGAAGGGGAAGGATAGATTTGAAAATGTTGATGATATTTTTTTAAAAACATTTTTTTTCTAGATGAACCTTAGCTCAGAAAGAAATTTGGGGTCATTGAAAGAACTTTGCAATTCCTCAAAGGAAATCCAGCCCACTTTTCTCCTATTCTAAGATATATAAATGCTGGTGGATAAATCCTATAGTTTGCCCACTGAACTACATAAAAATGTAAAGACAATAGGTATTAATCTATTTATTTTGTTTGTTTTTTCCTCCCCTGTGTAGGTCGCTAAGCCAAATACCTGTAAGGGATTGTGGATTCCATCTAGAGGCTCAAAAGGGTTCCAGAGCTTGACACAGTCAACATGATGACATCTGCAAACAGTAGCATCTGGAGGATCTCACCATTTATATGTTAATTCATCATTTATATGAACTCTAATCCAAATATCCTCTATGACAGAGGTCAATATTTTTGGTAAACATACATTTTTCTAATTCGTGCTTCACTTGATATCATTAATGATCAAAGAGTTGTTTATCAAGGCTATCTCTGCTTTTATAACTTTTTAAGGAAACTTGTATAATATTTGGTATATTCATAACAAAAGTTCTTGTTAAAGAAGAGCTTTTAATGAGGCAATTTGATGTATTGAATCAAATACCTTGAAAATCTACCAACAATAAGCCAAGGATGATTATACCAGGACATCTTCCAGTCAATTGTATAATAGTAAAAATGTGGTTGGCAGTGACATCTTACTCATATCTTTAAAAAAAACCCAACTATATGATCTCTTCTTTTTTTAAAGTAATTTTTTCCATTTAACAATTATTTATTTTCTCTCTCTCTTAGCTCCCCTCCCCCATGGAAAAAGGAAAACAAAAAAATAAATTGAATATCTTCTTCAAAATTCCCTAAATGATCTTACAGATTATTCTTATTTTTTAAATAAGATATTATATTAGCACCCAAATGTGGTAGCTCTCGTAAAATTTCTGAAGTCTTCTCCAGTTTTCATTTGTTTGCTGTCCTCCTTTCAATTTGACCTTTAAATAATTTATGGATACCTTTGTTTAGTTGGAACTCTTCACAAACTTTCTTATATTCAGCATTGTCCCCACTGATTCTCACTTTTCTCACATCATGATATGATACATAATTTTCCACTATCTTTTCCACAAGACTTTACAAATAAATATAACCTCCAAACCATTTTTGTCTTGGGTTCTCATAACCCAACTAAGTCAAGTATTTGTAGTTTTAGTTTCTTTAGGTCATCACATTTAATAATTGATCTCTATCAGGTAATTTCAGTAAGATATTTTCTTAATAGGTGGTTATAGCTTTCATTCATATTCCATTTTTCAGTGTTATTAATATGGTCAAATGGATCAAATTGTGATTGTTTTCATTTCAATTCATATTTTTTTATTCATTTTTATTCTTTTTTCCTGGCTTTATTAATTTTTAGCTTTGCTTTTACAGGTCAATGTCATGATGCTATGCAGACTATTGATTCAGGAATGACTCCCATATCAACATTGAGTCATTTCCTATATATGAAAACATATTCAACTTCATTTTATGATCTTATTTAGTGCTCAGTATGTAATATGTAAGATGTCATCCAATTATTTTTACTTTTCCCAAGAAAAGTATTGATGACATACTGTGTGTCCAAAAAGTCTCAGTGAGGTTATAAGTTCTGACAGATTATAACTTCACTAAGACTTTTCAAATATATGATATAATCAATCAACAAGCATGCATTTATTCCATGTGTCATATGGAGGAAGCTAAATGTCTCAGCAGATAGAGTGGTAGGTCTGGAGTCAGGAAGACGTGAGTTCAAATCAGACCTGAAACACTTATTAGCTTTGTGACCCTGGGTAACTCACAACCTCTTGTTTGCTTTAATCCCTTGGAGAAGGAAAGTACCTTGCCAAGAACACTCCATGGACAGTATTCTCATGCTATGGTCCATAGACTCACGAAGAGTTGGATATAACTGAATGACCAAACCAGAACAGCAGCAATACCAACAATAATGTATTATGTCTGGAACTGGTGATTAAATAAAAATATGAAAGTCAACCAACCCTGCCCTAAAGAGCTCATATTCTGTAAGATTCTACCTTCTGTATAAGGTTTCTGGAAAGTTTTGGTATTTTGGGCCTCTCTCATTCCCTACTTCTGAATCACAATTTCCATTATATTTTTGGTTTTCCTTCTCTGGGCTCACTTTTTTATTGAAGTTATTGAGTGCCAAAATATATGGTAACTAAATTTGTAAGATTTTGTCAAGTTCTTTCTCAGAATGTTCTATGTCTTTATCCTCTGAAATCGATGGGGTACATGAACGAAAATTATTTTAAAATAAAATATTATATGTTAAGCACCATGTAAATCTTAAAGCCCTCCACAAATGTTAGCTTTCATTGTTATTATTAATAACTTATTACAATTGCAAATACTTGCTATAAACATAGGAATAAAAGATAACTAAAACTCTCATAAAATGACATTTCTTATTGCCCTTATAGAAACAATAGAAACCAACTCCTTGACTCCAGAACCTGTGAACTCTACTTCCAATTAGCTCCAACTTTCTGTGTCTTCTGGTTTCATCGATATGATATAAAGAATGTCAAGATCATTGTGAGTTAGTCCAGGAGTGTCTGCACACATTTATCTTTGGACAAGGAACATGTATAAATATAACATACATACACACATTGTACCCACTGCTAAATTTACATTTATAGAGAGTCTCAAAACTACGTGATTTTTAGCATCTCCTGTCCTTTTTTCTGTCACTTTCTCATAGTCACTGTTGAAGTAGAAGGGGACCAAAAAAGGTGAAGCATTATTTTCAAATTTTATTTCATGGGTTCCATGGGCAAGTATTCATCCCCAATGCCAGGGATGACAGCTAAAACAACTCTCCGCATTTAATCAAGATGATACTCAGAAAGCAGATAAAACCTGTTGCTTGAGCCATACTCAAAATTTTTCCAAAATGGCAGAACCTAACAAAGTCAGCAATTCATCAGTATTACTTTGAAAAACCAGAGTCACCTCCATGCCTTGATGAAATCTTGGACTTTATAGGGATATGCTTAATAGCCAAAATAAATCCCTAAAAACTGATAAAAGCCAAACAAACAAGATGACATAGTTTAAAATGGAAAGAGAAAAAAGAAAAATATGAGGTAGATGGAATGTAGTGAGATAATGATAATATTAGAATATATGAGGATAAGAACAGACCTCCAGGCAGCAATGTCCATAAGACAGAATGGATATAATGATGCCAGCTCAAAATCTTGTTAGGTTTCTGTTCTGTTCTAAATTTTTCTGCCTTTGTAAAAAGTAAAAAAAGAAAGAAAGAAAAAGAAAAAGCTTACAACCTGCGGTAGCTATGGAAGTTAAGCAGGATGGCTAATTAACCTATAGTCATCTCAAGTGAATTAATCCATACCATATGGGAGGGACTAGGAGTGAGGCCTGTAGAAGGAGGAAAATAAGGGGGAAAAGTAAAGTTGAAAGAACTTAAGGAAAGTCTTCCTCTAACTGGAGAATCTGAGACATGGGGTTTGATGCTTCTAGAAGCAGAGGCATTTTGTATCAGGTATTCATCTACATTTCCTTCCTAATGATATCTCAGAAAATTAGAAAGGGAAAAGTGGAATTGATGAAATGCTAGCTAATATACCTGTAAGACAAACTGAAGGGAAGTAGTAACATAACTAAAAAGAAGCTTTCCTTTAAGGAACAAACAGAGAAAAGATCCCCGGAAGAAAACAACCAAAATTAGTGAGTTGAATGGGAAACTATTAAGGGTTGACATCCAAAATCTAACTGCAGGCCAGTTGCAACAGAGAGCATGTTAAAGGAAAGGCTAAAATGTACTAATGATGCATCTTAGGTATCTTGTTTGTTTTTTAAAAGACATACAAAAAGTAATCTTTGTGCTTATTCAAAGTTTGTTTGAATGAAACATTATTGATAATGGTACGCATTAAGGTCAAAAGGCCTAGATATTCACAGGTGTAAATGTGCTTATTAGCAACTTACACTCAGTGTCGCTAGTTTTGTGTTCTGGGATCAAATAGACCATCTTAATATGCGAATGTTTTGCCTCCTTTCAAAACAAAGAAAAAGAAGTCTAAATAAAAAAAAAAAACAGTTGGTCACTTTTCAGTTGTGTCCAACTCTACATGACCCCATTTGAGGTTTTCTTAGCAAGGATACTTCAGTGGTTTTCCATTTCCTTTTCCAGCTCATTTTACAGATGAGGACCTGAGGAAAATAGGGTGAAGTAACTTGTTCAGGGTCGCACAGCTAGTAAGTATTTGAGACCAAGTTTGAATTCAAGTCCTCCTGACTCCAGGGCTGGGACTATATCCACTGTGCCATTGAGCTGCCTAAATAAATAAACAGGATAATTAAATACAAATCTGGGTGAACTACAAAAGAGCCACTGCCAGGGAAGAGAAGAGATAGCAGAGTAGATGCAGCAACCCCACCAAGTCTCCCAAGAGTCCCCTCCAAAGAACTTTAAAATAATTCATCAGGTTGAATCTATAAAAGCTCAGAATGATCTTTTCCAGCCCAGGACAACTTAGGAGGTCAGCAGCAGATTCTTTGATGCTGGGGTAGAAATCAGTCAGGAGAACATATGGTGGAAATTCCAATAAGAATGTGGAGGAGGATTAGAGGAGGTGACTGCAACAGTAGTGGCAACAGCAGTTTGGGAAGTTCTCAGCCAAGAGATGGTAAGTGGGTCAGAAAACTGGTAAGAAAGAGATTACAGGGGACTATGAACTGGCACTGGGCACAGGACACTGCTGCATTGCCCAGATTCAGGTACTGGTCACAGTTCTGGGGCCAAGAGAAGTATTATTATCTGTAGCCACAGGAGAGCAGGGGAACAAGGGCCTTAGTCACAGATCCATGGTCAACAGGAACATGACCACTTTGCAGCTACAAAGGATCAGAGTCTTTCCTGGGTAAAGACCAGAGTACAGATCAGGAGAGTAGCGACCATACTATTCCCCATATCACACCACTTTGGAAGCACCAAAAACAAACAAACAAACAAACAAAAAACCCAACACTGAAACAAACTTGCATATACTCAGAAGTAGCTCTGAAAAAGAAAAGCATGGAAAAAAGCTTGAAGCTTAAGATGGTGCATTCCCCACCTTAGGAATGGAGACCAATTTTAACATAAAAAGTTAAAAAATAACCTGGAAAAATTAACAAGCAAGAACAACAAAAAAGGAGCTGATCATGAAAAACAATTGTGGGGCCAGGGAAGATCAAGACACAAACTTAGAGGAAGACAATGTGAAAACACATACATACAAAGCCTCAAAAAAATGCAAATTTGAGATAAGTCCAACAAGAATTCCTGGAAGACTTAGAGAAGGAGATTAGAGTAATTGAGAAAAAAATGAGGGGGAATAATGAGACTAATGAAATGAGACTAACTAAATAATGAGACTAACTTATGAAAAGAGAATTAACAGCTTCGTGAAAGAGGCACAAAAAATACTAAAGAAAGCAACACCTTAAAAAAAAAAACAGAATTGGCCAAATAGTAAAAGAAGTGTAAGAACTGACTGAAAGAAAAGAACTACTTAGAAAAAAGAATTGGCCCAATGGAAAAGGAGGTACAAAAGATTACTGAAGAAAATAAGTCCTTAAAAATTTGAATTGGGTAAATGGAACTAGTGACTCCATGAGACATCAAGAAACAACAAAATAAAGTCAGAAGAATGAAAAAATGTAAGAAAATAGAAAATACCTCATGGAAAGAGAACTGACCTGGAAAGTTGATTGATAAGAGAAAATTTTAAAATTATTAGAATACCTCAAAACCACAAATAAAATTTCAAGCAAGCATAAAGGAAAATTACCCCAATGTCTTACCTACAGAAGGGAAAATAGAAAGAGAAAGAATCCACCAATCACCTAAAGGGTATCTCAAAATGGAAACTTCCAGGAATATCATAGTCAAATTCCAGTTCTTCCAAGTCAAGGAGAAAACATGGCAAACAGCCAGTAAGAAACAATTCAAATATCACAGAGCCACAGTCAATATCACACAAAATTTAGCAGCTTCCACAGCTTAGAATATGATATTCTGTAAGATAAAGGAACTAGGATTATAATCAAAAATAATCTACCCAGAAAAACTGAGAATAATCCTTCAGGGGAAAAATTGGCATTTAATGAAATGGAGGACTTTCAAGCATTTCTGTTGAAAACTGGAGTAGAAAAGGCAGAATAGGAAATTTGACTATTAAATTCAAGACTCAAGAGAAGCATAAAAAAGGTAAATCTGAAAGAGAAACCATAAGGACCTTAATAAGGTTAAATGATTTAGATTCCTATATGGGAAGATGATGCTTATAATTCCTAAGAACTTGATCATTATTAGGGTGGTTAGAAGGAGTCTACATAAACAGAGGGCATGGGTGTGAGTCAATTATGTTGAGATGATTTCAAATTAAAAAAATGAAGAGGTAAGTAAGAGGATGCAATAGGAGAAGACAGTAGAGAGGGGGAATTATCATGCACAAAAGAGGCAGGGGAGGAAGAGGTTTTACAGCAGAGGGGAAAATGGGAGGAGCATGGCCAGGAAATGCTTAAATTTCACTGTATGTAATTGGTTCAAAGAGGAAAGAATGTATATCCACAATCTATCTTCCAAAATGGAAGTAGGAGGGGAAAAGGATAAGAGATGAGGGGAGAGTGAAAAAGGGAGACAGTATCAGAAGCAAAATAAATTTTTGAGAAGGGGCAGAATAAAAGGGAGAAAGAAGGATAAAAAGAAAAAAAGCTGGGTGGAGGGAAATGCATAGTAATCATAACTGAATGTGAATGAGATGAAGTCACCCATAGAACAGAAGTGGATAGCAGAATGAATTAGAAACCAGAATCTGGCAATGTGTTATTTATAAGAAGCACACTTAAAACAAAGAAACACACACCGGGTTAAAATAATGGACTGGGCCAGAATCTATTATGCTTTAACTGGGATTAAAAAAAAAGTCAGGGATAGTAGTGATGATTTCCGACAAAGCAAAAGGAAAAAAATCCAGTTGAAGAAGAGATAATCAAGGAGACTACATTTTACTAAAAGTTACCAAAGACAATGAAGTAATATCTATATTAAACATACATGCACCAAAAAGCAGAATATCCAGATTTTGAAAGGAAAAGTTAAATGGGTAACAGAAGGAAATAGGAAATAAAAGTAAACTAACAGGAGACAACAATTTTCCCTTTTCAGAATGAGATATATTTAATCAAAATAAATTTTAAAAGAAGTTAAGGAGATGAGTAAAATTTCAGAACAGTTAGTTAGATTGATAGACCTCTGGAGAAAATTGATAGGGAAAACAAAAAGTTATATCTTTTTTCTCAGTTGTATATGATAATTTCACAAAATTGACCATATATTAAGGCATAAAATCTCAGAGCCAAATAAAGAAAAGCAGAAACATTAAATGCTACTTTTAAGACCATAACATAATAAAAACTACATTGAATAAAGGGACATGGAAGCATAGATTAACAATTAATTAGAAACTAAATAATCTAATTCTTAAATGAGTGGGTCAAAGTACAAATCATAGAAACAATCGATAATTTCATTATAGAAAATGACGACAATGAGAAAATCTGCCAAAATTTATGAGATGCAGCCATAGCAGTATTTAGGGAAAAATTTATGTCTTTAAAAATTTGCATCAGCAAAAATGAAAAGGAACATATCAACAAATTGGGCATGAAATTAAAAACACTATAAAAATCAAGTAAAAATCCCCAATTAAGAACCATGAAAATCAAAGGAGAGATTAATAAAATTGAAAGTAAGAAAACCATCAAACCAGCAAATAAAATGAGGAGGTGACATTATGAAAAAAGAATTAACTAAAGCTTTTTTAAAAAACAAATTGATTAAACAGAAAAAAAGATGAAAGTCAAATAACCACTATCAAAAATGAAAATGGTGAATGAGCCACCAACGAAGATGAAATTAAAGCAATTATTAGAAGTGATTTTGCCCATTTTTTGCCATTAAATATGGCAATAAATCTAATAGAAATGAATGTTTACCAAGCATACAAATTGCCCTGATTAATAGATGAGGAACCAGAAAATTTAAATAACCTTATCTTAGAAAAAAGTAAATTTAAAAAGCCATAAATGAATTCTTTGAGAAAAAAAATCTCTAGGACAAGGATAAACAAATAAATTTTGCAAAAGATTTAAAGAACAACTAATTCCTATGTTATATGGGAAAAAATAGGCAAAAGACAGAGTGCCACCAAATTTCTTTGACCATACAAATATGGTGCTGAAATCTAAACCAAGAAGAGCAAAAACAGAGAAAGACAAATAGAGACCAATTTCCCTAATGAATATTAATGCAAAAATTTGAAACAAAATACTAACAAGTTGATTATAATATTTATAGCACTATAGTATTTATAATTATAGCAATATATCATGAAGATCATACACATGACTAGGATGGATTTATGCCAGGAAAAAAGGGCTGGTTCAATATTAGGAAATCTATCAGCCTAATTGACTATATTAATGACAAATTAAAAAATCACATGATTGTCTCAATAGATGTAGAAAATGCTTTTGACAAAACACAACACTTTTTCCTATTAAAAAGACTAGAAAGCATAGGAATAAAGGGAGGTTTCCTTAAAATTATATAAACCATCAGCAAGCAGTATCTTTAATTGGGATAAGTCAGAATACTTCCCAATAAGATCAGGAGTGAAGCAAGGATGTCCATTACCATCACTAATATTCAATAATGTACTAGAAATGCTAGACATAGGAATAAAACAAGAAAAAAATTGAAGAAATTAGAATAAGCAATGAGGAAACAAAACTATGACTCTTTGCAGATGCTGTGGTGTTATGCTTAGAAAATCCTAGAGAATCCTACATAATCAACTAAAAAAATTAGTTGAAGCAATAAAGAACTTCAGCAAAATTTCAGGATATGAAATAAACTTATAAATCATAAGTATTTTAATGTATTACCAACAAAACTCAGCAGAGAGAGATAGGAAAAGAAATTATATTTAAAACAAATGCAGATAGTATGAAATAATTGACAGTCTACCTACCAAGACACATGCAGGAACTATATGAACACAATTATAAAAATATTTTCCAGACAACTAAATACAGATCTAAACAACTGGAGAAATATTAATTACTCAAGGGTAGACCAAGCCACTATAATAAAAAATGACAACTCTACCTAAATTTATTTATTAAGTGGCATATCAAACTACCAAAGAAATATCTTATAGAATTAAAAAAAATGACAATGTTCATGTAGTAGAAAAAAAGACCAAGAATATCAAGGGAATCAGTGAAAAAAATGTGAAGGAAACTAGTGCCAAATTTCAAACTCTATTACAAAGTGACAAATATCAAAACAATACGATATTGGTTAAGAAATAGAGTGGTCAACCAGAAGAATAGATGAAGTAAACAATGCATAGCAGTAAATGATCATATTAATCTAGTGTTTGATAAACCCAAAGATCCAAGCTTTGGGGACAAGAACTCACTATTTAACAAAAAATTGATGGGGAAACTGGAAAGCATTTTGGCAGAAACTAGGCAGAGACCAACATCTGACACCATATATCAAGATAAGGTCAAAATGGATGCATGATTTAAACACAAAGGGTGATATAAGCAAATTAGGGCAGCATTGAAAATTACTTGTCAGATCTATGGGTGAGGGACAAATTTATGACCAAACAAGAAATAAAGAGGATAATGGGAAGCAAAATGGATAATTTTGATTGCATTAGATTAAAAATAAGATTTGCAGAAACAAAACTAATGTAACCAATATTAGAAAACAAGAAACTGTCGAGGGGGAGAATTTAGAATAACATTCTCTGATAAAGGTTTCATTTCTGAAATACATAGGGAACTGAGTCAAATTTATAAAAAAAATTATTACCCAATTGATAAATGATCAAAGGATATGAACAGTTTTCAGAAGAAATAAAATAGGTATATTCATATTTTTAAAAAGACTCTAAATCACTATTGATTAGAGGAATACATATTAAAACAACTCTGAGGTACTCCCTCATATCTATCAGATAACTAACATGACAAATGCTGGAGGTGATGTGGAAAAACTGGGACATCAATGCATTATTGGTAGAGTTGTAAACTAGTTTAATCATTCTTCAAAAGAATTTAGAATTATACTTAAAGGGTTATAAAACTATGTGTGTGTGTATATATACATATATATATACACATATATATACATACATATACACATATATACATACATATATATATGTATGTATATATATACACATATATACATACATATATATGTGTATATATACACATATATATACATACATATACACATATATACATACATATATATATGTATATATATATATATATACATATATATATATATATATACCCTTTTTTGGCATCTGGACTAAGTTATTTCAAGAAATGATAATGACTCTTCCCTCCTTGGAGGTTTTCTGGCAAAAGATAGACAGCAAATTATTGGTAATATTATAGTAGATATTCCTTTTATATGTGTGCAGGATTTGTAACTATTAGGGTCACTCCCAACTCTCAAATACTATGACTTTATGAGAGAAATTGCATATGCCCCAAATCTGCAATAGCCATACCCTCTACAATACGATAGGGTTTTTTTTGGACTGGGCTAGAGAATCCAATAAGTTTTGTTTTGTTTTGTTTTTCCATAAATGGTATGATGAATAAGAATCATCTTGAATAGGATAGTTAGGAAAGAGATTGATGTATTAATCACCATCATGAATTCTGCCTTTACTTTATTATATCATGTAGCTATATTTCATGATTGCTTATTTACTAATACTCCTTTGAACCATTTTCCTCACTGGAGACTCTAGAGCATTTTCCAGTACCAAGTTCTCTCTTCTTCCACAATAATATCTTGCATTTATATAGCACTTGGGGGTTTACAGAGTATTTTTCATAAATTATTTAACTTTTCCTTACAATAATCCCATATCACACAGCTGGTAGTATCTGAGGTAGTATTCAATCTCAAGTCTTCCTTGCTCCATTGGCTCTATAAAGATCAGCCCTATCATAGTTTGGAAATGACCTTGGTCTCTTTAAAACTGTGCCAACAGAGCATATGTTTTGACAGGTCCCACTATGGTGTAAAGACTTCAAGTCTCGTCCTTTAATAATAATTTTATTAATGGATATGGGACATGGAACACAACTATCTTTGAAAAGTCAAAAATCAGTATCAGATAGAGGGTAGTAATGGGTATAGGCATGCTGACACTATGATAAAATGTGGAATTTCAAAGAAAATCACGTACAAAGAATGTCATCAGGAAACTGCATGTCAGGGAAAAAAAATGTTTGTGACATGGCAGTGGTAACACAAACAGCCTGGTTGCTACTATTGTCATCTCCTGATGTCAGGAGAAAGTGAGAAATGACTCTGCCACATGGAGGCACACATATGCAAAGACATGGACACAAGATGGGTAGACATGAATGGGCTGCTGTCGCTGGAAAGAACATTCAAATGCTGAGATAATAAATTCATTTAATTGAGTTGAAAGGCTCTCACTTAATGTCCAGTACTTCTTTCAGTATCCTAGACTCCTCACTTATTCCCATTTTCCTATACTCCTTGATAGATTTTCTCATCTCTTCTCCCGATGTTGGACTGCCTCCTTAATGTTTTATTTAGCTGTATGAAGAAAGCATAGAGATGAGAATACCAGCAACATTAACATGTAATAACAAAATGTCGTGTGTGTGACAACCCCATCTAATATTTTTTTCAATGTTTCAGATATCTTGGCTTTTTCTGCTCTGGGAGTTCAAGAAAACCATTTGTTTGCTTTTGGGCTTATTTCCAAAGTCACATAACTTGAAATACATAGTGAAACTTGAACTTATATACCGAGAATCATCTTTCTCTGCCTTTACCTTTTTAAGGTTTTGAAATAAGTTTTTTATTCTTCCTTAAGATTACTGAATTCTATTCCAGCAGGGACTGAGTAGACAAGATCACTATTCTGCTGCTTCAAGTCCCTTTCATCTCCCTCTTTGCCATGTCACCCAGGTAAAGTAATGGATAGTGATGGACTAAAAAATTTTTTATGTCAACTTTGGGAATAGCCTCTGGAAATTCTGCCCAATTATCCCACTTTCAATACAGGGGAGCCATTCTTGGCCACCAGCACCTGCTTCGCTAGTGAATATTTAGGCCTCTTCAATGGATGGCTATCTGAATGGTGGAACAGTGAGATGCTCTCACTCTGACGTTCAAAATCTACCCTGATTCTCTGAAAAATAAAAAAAAGTTTCAGTTCAATCTGAAATCTTTAGGTGTCTGTGTCACAGATTAGTCTTAGAAAGACTTCTTGTGTTAATCAAGCATTTGTAAGGAACCTGAATTTTACAGATTTTTTCTTTATAGCAAACACAGGAGCATTCCAGGGTGCTAATTGCTCCTTAACCAGTAGTTGTAGTGCCTGGAGTTTTTCTGGAGTCAGGGGCCATTGCTCCACCCAAATCGGGGTGTCTGACTTCCAATTCAAGGGTGGGGACTCCAGAGCAACAGCAATGGCCCTTACTAAAAATTTGATAACCTCATCCCGAGGTGGCTCATAATGTCTCTGCCCCAGATGTTAAAGCTAAGTCCTGGAATCACCAACGGCCATACGGTCCCTTGGCGATCCTCTGCCTCCCACTTTACCGGGTGCATTGTCTCTAAGGTATTTTGGCACCCTCCTATTCCCCACACTGGTCTCTGGCTTTCTTTGAGCTTCCAGTGCCAGGGTACTGAGCGACCGCTAAGGCAGGTCCTATCCGCTCCAGTATGGAGCGTGCTATAAGGAGGCGCAGAGGGAAGTATATGCTCTCCTGCCTCACCTATCCCATCCGCTAGATGGAGCTCCGAACCTATTTTTTCTTTACGCTCCTTAACTTTCCGCTTAACTTTCTGCTTGCCTGGACTCTCCGTCCCTCCCCTCTCTCTGCCTCCACTCTCATTCCAATCCCTCCCTGGCCTCTCCCGCCCTTCCAGCAGGCTTTTAATTACACCGAATATCAGGAAATCTAAAACCTCCAGCTCCCCAGGGTATTGTTGCTCATAAGCAGTCATTTGCTCTCCGACCGCTCCCCATTTTTCTCTTGATATTCCTGCCTGCTTGAGCCAAGGAGAAACTTTCCAATCCTTTTACAAAATTCTCGGAGGTCATCTAACTCTATTGTGACCCCCACCTTCCTGCATTCCCTGTGAAGTTTCTCAGCCCAGACCTCCTGTTCCTCTGGCTTTATTACTGGCAATAGATTCCCCATCTCTGCCCTTTTCCCATGGGGGTGGGAAGCTTCTCAAATCTGTGTGAATGGTCTCAGGCGGGTAAAAGTGGGACTTCTAAATCTTAGAGCTCTCACGAGACCCTCCCAGGAAACGGCAGGGAATAGAGGTGAACCGAGCTATCTCGAGTAATTCCGCCTCTTCCCGTGAGAAACGTGATGGGAGAGAGATCTCCCCGCCCTCAAGATGGTCCCGGATCTGGGCACACTATTGTTATCTAACAGCACGGTATTCAGATGCAAACTGTGTGGCTGAAGGTTAAGTAGGATTGAGGAATCCTGAAAGCTCTCTTAGCACGTGAGGAGCCAAGAGGACAGTAGGCTCCGTTTTCTTCTTTCCTCTCTCCCCTCCCCCTCTCTCCCCGCTTGTACTTCTACTTCCAATCCCTTAAGATCTTAGCCTCCTTAGGAAATCTCCCCCTCTTCCTCCTAAGGAAGACCCCCCTGCACTTGTAACCGAGACCCCGAAATAAAGCTCAACCCTTGTTCGACTCTGGAACGTCCTTTCTCTCATATGTGCATCCGGCGTGGCCAGCCGAAGACCTTGGAGGTGAGGTAAGAAAGACTCGGGTAGCCCACACAGGCCTCTAGGCCTGGCATTCTTGGTTTTTTTTGTTTTTGTTTTAGTTTTTTGCTAATCTCTCAGTTCAAACAAAGAAGCACAGATATTATAATGAAATGTTTATTGAATGGAAATGAAATATTACTAGGAGTCCTTTTACACTTCTGGGTCTGGATCATTCATTCATTTACTCACCAAAAATTACTGAGTTCCTACTATGTGAAATACATTTTACTAGGCCTTCTAGGCAGCACAGTGATCAGTGAGAAATGGTCCTTCAGACTTCAAGGAGTTTATAATTTAGTAAAATCAGCATGGCATATACAAAATCAAATACAGTATGAACTTGAAGGGTTGTAAAAGTTTGAACTCACTCTTGAGAATTTTTTTCCTTTTTCTAATCTGTAAAAGTTTTAATGTATTCAAAGTGTGATTTTCCTCTAAAATATGTGTAACTGAGCCCTGCGGCATCTAAGATACAGTCTCTACACTGTATGTGAACAGGCTTCTTAGTTCTAGTATCGTTCTATGAATTGTCTCCATGTAGATTTAATATTAAAATGCAATTAGGAGTCATGTAAGACATACATACTTAAATTAAAACCATCAAGAAATAAAGCAATAAAGTGCATGTGTGCTTATATTAAAGTGATCATACTCACAGTTTATGCAGAAAATAACAGTTTTCTTGAAAATTTGCCGTAGTGCTCAATCTCTGGGTTTAGTGTCAAAAGCTTACCAGTGGAACTCTGGGGAAGACCCCAGCATTGGCAAGAAGATACTGAAATAATACAATCTTCCCCAGTTTGGGTTTTAGCCATGTATCTCTGTGAAAAGAGGTGATACTTGCTTCTGAAAAGTCATTATTTTAGGTTGGAAAGAGGAGCTATATTAATACCAGACTTGTTCCTAATGAAATCTAATATGATTATTTAATGAGTTAGATAAAAGGAAACACGCTGTGAGGGAAATGAATCAATGATTTGGGGAAGGCGAAATGCTATTAAACTAGGTCAGAGTTTATCCTCTAACTATTTGAGCCATGCACACCAAACTAATCATACTCCTGAGCCTAGATATCTACTTTATAAACTGCTTTTTTAAATTAGCAAAACAATGGCTACAATCAGTGAAGTCCCCACAGGATATAAACGGTTATACTAAGAGCTTAGAATCCACCCAAACATCCAGTCAAAAAAAATGTTCAATTACAAAGAATAGTGGGGAAAAGTAAGAAAAAGCTTCCATTGGTATATTTGAAAATGGTCTGGATTAAATAATAGAGTAGACCTTGAAGATTTTCTGGTCCAAAAAAATGGCTAAGGGGAAGGAAAACTAGAAAAATAAACCTGGTTTTCTGACTGTCAGGTCAAGAAGGCTATTAGAAGTAGGTTTTGAGCTTTAATTGAGAAAAGAAGTATAATTTGACAGTCTGATCGCAACTCTACTGTTTCTAGCTGTATGACCTTGGGCAAGTCTCAACCTGAGACTTTATTTATAAAAAATAAATTGATTACCATACGGAAATTCTTTGCAAACCAGAAAGCATCGTAGAAAATGTAGTTGATAAGTGTTATACCATACAGAGTAAAGAGGAATTGGAGTAATTAAGCAGTTAATTAAATTTAAGCCAAAAAGCAACTTAATTGGGGGTTTGAATTATCCTCTTTGAGTAGCTTATATTAATCAAATAATTGCCAAATTTCCACTCCACTTTCAGCTATAAAACTTGTTTATGTGAACAGGCTTTATTGCTTGAAGTCTTACTGAGTGCTGATAGCTTAACTAACAGCATAATGGTGCTTAATTATTGCTATTATTTAAAATTTATGCAATGCTCTCAGCTGGGCACCACACACAGAGAATTTCAGTGAGTCAGGTCCAAAAGCACAACTACTGATGAAAAAACTAATTTTGAAAAAATGATATTTTTGTAAACTGAAGAATTTAAATTTTTTGAAGTAATAAGGAAATAAGGAATGCCTATTGATTTTAATTTCTTGTTATTTATCTTGAATTCTCTTTTCTGTAATTTGACTTCTCCCTTCCTGGGATAATAGATCTAATTCTGATGGGTGGGGGTGGGTGGATAAACATCAACCGGAAAATGAGGTCACAAAAGCAAAAGTTTTGACCAGATAATAGGCTCAAACAGGTTCTAGGTACCTGAATATAATAATGGAGAGTTACTTTACTCATAACTGTCTTCTACACACAAATTTAAAAATTAGAGGTAGAATTGAAGGTTACCAGGCCTCTTCAGGGAGTTAAAGAAAGACTCATCTGTGATTTGTCACATTATATGTGACTTACATTCTTTCACCCTGATAATTAGAAGGCAATTATAAGCATCAGATTTTGCCAAAAAAGTATAGAAAAAAATACAGAAACCAAACTATTAAATCAATTGATCTGTCAATTAAACATATTTTTTAATCACCTGTTATAGAATAGTCGCTTGTCTCATCCCTGGGGATAGAAAGACTGAAAAAGTCACCAACCTCAAGGTTCTTGAATTCTGTTGTTGGTGTGGTTGTTTGTCCTTCATTTTCAAAGAGGACCAATGACATCTTAGGGTGATGTCTTGACTTCTGTACAAATTGGATTTAAGTGAGGCAGAATTATACTTTAGAATTATATTTTAGAATTATACAGAATTATATTTTAGACCAAATATCTAGTCCCAGCTTTTATTCAAAGAATGCCACTATGATACTTGAGTTCTTATGTCACCTACAGTCTCTGGGGTTCAACTCATTCTCAACCAAACGTATGCAAATCTTCCCTAGACAAATAAATTAGAAAAAGTTGCTGAACCTTACATAACAAAATAATTGGGAAGTTATTTAACTTTAAATTTTAATCCTAGATTCAAATTTCTACATGATATGTCTCTAAAAAACACAAAACAAACCTTTTTTTCTAAATATGAAAAGACAATATATACCACCAATTGTCATCTAGCATCCCACTGCTTGAGGGAGGAGAAACCCACTAATATCCAGGGCAGGCCATTGCACTTTTAATTAGTAGTACATATTCCCTGACAGCAAGCCAAAATATGCTTTTTTGAAACTTCCATTCATTCCTTCCAATTGCTAGCCTTTGAAACCAAGTACAATTCATGTTCCACATGACATTAATTGAAATTCTTGAGGACCATTATCATATATATCCTTTGTGTCTTTTTTGGGGGAGGCTAAAAATCCCCAGTCCTTTCAATTTACTTTGGACATGATTTCCATAGTTCCTTCATCATCCTAGCTCCTGCTAATCCTCTAGTTTGTCAATGTCTTTCCTAAAACATGGCATGAAGAATTGAATACAATATTCCAGCAACTTACAATCCATTAAAGGATATATATTTTTTGGCTGTTAACATAGTCAAAAGATCACAGATTTAGAGCTAGAAGGGACTTTAGAGACGTCAGAGTTAAAACTTCTCATCTTAAAGATGTAAAAAAGAGACAAGGTCACAAATCAATCACCAAAAGTATATTAAGCATTTACTGTGTTCCAAGAACTCTATTAGGTGCTAGCAATACAAATACAAAAGTGAAAAGAGTTCCTATCCTCACAGAACGTACAGTCATGTTAAGGGAGGCAATAAATACACACAGGCATTTATAATATATTAATAAAATAGTTTCTAGTTCTTGGGGCAGCAGGAAAGACCTAATGAACTTAGTACTTGTGTTCAATCTTGAAGGAAATGAGAGAAGTTAAGCAAGTGGACCAAGGTCAGACATAAAGTAAGTGACAGAAGCTGGATTTGAATCCAGGACTTACCCATGAAGTTATATTTTTAAACCCAAGTTTAATATTGACATTTATCCATATTCAGTTTCATAGATTTAGACCAATGCTCTAGCCAAGTCAAGGTCTTTTTGTTTCCTGATATGTGACCCATCCTTCTAGGCTTTGAGTCATCAGCTAATTTGATAAACATGTCATCTACTACATTTTTCTGTCACTGATAAAAATAATAAACAATAGTCCACTACTGAGTTCAAATTTCATCTCAGACAATTTCTAGGTGTGTGGTGCTGAGCAAATCACTTAGGGGCTGTCTGCCTCAATTTCTTCAGCTGTAAAATGGGACAATAATCGCACCTTTCTCTAAGGGTTATTGGAGGATAAAATTAGGTAATATTTGTAAAGAACTCTGCAAACCTTAAAGTGCTATGTAAATGCTACCTGTTGTTGTTATAAGTATAACAATACGTTATAATGTTAATAAAGTCCTTTACTCAGCTTATCACACTTTGTTTTATCCCATAAGCCTGTGAGATAGATGCTATTTTTATTCCCATTTTGTATATGAGAGGTGAAAGGACTTGACAAGGATCACACAACTAGTAAATATCCTGTGCAGAACTCAAACACAGGACTTTCTGACTCAAAGCTGGCAATCTACAATCTAGTAAACAGCTTTTCAATCTATATGCCTAAGTTTCCTTCAAAATTTCTCAAGACTGGGGAAAGGAGCCAAGATGGCAGAGTAGAAAAATACACTATGCTAGCTCTTAACCCACAGCCCATAAAATACCCCTAAAGAAGAACTCCCAACAAATTCTGGAGCAGCAGAAGCCACAGAACAATGGAGTGGAGGAGATTTCTGTTCCAGAGAGACCTGAAAAACCAGAACGAAAGGTCCCTTGGGCACCACACCTGGAGCAGAGCCCAGCCCTGCCTTGGCCGCACAGCACCAAGGAGAGCAGATTCAAGCAGGCTTCAGGGACATGGAATCTCCAATGGCTGCTTAGGTCCCTCCACCCACAGGCACCAAAGATCAGTGAGAGGGTCTTTTCAGCTTGCAGAGAGGGGAGCAGTGTGTCTCCATAACTCAGGCCCCTCGGGAGGCAGCAGCAGAGGCAGCAGTGGTTAGGGGCTCCCAAAGCAGACAGGAGCCAGGATCCATTGTTGAAGGTGTCCTAATAAACCCCCTGGGGGAACTGAGCCTCACGTGGTGGCCCTGCCCACACCTGAGCACCTGAACTTAATCTCACCCTGAATAGCAGCCCCGCCCCCACCCAAAGCCCTGAGGCTGGGAAGCAGCATTTGAATCTCAGCCTCCAAGCACTAGTTGGGCGGAACTGGAGGTGAGGTAGGTGTGGAGAGGAAACTCAGAAGTCAAGAAACTTGCTGGGAAAATGCCAAGAAAAGGGGGAAAAAAATAAGACCATAGAAGGTTACTTTCTTGGGGAACAGATATCTCCTCCCATCCTTTCAATTGAGGAAGAACAACACTTACCAACAGGGAAAGACATAAAAGTCAAGGCTTCTGTATCCCAAATATCCAAAATAAATATACCATGGGCGCAGGCCATGGAAGAGCTCAAAAAGGATTTCAAAAATCAAGTTAGAGAGGTACAGGAAAAACTGGGAAGAGAAATGAGAGAGATGCAAAAAAAGCATGAAAAGCAGGTCAACACCTTGCTAAAGGAGACCCCAAAAAATGCTGAAGAAAATGACACCTTGAAAAATAGGCTAACTCAATTGGCAAAAGAGGTTCAAAAAGCCAATGAGGAGAAGAATGCTTTCAAAAGCAGAATTAGCCAAATGGAAAAGGAGGTCAAAAGCTCACTGAAGAAAATAGTTCTTTCAAAATTAGAATGGAACAGATGGAGGCTAATGACTTTATGAGAAACAGAGAAATCACAAAACAAAACCAAAAGAATGAAAAAATGGAAGATAATGTGAAATATCTCATTGGAAAAACAAGTGACCTGGAAAATAAATCCAGGAGAGACAATTTAAAAATTATGGGACTACCTGAAAGCCATGATCAAAAAAAGAGCCTAGACATCATCATCCATGAAATTATCAAGGAAAACTGCCCTGAGATTCTAGAACCAGAGGACAAAATAAGTATTCAAGGAATCCACTGATCACTGCCTGAAAGAGATCCAAAAAGAGAAACTCCTAGGAACATTGTGGCCAAATTCCAGAGTTCCCTGGTCAAGGAGAAAATAGTGCAAGCAGCTAGAAAGAAACAATTCAAGTATTGTGGAAATACAATCAGGATAACACAAGATCTAGCAGCTTCTACATAAAGGGATCAAAGGGCGTGGAATAGGATATTCCAGAAGTCAAAGGAACTAGGACTAAAATCAAGAATCACCTACCCAGTAAAACTGAGTATAATACTTCAGGGGAAAAATGGTCTTTCAATGAAATAGAGGACTTTCAAGCATTCTTGATGAAAAGACCAGAGCTGAAAAAGAAAATTTGACTTTCAAACACAAGAATGAAGAGAAGCATGAAAAGGTAAACAGCAAAGAGAAGTCATAAGGGACTTACTAAGGTTGAACTGTTTACATTCCTACACGGAAAGACAATACTTATAACTCTTGAAACTTTTCAGTACCTGGGTAGTTGGTGGGATTACACACACACAGACAGAGAGCACAGAGTGAATTGAAGAGGATGGGATCATATCTTTAAAAAAATGAAATTAAGCGGTGAGAGAGAAATATATTGGGAGGAGAAAGGGAGAAATGGAATGGGGCAAATTATCTCTCAGAAAAGAGGCAAGCAAAAGACTTTTTGGTGGAGGGAAAAAGAGGGGAGGTGAGAGAAAAACATGAAGTTTACTCTCATCACATTCCACTAAAGGAAGGAATAAAATGCACACTCATTTTGGTATGAAAACCTATCTTACAATACAGGAAAGTGGGGTATAAGGAGATAAGCAGGGTGGTGGGGATGATGGAAGGGAGGGTGGTGGGAGGAGGAAGCAATCTGAAGTCAACACTCTTGGGGAGGGGCAGGATCAAAAGAGAGAATAGAAGTAATGGGGGACAGGATAGGGTGGAGGGAAATATAGTTAGTCTTACAAAACATGACTATTATGGAAGTCATTGGCAAAACTACACAGATATGGCCTATATTGAATTGTTTGCCTTCCCAAAGGGAATGGGTAGGGAGGGAGGGAGGGAGGGATGAAGAGAAGTTGGAACTCAAAGTTTTAGGAGCAACTGTCGAGTACTGTTCTTGCTACTAGGAAATAAGAAATACAGGTAATGGAGTATAGAAAGTTATCTGGCCCTACAGGACAAAAGAGAAGATGGGGACAAGGGAAGGGAGGGATGATAGAAGAGAGGGCAGATTGGTGGCAGGGGCAATTAGAATGCTTGGTGTTTTAGGGTGGGGGAGGGGAGAAGTGGGGAGAAAATTTGGAACCCAAAATTTTGTGAAAATGAATGTAAAAAGTTAAATAAATAAATTCAAAAAAAATTTCTCAAGACTACTTGATGTCAGTGACTATTATTTAGTTTTGGATATTAAACCCAATGGTTAATGTATCTAACGTTGTACTCTAACTCACAATCCTCCTTCTTGTACACTGGATTCAGATAGCTCTGGAGGAGAAGTGAGGCTGGTGACCTGCACAGCCCTCCTTCACTCAAAACAAAGTCAAGTGCAAGCCATGTCATTATTTCTCTGATGGCATGGTCTTCTTCTGGCAATGAAGGATGAACACGAACACACACACGCACACACACACACACATACACACAAGGAGAGTCATATGATCATAAAATATACATTAAATCTAACATCTACATTGTTACTTGATATTGTGTTAGGAGACACTTTTCAAAGCTATTAGCACCCAATATTTAGCACTCTGTATTATAGCTCTTTTCTCACTGGTTCATCATAACATTTTGGTGTATCACTGAGATATGTCATGGTACCCCAGGTATACTCATCAACTTGATTAATTTCTGAGTAGAAGACAGCAAAAAAATGGTATCAGTAACCCTGGTGGGGAAAGAGAGGTAGATCAGTGTATAAAATATGGATACATAGTAAATAGCATCATCTTTTCCTTAATTGTTAGGTATTACAAGATAACAATTGCTACCATTGGGCTTATAACCCAAGTTCATGGAAGTATCTCCTGAATTCTGAAGGGCTCATTTTAAAATTTCCTCTTTTGAGGCATTCAGCTATTACATTGCGAGTGTTCAAATATAAAAGCTCCTAGACAGGACAATTAGAAATTGCTTGCCTATGTTATTGTTTTGTGATGGTTGTGACTATGTTAAAATTTGCTTTTTTTTTTAAAGTAATATACCTATTGATTACATGAACCTCTTTGCAAAAAGCCTTACTTTACTCAGAGTTCATGAAGCATAGAAAGTGCTGTTGCTGATACTCTATCTTCTTGGGGCCTCAAGAGATTAAAGATGTCAGCCCAGCTCTTGTAAATGCCCTAGCTGCAGTCCTTTTTCATTATGTTCTCATATAATCTTCTTGTGTCAAGGGTCTTCACTCACTTGGAGCATACTTTGGGGCTTAGACTGAGACTCTACAGACTCAGCAGATTTTTGTATTGTGTCTTGGAGACCTATTACTGTGAGAGACTCAAATAACTGACATGAAACAACCATCAAATGGCACCCAAAGGAATAGATGAGCTGGTTTGAGATTCTCCAAACTAATTTTTTCCTACTGAATTCAAACTGTTCTTTCAAATAACTAAATTATAGAAATGCAATATTTTAAAATGTATTTTAGTTGCATTCTGTCTATGACTGATGGCAGAAGTTCTTTATTGATTAAAGACTGAGTTCTAACCATTTTCTAGAATGGTTCATCTAAGAAAATCCAAAGAAATCCCCAAAGAGAACCCTTTTTAAACAGTTTTATGATTAGGAATAAGCTAAGTTTACTACCTAGATGCAAATTAATTGGTGTGAATAGAACAAATAGATAAGGAGATAACAAAAATAGGAAAACTCTCTCAGGTTTATGGAAAACAAAGGAACATATGTAACTAAAATGTCTTTTATCATTTAATCAGATTAGTGATATCACGAGGAATAGATTACTCTTTTCTGTGGTTATGACTAAGCAGATTAATAAGATACAGAGTATGTTCCTTGGTTAGTTTTTTGAAGGAGAAATTATGTGCCAGTAGCATTTACTCTACATTTTCCTTATAATTAAATCAACTTAATAATTAATTTGGATACACTGAAGTCTCTGTGCAAGTCTTCACCATAATGAATCACATCCAATAAAAGTGATGACAATTTGGATTCCATCTGTAGAAATTCTTAACCTGGGGTTCATAGAGAAATTTCATTGGCTCTGTGAACTCAGATTGGGGAGGTGGGGAGGAAAACCTATTTATTTCAATATAACTGATTTCCTTTAGTAATGTATTTTATTTTACACATTTAAAAAACATTATTATGAGAAATGATCTATAGGTGTCACCAGACTGCCAGAGGAATCTTAAACCCTCAAGTGCTAAATAAATGTCATTAAAAGGTGGTGCTGTCTATAAGGCATACTCATGGTATGGCCTTGAATACTACAGAAAGACTCATGCAACATAAATTATAAAATCAAAAATTCCTTTACAAGAGAAGAAAATACACTAACTGTAACATATATACTATGATTTTTTATTATTTAATATGTCTATATTGGAATTATATTATATAAAGTAACACTGCCTTAAAATATACCTCCCCACTATGATGAGCTCTGCATACAGAGGCTGTATGTGTGGGTATATGTACATGTGCAGTTATATGATTGTTTATCGATTTATTTTGGGGGCAGGTCTGTTATTTCATTTTTGTTGAGAATTCCTGAGTTGGAAATTCCCTTCATTAATGAGCATCTGCAGCTTATCTATAATTTATAGTTTTAGAGAGCTGATTTGGGCACTGAGAGATTAAGTTTTGCATATTCAAATGGTCCGTATGTGTTAGAGGCAGGACCTGAACACAGAACTTGCTGCCTCTGAGGCCAGTCCTCTATCTGCTATGCTAAGGTTCATCATACATATACACATACCTACCTATATGTGTACACATGCATTTCCAAGACTATATTAGTTATAGATAAATATTAGTTATGAGCCTGAGGACTTATCCAATATTCAACTAATCCCCAAATATTGATTGAAAATCTGCTATGTGTAAGGTACATGAACAAAGCTCCCATTTCACAACTGGCCTTTCCAAGAAATTCAAGTGTTCAGCATCATGGAAGGGGATTTGTTTTGTTTTTCTGTCATTTACCTGGAACTTTGCCAGTTCTTGCAGTGATAGGATATGATCTCCTGTCCATATGGCCAACACATCATTCCTACCCTCATTAATGTCATACTATGAAATAACTAGGGGAAATGTAGCAGTTTAAGCTATAGGAAAATAGAGGTATCGGACAAACTGTACAATTTTCCTTGGTGTTCAGTAAATTATTTCATTCATTGTCTCTGTATCTTAATGACTGACTGACTGAATAGTATCAGGCTCAATTTTTTTCTTTAGCATTTTGTATCTTCACTTGATAAAGAGAAGAACTTCCTAACAAGTTGTCCAAGTATAATGACAGGTTAAATCATGAAAAGAATATCAGATTTTCAGTTAGAAGACCTGGCTTTGTATCTTGACCCTACTATTCAATCCCTTTGTAATCCTGCACGAGTCACTGACCTTGTCTAGACTTCAGTTTTCCCATCTGTTAAGTGAGGGAGTTGTCCTAGATTAGTATTTCTCAAACTTTTTGTCTCGGGACCTCTTTACACTCTTAAAAATTCTGGGGAACCCTGAAGAGTTTTTGTTAATGTAGGTTATATCTATCAATATTGCTGTTGTTAGGAGTAAAAACATCTTAATAATATCATGAAAATTGTTCTGACCTCACAGAGCCTCTAAAAGGAGTCTAGGGACCCCCAGGTATTCCCAGATGATGCTTTTACAATTATTGCACTTAGAAATGGTCTCTAGGGTCTGTTCTAGCTCTAAGCACTATGATCCTCTGAAGTAGGCTAACTCAATGACTGATGAGTTCCCTGTTGATGAAAGTATTCATGGACAGGCTAGATAATGACCCCTTGATAATATTATGATGGGACATCACACTTCAAGGAAGAGTGAGATTAAATGACCTCCAAGACCCCTTTCACCTTTGAGAGTCTATGATTTCAGTGGACCAATAAGTCCTCCAACTAAAGTACCTCACTAGTAAAGCTCTAGTTAAAAGTTTCAGCAGAAATCAAGAATCAAAGGGGACAAAGACATGGACAAATCTTTTGTTATGTATTAGTACAGCAGAGCAATAAAAGGCATAGAATGCCCTTCTTTAGCAGTAGCTGCTCTGTGTAGTTCAAGCATTTTAGTCTTCATGGATGTCAGTCTTCACAAGCATTCATTCAGTTTTAAAAGAAAACTTGGCAGTTTCAACAGTCTCACGAGGCATTGTACCATGACTTCCTATAGAAGCACTTTGCATTGAAAATGTTCCAATGTTCAAAGATATATTATACTTTGAAAATAAGAGTTTAAAAGCTTTAAATACCACTAGTCTCTGGTCACCACCTCAAAATGAAGACATCGTATATATAAATACTGTAGCTGAGCCCTATGGAATACTGAAAAGGATCAAAATATTTCATTAGCTGCCATATTAAAGGGCATTCCATTCTCAAGAGCTACCAAGAGGCTGCCAGTGAGGAGAACAGAGTGGGCGAATACATTTTAAAATTCCCATGAAATCTCATCTTTAGAATCCATAATTGTTCTCTTTGTGCTATGAATCCATTTCTCTGAATACAAAAAAAGCTCCTTGAAGGTAGGAATTATTTCATGTTTGTCTTTGTATTCCCAGAGCCTAGTACAGTGTCTGGCCCAGAGTAGGCTCTTAATTAATGCTTTTATATTAATTAATTTATTGATTTTTGGTTTTGTATCAATGCTTTAGATGCATTGCCTCTGATCTGCCCCTTCTGGTTTTAATCAGTTCCTATTCATATCATTGGCTGAATCCTCTAATGCACCTCAAGGTACATTTGACTTTATGGTAAAATACTTAGAGGGCTTCAGAAAAATAGTGAGGTCCATATAATCGTAGAAACAGGAAAGACAGAAGAACATGATCAACACATGTTCACTGTCCATGCTCCGAACTAAAGGGGTAAAGTTCAGCAGTTGATGATGCAACAATGTACAGAATAAGAAAAGTAACGTGATTTCTCCTGATTGGCATCAGTGCAGATTTTACAAATGGTGATGCTTAACAAATTTTAGATGTTTTCTGAACTCTGTATATTGAAAACATCTTCCATGCAAGACTGGATGCGT